>NC_041231.1:100224025-100232181 GCF_002837175.3 Physeter macrocephalus
GGGGGGAGGGAGGGGCACGGATGCGGGGCGAGCTTGCGGCGGCAGAGGCCAGCGTGACGCTGCACCGGCCCGAGGCGCGCCACGCGTTCTCCCGGGGAGCTGTCCCTGGATCCCGGGACCCCGGCAGTGGCGGGCTGCACGAGCTCCCGGGAGGGGCGGTGTGGAGAGTGACCTGTGCTCGCACACAGGCCTCTTGGTGGCGGCAGCAGCAACCCTAGCGTCCCCACGCCCGTCTCTGCTGTCCGCGCCGACAGCCGCGGCTCGCGCCCGTTTCTGGAGCTCCTTTACGCGGTGCCCTTAATCCCCTCTCCTCGCGCCCCAGGAAGCAAAGAGGCAAGAAAAAGTCTCCTGTCTCTTCGGTAGCTCCGCGCCCGTTTCTGGAGTTCCTAAATTTACGCGGTGCCCTTAATCCCCTCTCCTCGCGCCCCAGGAAGCAAATAGGCAAGAAAAAGTCTCCTGTCTCTTCGGCAGCTCCGCGCCCGTTTCTCGATAATGCACTTTGATAACCAGACAACGTTTCCTTTGCTATTCAGGTCAATTCAGTAAGCATTTATTTAGCATCTGTTATCTGTAATAATGTTCTGTGCTAGGCATTATCTATAGGATTTGAAGATTCATAAGGTCTCACCTCTCTAGGCTAATACCTTGCATTCAACTTGTGTTTGCCTTGATAAAGCTAATGATAAACATAATGGTATGTTGGAAGCGTATATTCTTCAGTGAATTGAACATTTCCCAATGGCCAAGGTTATGAAACCCAAAACTGAATTAATGCAGGTGGAAGTTGTGTAATTTTTTTCCTTGCAGATTTTCAGTATTGAGTTAATACACCGGTCAAGGAATGGTTTAGTCACATTCCTACCAGAAATCAGGGAACACCCCAAATAAATCCTAGAGGTCTCTTTTAGCACCGTGCCCTTGCATGTGAAATAAATAACAATTCACAAAGAGTTCCTGGTTTATTTCTTACACACAAGTAAGGGAACACCCATAAGTCTTAGGAATCCTATTAATTGTCCAGAGAGGGCCCAGAAAAAAGCTTTTAAAGTCAATTAGAATATAAAATGATATTGATCCTTTGAGAAAAACATTAACTATGAGGACATCTTTCTCCTTTATTATCTTCCTTTCTCACTGTATGGTACTATATCACAGAGTCACATTACATAGGCAACCTAATTTCATCTCACGACACATTTCAGCAGCTCCAAACTCTGAGTGATGGGGCAGGTTTAAAAGATTCATTATCTGGAAAATATGGTTTGAACACTGGCTGCATCACTTACTAGCTTTAAAATGGGAATAATAATGGTACCTCTTCAGATTTTTGGCATCATTTAACTAATAGTAATAATCAACACATAGCTCCTTCCTCCTGCCAGACCTTGTGCCAAGTACAACATATTAGCTCATTTAATTTTCACAAGGATGGGTTGAAATTTCATAACACTAATTTAATAGTGTTAAATTTTATAACACTATTAGACTTTTTAAAAAAAAAATCTGTACACAAAACCTCACTTCTGCCCAAATCTTGTATCTTGTTCTTATACGCACACACACACACACACACAAAACGAAAACACTGTTGGTTTTTTGAAGAAGAATATAAAATTCTGTTGGAAGAAATGACAGAAATAAGAGGAAGAAATGGTCGTGCATATTATTTTAAAATAGGTACTGCACTGAAATTTACTTGTTGAAATGTTTCTCAGAACACCTGTTAAGAGTCAAGAGACATTTCCATCACAGTAAATCAGAAAAACAAGGTATGTCCTCTTTTGTCTCTGCAGTAAGATATGGCATACCTAGGGTGCCAGGTCACCATTATGGGGCTGCTGAGGGGTCCAGCCCTGTCCAGAAAAGAGCAGAAAGATGCTCCATATTGGCAGTGGGAAATGAGGTCCACCCACAGTCATGGAGGGTTAGGAGCATGTTTGAGATGGAAGGACAGGCAGGTAACTGCCCGTGCCTCTAGCTCCATTTTCCACCTCACCCTTGTTGTTTTCCCTCCACCTGTGCATACAAACCACCTACCTTACAATTTCTGCCAGATGCTGCCCAGCCCACTCCCAACTGCCGTGTAGCTCCTTGTTTATTATCCTAAGTCTTTAAAAGAGATAATACACGACATTTGAACTCTAAGAATTCATTCTTTGAGGCCTGAATGTGAGTGTAAAGAAAGACTCTGCTAAAATCACATGCATACAAAATCCTGCATTTGGCAACACAGGAGACTCAGTTTCCCCCCTAAAAACCAGTGTCTGAAATTACCCTGCATCCAATCTGGTCATATTATGGATGGAAGGCCAAATATAAAACACATAAAATAGTGTGTTGATCAAATGCCACTTGTAGATTTGTGATGCATAATCCACACTAAACTCAATTCTTAAAGTACTTAATTGAGTTGAGCTAAACATCATAAAACATTGTATGCCAAGAACAAAATGGTGAAAATGGTATTTCACTATATTTTATTAGCAATTTTCTGATTTTAAGTGAGGTGACACATTTTATGTGTGTGTGAAGGAACATATCGATTGCCTTTTCTAGGCACTTCTGCCCATTTTTCTTTTGGGTAATTTATCTTTTAAAAACTTACATGTAGGAGCTTTTAAATATTTAACAAATTAACCATTTGTGATATGTACTGTATACATCTTTTTCAGTTTGTCGGTAGCCTTTTAGCTTTAACAAAACTCTTCGGTCATGTAGAAATTTCTGATACTTATGTTGTCAGCTTTTTCTTTTATGGTATCTAAGTCTTCCACCATGCTTTAAAATGTCTTCCCTTCTCAGATTTGATTTTTTTAAGTCTCATATCTTTTCTAAAAATTTTATGGGTGTCTTTGTTTACACCTTTGGTCCACTTGGAATTTTTTCAATGTAAAACGTTTAGTAGAGATCTAATTTTGTTTTTCCAGATGGCAACTGAGTTGTCCCAAAATATTTATTGAAAAATCCATCATTTTCCCACTGACCTAAAACACCAGCTATATCATGTTCAAAATTTCTATGTATACTTGGATTTATTTCTGGACTTTCATTTTTGTCCTATCTATCTATTCATGTGTCAGCACCACACTATTTTTATTTTCTTTAACTGTACAATATGCTTCAGGTTCTTCTAAGATAGGTCTTCCTTTTCTATTCATTTTTCAATTTTTTTCCTGATTAATCTTGAATGTGTATTATTCTGGAAGAACTTTAAAATCAGCTTCCTATTTCTAAAAATATTACTGGTTATATTTTCACTGAAGTCGTGTTACATTTATAAATTTAGGGGATGTTGAGATATTTTAATGTTTTATTTTATTAAGAAATTTGATTTTGAAAAGTTGTTGAATATGTCTCTTTTTAGCATCTATGGATATGACAATGTGATTCTTCCTTTGGTCCTAAATATATGAGTATTATATTAAAATTTTCCTAATACATTTTCTTTGAGTTTCTAGAGTTAATGCCACTTAGTTATGATCTCTCATTCTTTTAATATGCTACTTAATTCCATGTCTTAATCTTTTATTAGAATTATGTCATCAGTATTGTGAGTGAGATTGATCTGTACGTTTCTCTTTAGAATTGTGTTTAATTTAGTTTGTGGTTTTTATTTTTTATTTTTGCTAATTAATGTTGTGTTGGCTTTATACAAAATATTTAGAAGCTGTCCTTATTTGGATTTTTCTTTTCCTTTGGTGTTTGGTGAAATTCAACTGTAAAACTGCTGTCAATGCTTTAGGGAAGCAGCTCTTTGTCCATTTTCTTCTAGGTAGTGTTTTTTTCCTATGGCAATTTATCCATTTCGATATTTTTTCTCTTCCTGATTTCTTTCTGTAATTTTTTCATTTGACCTATTTTTATCTCTCTGATACAATTTTTAAAAGTAATTTGTAGTGTTAATCAATACCTCTTGTAAACCTTTTAACTTCAACAAGTTGTTTATTTTGCGAACTTACACATTCTCTAATTTTATCTTAATTATATTTGCTAATCATTTTATATTTTTTCCAATTAATCAGCTCTTAGATGTATTTATCAGTTCTCTGTGTTTCTGTATATTAATTCACTTTTTTTCTTTTATCATTATCAGTTAGTTTCTTCTGCTTTTCTTTGGATGGTTTTGTTATTTTCTGTAAATTTTATGTTAGCTGCTTGATTCATTTATTTATATTTTTTCTTGTTTCTTAATATAAGTTTTTAACTTTGAATTTGCCCTGAGCACTGCTTAGGTTGTATCCTATAGCTTTTTTTTTTTTTTTTTTTTTTTTGTGGTACCCGGGCCTCTCACTGTTGTGGCCTCTCCCGTTGTGGAGCACAGGCTCCAGATGCGCAGGCTCAGCGGCCATGGCTCATGGGCCTAGCCGCTCCGTGGCATGTGGGATCTTCCCGGACCGGTGCACGAACCCGTATCCCCTGCATCGGCAGGCGGACTCTCAACCACTGCGCCACCAGGGAAACCCTCGTGTAGCTTTTGATACATGATGTTCTATTAACATTTTCTGTTGTTATCTTCTAGAAATTCTGCCATCTTGCTTTTGATTTCTACTTTGAAGTTATGTAAAAGAGAGATTCTTTTTTAACTTTCAACTTTCAAAGGGAGGTGGTTCTATATTTTTTAGCAGTTCATAGTTTAATTACTGTGTAGCCAAAGAATGTTATTTATACCATTTCCACTTTGAGGGATTTACTGATGTTTTCTTTGTAGTCCAGTATATAGTTAATTTGGGGAAATTAATTTGAGTTAATTTGAGTACACAATTAAAGAAGGTGTATCCTCTGTTTTTAGGGAATAGTGTGGTCTATATGAATAAGATCTACCATATTTATTACATTACTAAAGGTCTTCTATAATCTTACTTATTTTTGTCCACTAGATCTGCTTTAGGCTATACCTTAGGTTTCACTAGACCATGCTACATAACAAAGAAACTTAAAATCTCATTGGTTTAAACAACAAATCTTATTTCTTGCTGGTGTTGCATGAGAGCTGCAGCCCTGTTGCAGTTCCCCTGGGATCTACCTAGATAGTAAATATCTGGGGTAACTGGGAGTGAAATGAGAACATCTGGCCCACTGTAAAAGTATAAGTTTGAACTGAAGTTAATAGTTTTCATCACTTTTCTTTCATTGTACTAATCATATGTGTTAAAAAATAAGAAAAACACTGTTCCTTCCCTTAAAGACCCTAGCATTGGTTTAAGAGAATAAAACATGCATTAGAAACAATAGAAGACAGTTAACAACAACCTGTGACTGAGTATACACTAACACTGTATGATTATATATATGCAAATGTATGTTTATTATGTATACATGTATAACTTAATGCATAATATGGGTTATTATACATGTATATAGCATACAATAATATTATTTTAATATCTATTATATGTAACATATAGTAATATGTATACTAATATACATATATGTATTGTATATTGCAGGAATAATATATATTTTACATATGTTACATAACATGTGTGTAGTCAGTAAATATATTACATATATGTATGTGTATATATATATATATATATATTTTTTTTTTTTTTTTTTTTTTTGCGTTACGCGGGCCTCTCACTGTTGTGGCCTCTCCTGTTGCAGAGCGCAGGCCCAGCGGCCATGGCTCACGGGCCCAGCCGCTCGGCGGCATGTGGAATCTTCCCGGACCAGGGCACGAACCCGCGTCCCCTGCATCGGCAGGTGGACTCTCAACCACTGCGCCACCAGGGAAGCCCCATATATGTATATGTTTATATATGTAATACAATGTGTGTACTCAGTTACAGACATATATTCACCATATATATATATATATATATATATATATATATATATATATATATTCCATAAGTGCTGAGGGTATTATAAGAATAAGATAGGATGAATTAGAGCCTTCTTCATAGCCAAGGTCATGTGACCCAGTTCTAAGTTGGGGAAAAGGTTGTATCAAGTAGGGCACTTGGCTCCTTCTCTTAGTTTCTCCATCACTCCTGATGACCAAAGGAATGGAAGACTGTGTCTTAAAATCAAATTAACAGGGGCTTCCCTGGTGGCGCAGTGGTTAAGAGTCCACCTGCCAATGCAGGGGACACGGGTTCGAGCCCTGGTCCAGGAAGATCCTATATGCTGAGGAGCAACTAAGGCCGTACGGCACAACTACTGAGCCTGTGCTCTAGAGCCCGCAAGCCACAACTACTGAGCCCGCAAGCCTAGAGCCTGTGCTCCACAACAAGAGAAGCCAGCACAATGAGAAGCTCGTGCACCGCAACGAAGAGCGGCCCCCACTCACCGCAACTAGAGAAAGCCCGCACGCAGCAACGAAGACCCAACGCAGCCAAAAATAAATTAAATAAATAAATTTTTAAAAAAATAAATCAAATCAAATTAACAGATGTTGATTGAGCGAGGAGTAAGTTATGCAATTGTTGAACAGATGTCATCTCTCACGATTAGGCCAAGAGTTCTGCGTAACCAAAAAGTTGTACAACAAAATTCAACTTCCTCTCTGCAACCAGTGCACATTTCTTGCTTCTCAGAGTCTGGCCTCCAAGGGAGCCTCCTCTTTTATTTCAACCTCCTTATATTTGTCCTGGATTTCCAAGCTCAAATAAAGTGCAGGTTAGTATTTCACTGTGAAATATGACACAGAATGCAATAGATGGATGAATAAAGAATTTAATTTACTCCAGGGTGAAGATGAGGCAGTGAAAAATTTGTGTTTCATGTGAACTGAGAGTCCCATTTAAAAAGATCTCATTTTAAGCAAAGTGGCTTTTTTTTTTCATGGAAAAACATTTTATCTTAAATATAGCAGTGCGTACATGTCAATCCCAAACTCCCAATCTATCCCTCCCCCAACCTTTCCCCACAGTAACCGTAAATTCGTTCTCTAGGTCTATGAGTCTGTTTGTTTTAAGCAAAGTGACGTTTTGTTAATGATCTTTTTTTCTTTCTGTCTGTAATTTCTGAGAATGTTAAAGTGGGGGCAAGTTAAAGATGACCCTTTTTCCCTTTGCTTGTCTTTCTTCCTTTCTGAAAATCTGAACATGATGTGAATAGATTATTAGGCATTTTGAAATCATAGTTTATTCCTTTCTGTTCTTTGTAAGCCTTTGAAAAACAAGGCCATTTCCTTCTCATGCATATTGAGGTATAAGAAATAAGGAGGAAAAAATAAAGCCATGTATTTAAATGTACTTAGAAATTGCTGAGTGGACCTCGGTTGGAAATTCACCAGTAAAAATACCATCATTGCTTCAGTGAGTAGCCAGTTAGGGCTTAACTGTTGAAGTGTCCGGGGAAAAATTGATATATAATATGTACATAAAAATACTTTTTTCAAAAGCCTTGCCTGGTTTGAAGTCATCAAGCATATATGCCAACAAGATTGATACTCTATTTGAAATCAGAATGTTTTCTTTCACATTTGGATATTTAAGACTACTTTGATAAATATTTGGCACACTTTTAAAAAGTGCCCTCAATAGTGCTAATGTTTATAATTTAAGGGTGGACTTGGCATTTGGAAATAGTCAGAAGTTGCTTGGTGTAATGTCAGTTGAGTGGCCAGCCTGGAAAGAAACGTCTTTTGAGTAAAAGTGAGGTGTGTCATGAGTGGTGAAACCTTTGTCTGTGTAGTTTGGAGCTACCTGGTTTGGAAGAAAATTAAAATGTATTTGAAGTAATGGCAACGCCATTAGAATCACAGTCTGCCTTCCAGAGTGTCTTCTCTGAAGAAGTATATCATTTTGGAACTATAAATGGTAGTAAGTCATTAAAACATGCAATCTATTACTTTATAGTCACATCTCATGAAATCTTTCATTTGCCCTGGATTTGGTCTTTGATGAAGATATATATTATCTCCAAATTCTTTAGTCTGTTCCTCTCTCTGGAGATTTTATTTTCTGTGTTTAAATGTGCACTCCTATTTAAAAAGAAACAATTGGCCCTGAACCAAGATGACGGAGTAGAAGGACATGCTCTCACTCCCTCTTGTGAGAACACCAGAATCACAACTAGCTGCTGGACAGTCATCGACAGGAAGACACTGGAACTCACCAAAAAAGATACCCCACATCCAAAGACAAAGGAGAAGCCACAATGAGACAGAAGGAGGGGTGCAATCACAGTAAAATCAAATCCCATAACTG
>NC_041231.1:100232314-100233510 GCF_002837175.3 Physeter macrocephalus
CCAACCTGGGGGTCCGGCAATGGGAGGAGGAATTCCTAGAGAATCAGACTTTGAAGGCTAGTGGGATTTGATTGCAGGACTTCAACAGGACTGGGGGAAACAGAGAGTCCACTCTTGGAGAGCACACACAAAGTAGTGTGCATATCGGGACCCAGGGGAAGGAGCACTGACCCCAGGGGAGACTGAACCAGACATACCTGCTAGTGTTGGAGGGTCTCCTGCAGAGGCGAGGGGTGGCTGTGGCTCACCGTGGGGACAAGGACACTGGCAGCAGAAGTTCTGGGAAGTACTTCTTGGCGTGAGCCCTCCCAGAGTCTGCCATTAGCCCCACCAAAGAGCGCAGGTAGGCTCCAGTGTTGGGTTGCCTCAGGCCAAACAACCAACAGGGAGGGAACCCAGCCCCACCCATCAGCAGTCAAGCAGATTAAAGTTTTACTGAGCTCTGCTCACCAGAGAAACAGTCAGTTCTACCCACCACCAGTCCCGCCCATCAGGAAAGTTACGCAAGCCTCTTAGATAGCTTCATCCCCCAGAGGGGAGACAGCAGAAGCAAGAAGAACTACAGTCCTGCAGCCTGTGGAACAAAAACCACATTCACAGAAAGACAGACAAGATAAAAAGGCAGAGGGCTATGTACCAGATGAAGGAACAAGATAAAAGTTCTAGGGGTCCCAGAAGGACAAGAGAGAGAAAGGACCAGAGAAAATATTTGAAGAGATTATAGTTGAAAACTTCCCTAACATGGGATAGGAAATAGCCACCCAAATCCAGGAAGCACAGAGAGTCCCATGCAGGATAAACCCAAGGAGAAACACACCGAGACACATAGTAATCAAATTGGCAAAAATTAAAGACAAAGAATAATTATTGAAAGCAGCAAGGGAAAAATGACAAATAATATACAAGGGAACTTGCGTAAGGTTAACAGCTGATTTCTCAGCAGAAACTCTACAAACCAGAAGGGAGTGGCATGATATACTTAAAGGGATGAAAGGGAGGAACCTACAACCAAGATTACTCTACCTGGCAAGGAGCTCATTCATATTCAATGGAGAAATCAAAAGCTTTACAGACAAGCAAAAGCTAAGCCACCCAAATCCAGGAAGCACAGAGAGTCCCATGCAGGATAAACCCAAGGAGAAACACACCGAGACACATAGTAATCAAATTGGCAAAAATTAAAGACAAAGAATAAT
>NC_041231.1:100233526-100234749 GCF_002837175.3 Physeter macrocephalus
CCCTCAAGCAGCTATGAGGGCTGAGTACCTGCCCCCAACAGACAGCCTGTTACATGGACAATCCACTAAATCATGACTTGGGGCTGGGATTTAGGGAAGGGACTAGGGTGAGGCAAGTGAGGTGCTCACCTTGGACACAAAGGTTAAGGGGACATCCAAAAACTCAGAAATTGAGATAAGTAATATTTTAATGAAACATTTAAAAAAATCAAAATTAATGCAAAAAAATCCATGATGAACAAAATACCAATATTTCAAATAAAGACGGGGTCTATGCAGAATTAAAGGAGCAATAAAGAGTTTTACAGACAAGCAAAAGCTAAAAGAGTTCACCACCACTAAGCCAGCCTTATAAGAAATGTTAGGGGCTTCCTGGTGGCGCAGTGGTTGAGAGTTCGCCTGCCGATGCAGGGGACATGGGTTCGTGCCCTGGTCTGGGAAGATCCCACATGCTGCGGAGCGGCTGGGCCCGTGAGCCGTGGCTGCTGAGCCTGTGCGTCCAGAGCCTGTGCTCCGCAATGAGAGAGGCCACAACAGTACACAAAAAGTAAAGAGAAAGGGGTCAAAACATAACACTAAAGACAGTCATCAAACCACAAAGGAAGAGAGCAAGAGAAGAAAGAAACAAAGAAGAACTAAAAAAGCAATCAGAAAACAAAATGGCAATAAGTACCTACCTATCAATAATTACTTTAAATGTAAATGGACTAAATGCTCCAATTAAAAGACACAGAGTAGCTGAATGGTTTAAAAAAAACAACCCAAGATCCATATATATGCTGCTTACAAGAGACTCACTTCAGATCTAAAGACATACACAGGGTGAGGGAATAGAAAAATACATTCCACGAAAATGGAAATGAAAAGAAAGCCAGGGTAACAATACCTACATCAGATAAAACAGATTTTTAAACAAAGACTCTAAAAAGAGACAAAGAAGGGCACTACATAATGATAAAGGGATCAATCCAACAAGAAGATATAACAATTATAAATATATATGCACCCAACATAAGAACACCTCAATACATAAGGCAACTGCTAACAGCTATAAAATAGAAAATCGGCAGTAACACAATAATAGTGGGGGACTTTAACACCTCACTTACACCAATGGACAGATCATCCAAAATGAAAATAAATAAGGAAACAGAAGCTTTAAATGACACAGTAGACCAGATAGATTTAATTGATATTTATAGGACATTCCATCCAAAAACAAC
>NC_041231.1:100234978-100235704 GCF_002837175.3 Physeter macrocephalus
ACCTGGAAGAAATGGACAAATCCTTAGAAAGGTATAACCTTCCAAGACTGAATCAGGAAGAAATAGAAAATATGAACAGACCAATCACAAGTAATGAAATTGAAACTGTAATTAAAAATCTCCAACAAACAAAAGTCCAGGTCCAGATGGCTTCACAGGTGAATTCTATGAAACATTTAGAGAAGAGCTAACACCCATCCTTCTCAAACTCTTCCAAAAAATTGCAGAGGAAGGAACACTCCCAAACTCATTCTATGATTCAATATACGCAAATCAATCAATGTGATACACTGTACTAACAAATTGAAGAATAAAAACCATATGATCATCTCAATAGATGCAGAAAAAGCTTTTGACAAAATTCAACACCCATTTATGATAAAAACTCTCCAGAAAGTGGGCACAGAGGGAACCTACCTCAACATAATAAAGGCCATGTACGACAAACGCACAGCAAACATCATTCTCAATGGAGCAAAACTGAAAGCATTACCTCTAAGATCAGGAACAAGACAAGACTTCCCACTCTCACCACTATTATTCAACATAGTTTTGGAAGTCCTAGCCACGGCAATCAGAGAAGAAAAAGAAATAAAAGGAATACAAATTGGAAAAGAAGAAGTAAAACTGTCACTGTTTGCAAATGACATGATACTATACATAGAGAATCCTAAAGATGCCACAAGAAAACTACGAGAGCTAATCAATGAATTTGGTAAAGTTGCA
>NC_041231.1:100236204-100274262 GCF_002837175.3 Physeter macrocephalus
GACAGCCCTGAGAATGGGAGAAAATATTTGCAAACAAATCAACGGACAAAGGATTAATCTCCAAAATATATATAAATAGCTCATGCAGATCAATATTAAGGAAACAAACAACCCAATCCAAAAATGGGCAGAAGACCTAAATAGACATTTCTCCTCCAAAGAAGACATACAGATGGCCAAGAAGCACATGAAAAGCTGCTCAGCCTCACTAATTATTAGAGAAATGCAAATCAAAACTACAATGAGGTATCACCTCACACCAGTTAGAACGGGCATCATCAGAAAACCTACAGACAACAAATGCTGGAGAGGGTGTGGAGAAAAGGGAACCCTCTTGCACTGTTGGTGAGGATGTAAATTGATACAGCCACTATGGAGAACAGTATTTAGGTTCCTTAAAAAACCAAAAATAGAATTACCATATGATCCAGCAATCCCACTACTGGGCATATACCTAGAGAAAACCATAATTCAAAAAGACTCATGCACCCCAATGTTCACTGTAGCACTGTTTACAATAGCCAAGTAATGGAAGCAACCTAAATGCCCATTAGCACTATTTACAATAGCAAGGTCATGGAAGCAACCTACATGCCTATCAACAGATGAATGGATAAAGAAGATGTGGTACATATACACAATGGAATATTACTCAGACATAAAATGGAACGAAGTTGGGTCATTTGTTGAGATGCAGATGAATCTAGAGACTGTCATACAGAGTGAAGTAAGTCAGAAAGAGAAAAACAGTGGGATAGGGAGGGTGGGAGGGAGGGAGACGCAAGAGGGAAGAGATATGGGAACATATGTATATGTATAACTGATTCACTTTGTTGTAAAGGAGAAACTAACACACTATTGTAAAACAGTTATACTCCAATAAAGATGTTAAAAAAAAAAGAGAAAAACAAATATCGTATATTAACGGATATATGTGGAACCTAGAAAAATGGTACAGATGAACCGGTTTGCAGGGCAGAAATTGAGGTTCAGATGTAGAGAACAAACGTCTGGACACCAAAGGGGGAAAGCCATGGGGGGATGGGGATGGTGGTGTGATGAATTGGGCGATTGAGTTTGACAAGTATACACTGATGTGTATAAAATGGATGACTAATAAGAACCTGCTGTATAAAAAAAAAAGGTGCTTTCTTGATAAAATGTTTAAAATAAAAATGTAAAAAGAAACAATAACAACATTTACCTCATCATATGTATGGTTTTTGTAGGACCACTTTTTCCTTTCTTCCACACCAAATTGTTCAAAGAAAAAAATAATATATGACACCATATATCTGAGCTCTTCCAATGGGTCAGACACTGTGCTAAGCATTTTTCATATTATATTGCTAACCTTCCTATAAGGAGAGTGTTAGTATCCTCACTTTAAGGATGAGATTACCAAGAATATTAGTTTACTGGAGCTGCCATAACAAAGTACCACAAAATGGGTGGCTTAAAACAACAGAAATGTTTTTTCTCACAGTTCTGGGGTCTCGAAGACCAAAATCAGCCCTGTTAGCAGGGCTGCACTCTCTCAAGTTTCTAGGAGAGAATCTGTTCTGTGCCTTTCTCCTAACTTCTGGTGTTGCCAGGCATCCTGAGTTTTCCTTGGCTTGCAGTTGCATATTAATTCCATTCTCTGCCTCCACATCCTCACGTGGTCATCTTCCATGTGTGTGTCTCCCTCTGTGTCCTTTCCTCTTCTTATAAGGACATCAATCATATTGGACTAAGGGCCCACCCTACTGTATTATAACCTCATCTTTACTAGTTACATCTGCAGCAACCCTATTTTGAAATAAGGTCACATTCTGAGGTTCTGGGAAGGACATGAATTTGGGGGGATGCTATTCAATCCAGCGCATGGAGACTTAGGTCAACTTCTGTGTGTTAAGTTGCCCAGTCTGGTTGGAGCCAGGATTCAGGTAGAGTTGCCATCAGAGTCTGTCCTCCTAACGGCTTCATTATTCTGCCCAGGTCCACTCGCTCATCACCTCATAGCTCCTTCCCTCCCTTGTCTATGTGATCTGGTTTCCAGTCCCAGATCACTATTAACTCTTCTCCTTAAGTCCTCATCTTCTCGCTCCTTCACCTTCTTCCAGCACTGGTGACAGCGTCCTCCTCCTTAACCACTCTGCTGCCTTAACTCTCTGGCAACACTATCTGTGTCTCACCTACATCCCAGGCCACATGTTCCCTCTGGCATTGGCTCATTTTATTTGTCCTATGCCCTAAATGTGGGTGGTTCCCAACTTTCATTTCTCTGTTCTCTCCTCCACATTCGTTCTTTGATGAATCCTCCCTCATTCTCTTGGCTTCAGCTGTCACTTCTATATCATTGACTACTAAATCTATGTCAATCTACTTATTCATGCTGTCCTCTTCCCTAGGTTCCAGCCTCATACCTCCCAACTCCTTTAGACAAGAAGTTCTACCATCATCTCTGACTCAGATTGCTCAAGATCAGGTAGTTTTCTCTTTTGGAAAGCTCTTATTGGTCCTTCCTATTTGCGATGACACTGCCCTCATTGCCTCATGGAAGGATCACTACAGCAATGCCCTGGTGACCTTGCCAGATGCCAGTCTCCACCCTTCCCAAGCACCTTTCATAAGCTTGCCCAACTAACCCTCCCAAACCAGTCTTCATCCTCTCATCCCTCTGCTCGGCAGTTCCCTATGTTCTTCATGTTTAAAATCCTTTGACTTCTCTTTTTCGCCATGCTAACCCAGTATTATTTCCTATGGCTTCCAACGCTAGTGAGGTTAATTGCTCCTCTGCAAACCTGAATGTATTCTCATCTCCATACTTTGGCTTATGTTGTCTACTTAGCCATGTATCCTTTCAAATCCTGTCTCTGCCTTCAGGTCCCAAATCAAATCAACTCTCTAGGAAGGTCTCTCTGATCATTTCAGTTTCAGTTCATTTCAGTGGAGCCCCAAGAAGGGAATGATAGAAAAGTTGTCATAAATGCAAGATATACTCTCTCTCTGTATCCTCTGTTCTTAGCTTCTTTGTTTACCTTTTTTTTCCATTTCTCTCTCCCCCATCTCAGAACTTCTAAAAATCAGCATATGCATCACTCTACACTGTCTTGTCTTATTACTCTTGCTCTGTATCTCTTCCCAACTACTTTACCAGGTAAAGGAGGGCAAAGGCCACATGTCTTTTTTTTTGTCTATAACACCCATATCACGTAGCAAATGTTGAATATTTATTGAATAATTTTTGTTTGATTCACTTAATTTAATAAAGTTTCACAATAGTTTGAGAGTGTGAAGAAACCAAGTTTCTAAAACTTAATGTGTCCTACAGACTGGTTTTCTAAGCTAAAAGTATTTCACCCAAGGTAGAGTCTGCAATATGAATAGTAAAGGTAATTTTCTAAATCATGTGATGAAAAATTAATATCAGGACATTTTAGGGTTGTGTTAATTCTCTGCTATCTTTGGTTTTCTAGACATATCCTTAGAGCTACACTAACCAATACAAATTATATTGGTAATACTGGAACTTTTTTATTAGCAATGTGAGTGAATTTTCCCTCAGTCACTAAAAATATGTCGTGTAAATTTATGCTTCACCCAAGGTAAATTTCTGAAAACAGAACTCATTGACATTCAGAAGCCAAAAAAACTCAAGTGCTTTATTCTCACAGTATTAAAATTATTGACTACCTTGGAAATAATAGTAAGACAAATAAAACTTGATTTCCTTTCTAAGAACAACACGAAGGGATTAGAATTAAAAACATCTGCAGGAGTCACTGAATATCAAATCCTATGCATTTTCTGACAATGTGCTCTCTCAAATCAGGAAACTATACATAAAAGTTTTACATTGATGTTTCAAAAGAGCAAAGATGATCTAGGTAACTCTACAGTCAGCACCTTAGTGAGTGAGCAGGGAACACTACAAGTTTACAGCTAACATGGACCCTCAGATGGAGGAAGTAGATCAGAGAAAGGCCATCATCCATGGGCAAAGCCAAAGGATATACTGATCATGAATATGTTAGTTGTTTAAGGGATAAAACTTCCTATAGTCCATACTCATTTCTGTATTATTTGGGCCTCTTTAACAAAAACTTTATTGAACCAAAAAAAAGTTAGAAGTTGGTATTACAGTGATTGAGGGGTTTCACAGAACCCAAAGGCAGGAATGCAACTGGAGTTCTGGAAGGAAGTGAAACCAGCAATTAACAGCTGGCAGAATCCAGGAAATGCTCTTGGTCCATATCTGCTTCTCCTTTTTTCATTTCCTCATGTCTTCTTTCTCTTTGAAGACTCCGTTTCTCTGGCCTTCAGTCCACAGTGTGCGCTACAATTGCAGGCAAACTTTACTCTGGACTTAATTTCGGAATTCCTGTGTGAGAGCGTAATTGGTCCATTTAGTTCAGGTTGCCATAACTTTAACAATCACTTGTGGCCTTAGAACAGATTATCTACTGTAAATTTGGCTGCCTAGAGATTGCTTCTGTGGTTTTTCTTGTAACAGGATACTTAAAAATAATTTTGAAATGCTCAGTTTTGTGACCTGCCCTAAATTTCATGAGGGGCAAGAGAACAACTAAACATATGAAATAAATTTAAAGTAACAGTTTAAATTTAAAATAAAATTTGTTCCATGATTGCTTCCCTGAGTCGTGCTTGTTTAATAGTACAGTTACATTTTTGATAGGGGATTGTGAAATGCACAATTACCATGGAAGAAGAGTCATTTATGAGTTTGGCAGATACTCCAGAAATAGATGTCTGTTGGAAGTGCAATTTGGATGTAGCTTACAGTTAAAATTTATGTCTTCAGGAAATGCAATTACAAGTGTCATAAAAAGATGTTAAAATGAAAGCTAATATCATCATATTACATGCAAACAAAAATAAAATCTCAGAGTTTTGGAGAAAGAAAATTACATGCAAAATAATATTAGGTTAAAAATGCAATATACAATTTTATGATACTATATACAGAAGATTAGAAAGACCAACCCAAAAGGTCAACTTGGGTGATTTCTGGTTTTCTTGTGTAATCATGGGTAATTTTGTTTACTTTATACTTTAACATATGAGTTGTCATAAGTGGAAAACTATTGCTTTTAAAACTTAAAAAGGTTATTTTTATAAAAAGAAAAATAACATTTTTGCAGTAGGAATATTATTATAATAGTGGAAAAAGTGCTTTGATAGGCTAATGTATAAATAGAAAAGAACAACATCAGATTAGTGTATTGAACAAGAGTAATGCTGAAGAACATCCAGGTTCCTTTTGAATAAACATTTCCCAGTTGAATATCTAATTATTCCAGTACCTTTCATTGGAAAGATTTTCCTTATCCCCCAATGTATTGCTTTGGTACCTTTGCTGGAAATTAATTGATTTTACGAGTGTGAGTCTATTTCTGGGTTCTCTATCCTGTTCCATTGATGTTTCTCAGTCCTTATGCCAGTATCACACTGTCTTGATTAATGTAGCCTTAGTAAATTTTAAATTCAGATAGTGTAAATCCTCCAACTTTGTTCTTCTTTTTCAGATTTACTTGCGTCTTCTAATCCATTAACATGGTACATATGTCCATTTATTTGGGTTTTCCTTAATTTCTCTCAGCAATGTTTTGTAATTTTTAGTGAAGAGGTCTTGCATGTTTTGTTTAATTTACTTCTAAATTTTTATGTTTTAGTTGCTATTGTAAATGAAAATTTTTAATTTTATTACCATTAAATCAGTAAGTTATAAAATAACAATTGATTTTAGAATATTGACAATGTATCCTGCAACATTTTAAAATTTGCTTATTATTTCTAGTAGTTGCTTATAGGTTCCCTAGAATTTTCATACAAATACATTACACGCTGTACTTCATTTTCTTGCCCTAGTCCACTGGCTGGGGCCTCCATTACAACGTTAAGTGGAGACATCTTTGCCCTGTGTCCAGTCTGAGAGGAAAAATTCTTTTTCTGTCACCACTGAGCATTATATTAACTGTAAGGTTTTCACAAATATCCTTTTTTTTTTTTTTTCCTGGCCATACTGCACAGCATGCGGGATCTTAGTTCCCCACCAGGGATCGAACCCATGCCCCCTGTGGTGGAAGCGTGGAGTCTTAACCACTGGACCACCAGGGAAGTCCCCCATAAATATCCTTTATCAGGTAAAGGAAGTTCCCTTCTATTTCTGGTTTACTTAGATTTTTATTGTTAATATCATGAGAGTTTTTTAAATTTGTCAAGTACTTTTTACACATCTATTGAGAAGATCCTATGATTTTGTTCCTTTTATCTGTCAATACAATGAGTAATATTGATTGACTTTTAAATGTGAAACCAACCTTGCATTCCTGGGATAAACTCTACTTTGTCATGGTATATCATTCTTTTAATATATTTCTGGATTCCATTTGTGAATATTTCATTAAGCAGTTTTGCATCTATGGTTATAAAGGATTTTTTTGTAATTTTCTTTAAAAAAATAAAATTTATGTTTTATTTAGATTAAAACACATTGTACAAAATTTTTGTCACCAAAATAACAGCAATAATTTCTGTATTATTTTTATATAAGCAAAAAAAATTCCTATTTTTCCCAGGTAATTTTTATAAATCAAAACAAGGCAGTAGGTATGGTCATGGAGAGAAAAAACAGTCAAATAGATGGTCAGTAGCCTTGGCTTCTGATTCTATCTTGACCATGAAACAAAAGTGTTCAATGTACACCTGCTAGAAAGACTATACTCAGCTAAGGTATAAATTTGACAAATGATTGTAAATAACATCCAGAAGAACCACAGTGGATTGCTTTCTATTCAAACTTCAATTTTCTACTTAATGGAGGCAAAATCTACACTGCAGTCTCTGTTTGGTGATGTCAAAGTTTATTCTACTTGTTGGTAATTTCCTTAACTGCCCATTACAGATTTTTAACCACATACTAAAACACCTACTAGTCAATGGTCAGTCCTGAGCTTTATTGCAGTATTTTATGAAATATATTCCTTCTCCCCACACCTCTCCAACATTTATTTCCTCAAAGAACTAGAAACTAATACCTAATAATTTGATTCATGGCAATGATAATGTTCTATTTCAAGTGACTCAACTAAAATTCCCCCGGAGTACCACCAAGAGAAATCACAGAGAAATGAGATGTTCTTTCAGTGCTGTCTTCTGAAATGAGAGGTCTTCAGAGAATAAAAGTTCAAACAGCAGCCATTTAACCAGCAGTTTATCATTGTTTAATGCATTCAATGGAAGGCTCAGAAGCAAATAGTCAGTGATTAAATGGCCTACATACACCTTAGAGCTTTTCCTCCAAATATCAACTGTAAGGATAAAACCAATTTTTAAAACTTCTTTAGGTATTTTCAGTGTTCTTTTTAAAGTACTTGTAGGAAACTCTGGCTTAAATTCATAGTTTGATATATGTGTCTACCATTAAATTAAGATCATATTTTATATCAAGATTTATGTTAAACAAAGTAAAGTTATTTGACCTCTGGTCTGTTAAAATATTTCTTAATTATGCTTAAGATGCTTTCATCTAATTTCATTGCTCTCATTCTCAAACTTCATCAAGGAAGAATACACAGGACCTTCAGCCATGTATAGACATTAAGAAAAAAATTGAAGTGAGACAGGTAGTGGGCTTTGTACATGGTTAATGGAAGCTCTGTGTCCTTTTCTCTGTGTTTTGTTTGATTCTCCAACAATGAAGACTGGCAGAGAGTGTGTTGGGAATGGATAAGTCACTTTGGTACATGTTGGCGTGGTGTTGAATGTGAGCTGTTCCAGGACTGGTGCTATAAGAGATAAGCATTTAAGAACTGTGAGGTGCCCATTCATTTGTTCTCTACGTCTGTCTCTATTTCTGCTTTGCAACTAAGATCATCTGTACCATTTTTCTAGATTCCACATATATGCATTATTTTACAATATTTGCTTTTCTCCTTCGACTTACTTCACTCTGTATGACACTCTCTAGGTCCATGCACGTCTCTACAAATGATGCAATTTCATTCCTTTTTATGGCTGAGTAATATTCCATTGTATATATGGGCCACATCTTATTTATACATTCCTCTGTCGATGGACATTTAGGATGCTTCCATGTCCTGGGTATTGTAAATAGTGCTGCTATGAACATTGGGGTGCATGTGATTTTTTGATTTATGGTTTTCTCTGGGTATATGCCCAGTAGTGGGATTGCTGTATGTATGGATACCAAAGGGGGAAAGGGTGGGATGGGAGGAATTAGGAGACTGGGATTGACAAATATACATTATTGATACTATGTATAAAATGGACAACTGATGAGAACATGCTGTATAACACAGGGGAACTCACCTAGTGCACTGTGGTAACCTAAATGGAAGGGAAGTCCAGAAGAGAGGAGAGGGGATATCTGTATGTGTATGGCTGATTCATTCTGTTGTGCAGTGGAGGCTAACACAACATGGTAAAGCAACCATACTCCAATAAAAATTAATTTTTAAAGAAACCTAAGAAAATTTAAAAAAAAAAGAACTTGTGAGGTGCTATTGTAAGAAAATATCTTTAACGTCCTGAATAATGTGTTTCATTGTTGGGCTACTAAGTATTTGTTTATACTAATTCTCAATGGTTAGTTGAGATTATCTTGCTGAGCCCAGGGGAAGTTCCAGGAAATTCCATTTAAATATCAAGTTTGGTGCTGAATCATGGCTTTCTCAAATCAAAATTTACAATAAACATAAATATTTTGCATCTCTTCATAGAGTGCAACTCTGCTGCAAAGAAATATTGGAAATGCGGCCCTGGAAATTTTTTCCAAAGGCTATTTTTAAAAATAGGATATCTTTATGAACAACAATAATAATTAAAACAAAATCTGCTAATGCACTACAGAGAACAAAAGCTCAACCAGCTATAAAGTTATTCTATCTAACATTCATATCATTATTTATACCATCTAAACACAAAACAAGTATTTACAGGAGTTCTATAAAACTTTCAAAAGCATCATACCTGCCTATTCATTGAGACTGGCAAATTTCCTTCAGTTCATGTGCCTTTTATCCTTCACTGTTCTGAAAGAGGACAGATATTACATTGTTAAGTTCTAAAGTAGTTGTGATCAACAGAAAAAAGAACAAACATCTTTAATTTCTCCCAAAGCGACAGATACTCCCACAACAGACACTGCTTTTGACAACTACATATTTAAGGCAGAGGAAGAATAGACTGTGTAGATATTTTGGGGTTGTTTCTCTAAAAGTCTAGTTACCATGAGTTGCGTTTGGGAGAAAGTCCACTAGACATAATCTAAGCCAGACCACATCAGTGCTCCATGTTTGTCCCCCATTCTTCCATTATCATAGTGTGAAAGTTCATAGCCAGAATTTCTGCATCAACGTCAGAAGGTAGAAAGCCCATGTTCCTCTGTCTGGATTGACAGTCATTGATGAACCTCACCAGTACGGGTGATTGCGCCTCCCCTACTATGTCCATCTTATTATCAGTGATAATGGAAGAGGTGAGTCTCTCACTTTCCTGTTTCTCTCCAGTGGCACTCTTGAAGTGTCCAGCACCTATTTCTGCTGTGTTTTCAAAAGGATGGATGTGTAACTGCTATTGTCTTGAAGCACTTTCTCAGAACTGCCTCACCAGAATATCCTCTGCACTCCAGCAGGAGAAAAGATATCTTTAGAGATTTTGTCAGCTTCATGTTAATCCAGACTTGTGCTTTATAAAAATCAAACTTCAGATGAAGATTTTAGCTGCTCCTTGTTTTCATTCTCTGCAAAGTTTAAGGATAAAAATGCCTTCATCTTGTTCTTTACCTTCTTCCTCTGCATTGGAGTGGTGAGGCTTGCTATGGTTTCTTTATTTCTGAGTTTGTTCCTGTTCAGAAGTTTTACCGTTTCTTTTTCTGTTTGTGTTCTTATTTCATGATCACTCAGTTATTTTACTAATTTTCAATGTCTCCATGTGGATTGTTCAGATGACTGGTGAAATCAACTACTGCTGGCCTAGCATAATCTCAAAGAACTCCTTTTTAAGTACTCATTCTACAAACCATAGGTTTCTTAAAGCATTTGGCAGTAATGTTTGCTTAGCAGATCAGGTGTTTTATCTTCTAAGTCACATATCTTACATTTCTTCACCCACTTCTGGCTTCTGTCCAGATCTTTCAGGAGCCTAAAGAAAGTCAGATTGGACTGCATTATCTTCCATGTTCATCTGGGGGCTGTGCAAAAGTTTGATATTCTCACCCATCAGCCAGCCAGCCTGCTCTTCTCTCCCCTCCCCCCAATTCAGGGAAGCCCGTCTGCCTGTTGGTAGTGGAGGAAGGAAACTAAATTAGGTGGGCAGTTTGACATGACTGGTGTTTTAATTTTCTTTTTTTAAAATGTCTGTGTCAGATTTAGTGTCAGGGTCATGCTAGCCTCATAAAACACATTGCAAAGTGTTTCCTCCCCTTCTGCTTTGGAAAGCATTTGTGTAAGACTGACCTCTTACCTAAATGTTTAGCAGAGTTCACCAGTGAAACCGTCTGACGCTGATGTTGTATTTGAGAAAAGATTTCAATAACAAATTCAATTTACTTAATAGATATAGGGCCAGTAAAATTTCCTATTTCTTCTGTGTCTGTTTTGGTAAGTTGTTTTATTCAGAAATTTCATCTAGTTGTTGAATTTATTAACAAAGTTGTTTACAATATCTGTAGCATCTGTAGTATATTCACACATTTATTCCTGATATTGGTAATTTTTCTTATTTTTTTCTTTATCAACCTATGTAGGGCTTGTCAACTTTGTTATTCTCTCAAAAAGAAAAAAATGTTATGTGTTAATTTTCTCTTTCATTTATCTATCTTCTATTTCATTGATATATCCTCTTTACTATTTCCTTCATTCTACTTACTCTGGATTTATAGATCTTCCTCAACTTACAATGGGGTTATATCCCAATAAACCCATTGTGAGTTGAAAATATCCTAAGTCCAAAATGCATTTAATATACCTAATCTACAGAACATCATAGGCTAGCCTAGCCTACCTTAAACATGCTCAGAACACTTAACAGTAACCTACAGTTGAGCAAAATCATGTAACACAAAGCCTATTTTATAATAAAGTGTTGAATATCTCATGTAATTTATTGAATACTGTACTGAAAGTGAAAAACAGAATGGTTGTATCAGTTGTCTACCCTGTGATTGTGGCACTGACTGGAAGCTGCAGCTTGCTACCACTGTCCAGCATCCCAAGAGAGTATCATACTACATATCGCTAGCCTAGGAAAAGACCAAAATTGAAAATTCAAATCCTACTGAATGCACATTGCTTTTGCACCATTGTAAAGTTCAAAATTCGTAAGTTGACCCATTGTAAGTTGGGGACCATCTGTACTTTGCTCTACTTTCTCTAGGTCTTACTGTAGACTCTTAGGTCATTGATTTTATACCTTTATCCTTTCCTTATCTAGGCATTTAAAAGCTATAAATTTTCCTTTAGCTGTAGCTCACAAATTTTTATATGCTATATTTTCATTATAATTCAGTTTGAAATATTTTCTAATGTACCTTGTCATTTTTCCTTTACCCATAAATTATTGACAAGTATGTTGTTTAATTTCCAAATATTTAGGTTTTATCCCTCCTACATATCTTATTGTTGTTGATTTCTAACTAATTGCCTTGTGATCGGAAAACATAGTCTATATTATTTCAATCCTTTAAAATATATTAGAACGTGTTTTATGGTCCAGCAAATGGTTTATCTTGGTTAATATGCCATGTGCACTTGAAAAGAATGTTTTTCCTGCAATTGTTAGGTGTAGTGTTCTATAAATGTCAATTAGGTGAAGGAAGTTATAGTGTTACTGAGATCTTTTGTCTATTTGTTCTGTCAGTTGCTGAGAGAAGACTCCACTGTAATTGTGGATTTGTCTCTTCCTTTAATTATGTTACTTTTTCATCTAATGTATTTGAACCTCTTTTATTAGGCACATACATGTATGATTCTTTCTTAATAAATTTATCCTTTTTATTGTTCTAGTGTGTCTCTCTTTATCTCTGGTAATACTCTTTGCCTTGGCATCTGTTATATCTCATGCTAATCTACCTATTCCAACTTTCTTAGATTTTCTGTTTGCATGATTTATCTTTTTGTTAAAAAAAATTTTTATTTATTTATTTTTGGCTGTGTTGGGTCTTCGTTGCTGCGCGCGGGCTTTCTCTAATTGTGGCGAGCGGGGGCTGCTCTTCGTTGCGGTGCGCAGGCTTCTCATTACGGTGGCTTCTCTGGCTGTGGAGCATGGGCTCTAGGTGCATGGGCTTCAGTAGCTGCAGCACACGGGCTCAGTAGTTGTGACTCGCGGGCTCTAGAGCGCAGGCTCAGTAGTTGTGGCGCACGGGCTTAGTTGCTCCACGGCACGTGGGATCTTCCCGGCCGAAGGCTTGAACCCGTTTCCCCTGCATTGGCAGGCGGATTCTTAACCACTGAGCCACCAGGGAAGCCCATGATTTATCTTTTAATATCATTTACTTTCAACCTGTTTGTATTTTTATATTTAAAGTTCATCTCTTATGGAGAGATTATGTTGGGTCTTATTTTTTTTATCTATTCTGAGAATTTCTGACTACTATTTGGAGTGTTTAGTCCATTTACATTTAATCCAATTATTGATATGGTTGAGTTTGGACCAACCATTTTACCAGTTGTTTTCCTTTGGTCCCATCATTTTTGTATTTGTTTTTTTGATTCTCTATTCCTACTTTCTTAATTTCTTTTGATTTAATTGAATCTTTTTGAGAATCCCTTTTCAAGGGATTGTGGCGTTTCAGTTATATCATTTTGCATTATTTCAACTGGTTGCTCTAGGAACCACAATATATACAGTACCCTTAACTTTTCACATTTTTCTTACATTTAATATTGGACCATTTCATACAAAGTGTAATGATCTTTCAAAAAATATAGATTTTTAAGCTCCTTTCTTTATTTTTTAGTTGTCTATATTTCATCTACAAATATTATAAATCAAACAATAAAATGTTATAATTTTTGCTTTAAACAGTCATACATATTTCTAAAAAACTACGGAAAAAATCTTTTATATTTAGCCACACATCTATCATTTTTGGTACTTCACTTTCCTCTGAACATTTGAATGTCCCTTTGGCATCAATATTTCTCACCTGATGAACTTCTGTGGTTTTTTTGTAGTGCAAGTCTGCTGATAAAAAGTTCTCTTAGTTTTCATCTATCTTTATTTTGCTTTCATTCTTGAAGGTTATTTTCACTGCACTGAATTGACTTTTTTCTTCTTTTAGCATTTTAGAGATGTCATTACATTATCTTCTTGTGTCCAGTGTTTCTGACAAAAAATCATTGTTAAATCATGTCATTCCACTGCATGTAATAAATTAATCTGTAGCTAGTCTGCAGTTGCTTTCAAGAGTTTCTTTTAAACTATGGCTTTTAGAAGTTTGACTCTGATGTGCCTAGATATGCTTTTCTTTGTATTTTTCCTGATTGGGGTTTACTGGACTTGTTAGATGTGTAAATGTATGCCTTTCACCAAATTTGGGGAAATTATCGCTGTCATTTCCTTATATATTTTTTTCTCTCTTATTCTAAGACAGCAAGTACACAAATGTTAGACCTTTCTACAGTGCCTGCATAGCTCATTGACACTGTTTATTTTCTCCAACCTTTTCTTTCAATTTTTCAACTTAGACACTTTCTGTTGATCTATTTTCAAATTTACTTACTCTTTTCTCATTTTGGTCTGTGTCAAGCCACTTTGTAAATTTTTAATTGTAAATACTATATTTTCCATTTCTAGAATTTTCAATTGGTTCTTTTTTGTGGTTTCAGTTTCTCTGCTAAGATTTTCTATTTGTTAATCATAAGTGTGTTTTCCTCTAAAGCCTTGAGATGGTTATAATAGTTGCTTTAAAATCCTTATCTGCTGATTCTAACACCTGGGTCATCTCAAGGTCAGTTTCCACTTATTGCCTTTCTTTTAGATTTAATTGGCCTATTTGAAGTTTACCCCGTGTGTATGTAGTTCAGGGATCAACAAGAGATTTTGGCCAAGTTTATATACAGAATCCCCCTCTCCCCACCATGTCTATCGCTTTCACCTTACCAGGATTCCAAACCCCCTCAGGTTCCAGCTGTGTGGTGTCCCCAAACTCTGACCTATGGCTTTCCAAGCCAGTAAGACTACGGATTTCTATTAGAATTTTAGCCACTCAGCAAGCTGAAACTAGGGCTTAGCCTCAAACAAAAATCTGTATCAAAACAGGAAAATTACCCTGTGCCATTTACTTCTTTCAAATATAGATTTACTTCATTTCTTTTAGTTCCTCTGACTGCCTTCAAATTATTATATTTTGTATTTTAGTTAGAGTTTATAGTTGTTCTCTGAGAGTGAGTTGACTGATAGAAGCTACTTTTCCACTACTAGAAATCTATTTGCATTACTTTTTAATTCACTGAGAAATCAGAGATTACTAATTAGTTTTACCATTACCTCATGTAGCAGTTGCCTAATGTTGGTTGTAAGTAGATTTTCTTCTACTCTACCACTGTAAAATGTTTAATTTACTCTTTTTTTTTAAGAGATTCTCTCTTTTTAAAATATTTATTTTATTTTTGCCTGCATTGGGTCTTCGTTGCTGCGCACGGGCTTTCTCCACTTGTGGTGAGTGGGGGCTACTCTTCGTTGCGGTGCGCAGGCTTCTCATTGTGGTGGCTTCTCTTGTGGAGCACGGACTCTAGGCATGCAGGCTTCAGTAGTTGCAGCGCGTGGGCTCAGTAGTTGTGGCACACGGGCCCTAGAGCACATGGGCTTCAGTAGTTGTGGTGTGCAGGCTCAGTAGTTGTGGCTTGTGGGCTCTAGAGCTCAGGCTCGGTAGTTGTGGCTCATGGGCTTAGTTGCTCCGTGGCATATGGTATCTTCCTGGACCAGGGATCGAACCCGTGTCCCCTGCATTGGCAGGCGGATTCTTAACCACTGCACCACCAGGGAAATCCCTTGATTTATTCTTTGATTGATTGGTTGTGTTTATCCCCACATATTTATCAAGGATCTGCTATGTCCTAGGTACTGGATACATAAAAGTAAATAAGGTACAGTCTCTGCCTTCACAGAGCTCAGAGTCTTGTGCTATACTTTTATTACAGTAGTGACTAGAACACATATAGAACATTTCCATCATCCAGAAAGTTCTAATGGACTGTCTTGGTGTAGTGGAAGAGAATGATATGAAAATGCATCACTAAAATATAGCGTGAGAAAGTATAAGAATAGAGTTGTATATAAGGTATGGCAGTTGAGCAGAGGTGATACTACTTACTTGTTATTACAAAGATCCAAAGGGGAAATGATTCTCAAGCTGAATGTTTATTGATTAGAAGGATTTTATCAGTCATCCTAGGGAATATAAATAGCATATGAATAAGCTCTGAAGACTTGAAACAGATAAGGGAACTACAAGAAAACTCCTGACTCTATGTATCTATTTTAGGGTTAGTTTTACTACATAAAACTATTCTGTAGTACTTTCTCACAGGAATTAAAAACATTTACTTAATTATATTCAAAAGAGTATATATTTGGGTTTTTTTAATAAGAAAAAGAAGAGCAACTACAGACATGACTCTGAAGCAACTGCATAATCAAATTTCAATTCACGTAGCCTATCCATTTGCCAAGATAGTTAGTGATATTGAGGAAATAGCTGTCAACATATTTGACTACCACTGCTTTTAGACAACTGAAAATAGTAAATCTCAGGTGTTAGAATATCAACCAGGAACTACATAAAAGTTCTTCTCCATTAGGTTTTGGACAGGTAACATATATTTGCTTTTAAATATCTTGTTAAAACTGAAAGTTTTACTGTATAAAAAAAGTGGTAGTAATTTGTACCACCCACCAATTGCAAATGCTGCATGAATGATTAAAAGAGTTTCATGTCTTTGTAAAGAGTTGTAAGAACATAATGATTTATTAGTGTTCCAACTGCTGTCTTTTTTTTTCCTTTCGTGTCTTGACAACTTTTATCATACATTCCTTACTGGTGATTTAGTAGAAGTAGTAAGCAGATCTTAACTTGAAAATTACACAGCTCCCTTATTTAAAGCTGCAGGCTATTTGTTCCAATTGCCATTTTACTTATTTAGCAAACTTTTATTGATACCTCATTATATGCCAGATATTGTTTGAAACTGGGGGCCCCAAAATGAAGAAGCATAGTCTCTTTCTTTAATGAGTTCATAGTCTAGTGAACATATAGAGAAATATTTGCAGTAAATTTTGTAGTAGAGGGATGTTCAAGTTGCATGTGGTGGCTAGCCTAGGCAGTCTTCATAAAGAGGTTAAATTTCAGTGTGATATTAGGAGTATGTCAATTTTTAAACCTCATTAAATTGAATACTTATAATTTATGCATTTCAATGTATTTAAATTTTACCTGAAAAGACTGTAGAGAGATATTGAGCTCTAGTTAATAGGATTGCTTTTTACAGGGGTATGGGTTGGCAATTCTGAGAAGTCCTTCTGTGTATTGTAAGCTTAATTTTTATATATATGAATGATATAGATATAGAAATATGTTCTTAATGTTAAGCATATTGATTGTGATAAATATACTATTGTTTATAAGGAAAAGTCCTCACAAAAATAATCATTAAAGTATTTAGGGTAAAAGATACAATGACTCCAGCCAGTTCTCAAATAATTCATAAGGTATATAAATACAGATATAGGTAGATAAATATATGTAAAGAGAGAGAAAGGCAGAGAGACAGAGAGAGAATGATAAAGCAAATGAGGCACATGTAGATAACTGACGAATCTGGATAAAGTTTATTTAGGAGTTTCTCATACTATTTTTGCATCATTTATCTAAATTTTAAATTATAACAAAATTTAAAATTATGGTAAGTTTCACTTATCCTTAAGATATAGGAAACTAGGGACTTCCCTGGCGGTCCAGTGGTTAAGACTCTGCACGGCCAATGCAGGGGGTGCAGGTTCCATCCTTGGTCTGAGAACTAAGATCCCACATGGCGTGCAGCATGGCCAAAAGGTTTTTAAATATATATATATACACATAGAAAGCTATATTTTAGAAAGAAAACATCACTTCCACAATAATAATAAGAAAGTGCAAGATAAACTCTAAAATTATAACTCTTTTTGAACCCATCAGAGAACTAAGTTTGCAGGATAGCCAAGAAGTCTGAAATTTAAAGAAGACAGGCCCTTCTAAGGATATAAGCACTGTCACACCTGGGTCAAAGCATGAGAGGAAGAGAAGTTGATGCCATATAAGGAAAATAAAAGAGAAAGAATAGGACAGGGCTTCCCTGGTGGCGCAGTGGTTGAGAGTCCGTCTGCCGATGCAGGGGACACGGGCTCATGCCCCGGTCCGGGAAGATCCCACATGCCGCGGAGCAGCTAGGCCCGTGCGCCATGGCCGCTGAGCCTGTGCATGCGGAGCCTGTGCTCTGCAACGGGAGAGGCCACAGCAGTGAGAGGCCCGCGTACCGCAAAAAAAAAAAAAAAAGAATAGGACAGACAATATTTGAAGCGCTAACAAAAATAACATAAGGAGAAAGACTTCAAAATGCATATCCAGGAAGTACAGGAAACCCCAAGCAGCATAAATGTGAGAAAAAGACATCCACCTAGACAAATAACAGTTAAACTGATGGAAACCAAAGATAAAGAGAAAATCTTGAAGGCAATCCAGATAAAATTACAGCAGATTTCTCATTGGAATATATACAACCCAGAAGATAATGGAGTGACATCTTTAAAATACTGAAAGAAAAAAGAAAAACCTACCAACTCAGGATTCCACATATTTTCAGAGAACTGCCACTTCAGGGAAGTTTTCAGAAGTGCAGTTGTCAGGTGCACACTGGATATCCCCTCCAAAGCCAAAGACGAATCGCTGCATCTTGAAGCCCCACCTCAGAGAAGGAAGCACGGTACCTCGTAGGCCTCTATGAGCTCTGGAGGCAATTCCTTCCACAGCTAAAAACACTTTGGGTGGCATGATGGCTACCAGCTTTGAGTGGTGCCTGAAGCAGGAAAGGGCTCTGCAGTAGATGCAGACCAGGATGCAGGCCTGTTATCTGTGAAAGGTTAGTCGGGAGGCAGAAGAATATGTTAGGAAGGGTCTCAAATTGCAGTGTTGCCCTGCAAAAGTCTCAGCAAGCCCAACGGGAGCTCCAGAGCAAAGATTGCCTGGTGGAGGGTTTCCACATTGATCAGAAATGGCTTAGGCCCTGGTACCTCTACTGGGCTCATACACTGGCTCGAGACTGCCTCGTAAAAGCACAGCCTCAGCTCAACTGCTGTGGTGGATCCCAGAGGCCCTTCAGTCAAGGCTATCAGCTAATTGTACCTCTCACAGCTCATCTGCTAGTTCTTTCTTGAAGGGAGACCCGAGTAGCACCTCTGCGTGATGGCCATACCTGCCCTTTGGAAATAATTCTCTCTCTGCTTTCTACCAAGATGCTGGTGTGTGTGTCTGTGTCTCTGTGTGTCTGCACGCTTGTGCAACTGGCAAAGATTTATTTGACACGTTAAAGAAGGAACTAGCATGATGACAATGATAGTTTAAAGAAGGAGAGGAAGAACTATTATATCTAGTCAGTGAATGAAAAGAATGCTGAAATAAAATTACAAATTAGATGGAAACTGATCAATGTCCTATAAAACAATAAAACCACAATCTGTAGGATTTACTTTTTCTACTGGACAGGAATAAACTGCAATATATAGATCTTCTATAAGTGAACGTTAACTTTACAGAGCCTGGCCTAATCAATAGTAAATAATCAAACAAAGTTACCTTCCCCTAGAACAGTGGTTCTTAATGGGGCCAAAGTTGCACTCCCCCACCGAGATATTTCACAATGTCTGGAGACATTTTTAGTTATTACAACCTAGGGGAGGGAGGGACGGGATGCTATTGGCATCAAGTGGGTAGAGGCCAGGGATGCTGCTAAACAGCCTGCAATACACTGAACAGCTCTTACAACAAACGATTACCTGGCCCCAAATGTCAGTAGTGCCCAGACTGAAAACCATGTACAGATAACACTTCACATGGCTTATTAGACAATGCTCCAGTGTGACATAGAAAGGATATATGAAGCATAGTTTTAATGTCTCTTGACCTCATTCCCTTAACTGTAAAATTGGGATAATGATAGTAGCAACCTCATGTAGTTTGGGGGAGAATTAAGTAAAACAATTGTCGATTGTATTTTTACACAAATGGCCACCAAATATATATCCCATCCCAGGTGGGGTTTACGTTCCCTCTCCTTGAGCCTGGGTGGCCCTCTGTAACTGCCTCTTTCAATGGGGCACGGCAGAGGTGATACTGCATGACTTCTGAGACTGGGTCATAAAAAGCAATGCAGCTTCCTCCTGGCCCTCTTCGTTGGGATCCAACCTGAAAGAAGTCTGGCTATTCTGGGGAATCAGAGGAGGGTCTACAGAGAGACAGGGTTCTGTAAAGTTAATGTTCACTTATAGAAGATCTATATATTGCAATTTATTCCTGTCCAGTAGAAAAAAATAAATCCTACAGATTGTGCTTTCCTTGTTTTATAGGACATTGATCGGTTTCCATCTAATTTGTAATCTTATTTCAGCAGTCTTTTCATCCACTGACTAGATATAATAGTTCTTCCTCTCCTTCTTTGAACTATCGTTGTCTCCGTGCCAGTTCCTTCTTTAATGCACTAAGTAAATCTGTGCGAGTTGCACAGACTCACACACACAGACACACACACACCAGCATCTTGGTAGTAAGCAGAGAGAGAACTCTTTCCAAAGGGCAGGTACGGCCGTCATGGAGAGACAGGGAGAGGTGCTGGATGTTCCAGCCCCAGCTCTTCCAGTCTCACCAGCTCAGCCACCAGACATGAACAAACGAGTCTTGGAGGTGCCCCAGTCACCATCTGACTGCAATCTCGTGAGGAACCTCCAGCCAGAGCCATCCAACGGAGCTGCTGTGGAATTCCTGGCTTACAGAAACCGTGGGAGATAATAAACGATCATTATTTTAAGCTGCCGTGTTAGGGGACGATGTGTCCCACTGCAGTGGACAGCCAAAGCACCAATGCTCATCCGGCCCTTAGCGCAATGCTTGGCTCATAGTTCGGGCATAATTGGTCACTTTTTTCCTTTAGTGTTAGTATTTTGTAGTTTTCATTTTTTCGTGAGTATTTAATTAGTAATTAGCATTTAATTTGTAGCTTTACTCTGCCTCTGTGCACTAGAGGGCACTCTTATCCGTTGGCAGATGGTCTCAGACATGCAGCTGCGGTTCTCCAACTAAGGCACCAGGGGGAGCCAGCCCCTAATTTTTCACTATCCCTTTCGGAAGGTGAGCTTGACGGAATGGAAAAAGGCTTCAGAACCAACGAATTAGCGTACATAAGGAAGACGTTTTCGAAAACCGTCGTAAACACAGTCTAAAAAACAAGAAAGCTTATTTCTGATGAATAACGCTACCCCCAGACTGGATGTGCAGACAAAGGAGAAGAAAATCCCCACCCACACTTCTTTTTTTCCATTTTAAATGTGGTAGAGCAGGTTGCCTTTTAATCCCCGAAGAGGAGAAGGGATCTGCAAGCCTATGATTTCTGAACAACGTTGTACCGAATCTTTACCACATCTAGAAACGTGGCAAAAGCAGTCTCTCTGCCGCAGTTAGCTTCTGATGGCGAGAGGGTAATTCTGAATACTGTTTCACAGTGTCCCAAATAATATTTGTACCACTACTTTAACTTACAGATTTCAAAGTTCCCTTTTTTTTCTAGGTCTTTATTTTATATACACAGGATTTGATAGTCTAGTGACTGTGAAAATGGACCATGATTATGATTGCAGGAAATCAGGGAACCCAAACCCTTAAAATGAATTGCCTGAGCCAAATACATTGTAAGTCTCCCCCTTTTCCAACAAATTCAAAGCAGACTTTACCCAAAATCATTCACAGTAACCTGAGAAGGTTGGCAGCCTGCACCGATGATGATGACGGTCTGCCTGTCTCAAAGTACCTCTTGAAGGCTGGCCCTCCCCTGAGGTGGCTCAAGTATAGCTGGGGCTTGAATGGAGCAGGGGTTTTGAGAATAAAGAAAGGTTTATGGTGAACTTATCTGATTAGAGCCTTACGCTGTGAGGTCAGGACTCTGCAGGCTGGTAGAGTATAAATCAAAGGGGACGAGTGGGAGAGAACTGAACTCTGAAGAGCTGATTCTTTGAGGGTGTCCTGTAACTGACCCAACCCCAGCTCTAGCTGACCTACCATCTTGATGATCAACCACAAGAGATTTGATCAACTCAGATCCTGTTGTTTTGTTTTAATCCCCACCATAGGGATTAAAACAAAGCCAAAACAAACACAAATGTATGGTAAAGGTAGTAGAATGATGTTTCTACCTAACATGTGTCTGTAAATGATGGGATTGCTTTTTGGGTATAACTTATGGCAATGTCTCATCACTTGGTGTTCAGAGGATGTATATGTAACATACTTATCTGTAACACACTAATAATAGCAAACGCTGCCCTCTTTGGCTTAACCACAAATTGTGGACTATGAGAACCTCAGGGTATCTCCAGTCTCTCAGCTAGTAATGGAAATTTCTAGAGCGTTTCATACATGCACTCCTAGAAGCCCTAAAGCTCCCCCAAACCACCTTGTAGACCCGAAGTAGCAGATGTGACATACCCAGTGTACTCTTTAGAGGCTGCGTGTCTGGGTCCCCAGGTCACTGATTCTGACCGTGAAGAAATGGTGGTGGATGACATTAGGGTGCATCATTTAAAATCCTACGAGAATTCGCAGGACAAGGAAATAACTTTGAGTTGGGAAACTTTAAAGGACTTCATGGAGGACAGCCCCCCCAATGAGGAGTACGGTTGGGCATACAATGATTCAGTGAAGGGTACTCTGGGCAGGGCTGGGTGAGCTGAGGCATGAAGGCGGAAGTGAGTAGGTATATTTGGGAACAGTTCAGTCTAACTGGAGCATTATATGAAGGAAAACAGCAGCAGAAGGGCCTAGAAAGGATAGATTTAAGTCCTAAATCAAAGTCAGAAATTTTTATCTAGTGAGCTAGGCCAGATCTATCCAATAGAAACTTGGACAATGATGAAAATGTTCCAAATACGAGCTGTGCAATATGGTGGCCCCTAGATACATGTGGCTATCAGACACTTGAAATAGGCTAGTGCAACTAATGAACTGAATTTTTAATTTAGTTTAAATTAATTTATTTTTTTAATTTTTATTTTTTTACATTAGGGTTCATTCTTTTTAAAATGTTCATGGAGTATAGTTGATTTTCAATGTTGTGTTTCTGCTGTACAGCAAAGTGAATCAGTTTTACATATACATATATCCACTCTTTCAAAGATTCTTAATAGTCATATATGGCTAATGGCTACCGTATCTAGTAGTGCATTTCCAGACAGTGGAGAAAGGACATGATCAGAAGGGTGCTTCGCTTTAAATGACCTGAAAGCCAACTATAAAGTGGATTGTAAGGGAGGTACTCTGAAGATAGAGTCTTATGATGCGACAGAATCAATACGTGGGCCAGTGGGCGTTTTTTAAAAAGTAAAATAAAAAAGGTTTTTTCCAAGAACAAACAAAACAAAACACATAACTGATCCTGTCTAAATGAGGAGGCAGGAATGGTCCCTGTGAGGGGCCACACCACTTTCTTGCCTTCTGTAGGACACCTACAGAAGTCCTTGAGGAATCTCCCTGGGATTTCCAGGAGCTGCTCAGAACTCAGTTTGTTAACCACTAAGCCAGGTCAAAGGTAGTGGGGAATTCTACCAGGGTAATAGGGATAAAGAAGAGGAATAAATGTGAGCAATATTATGGAGGTGGAATCAATAGATCTTAGTGTCTACTTGGGTATAAGAAGTAAGGCTTAAGTATCTGCACATCTATTTTTTCATTCATCTAAGTCCAAACATTGGTGTTATCTGGAATTCCTCCCCATTACTCAATCATCGCAAATATAATAGGTACACAAAAAGAAATGTATTGAATGGAATAGAATTAACACACACAATGCTGCATAGATGTTGAGTGGGGAGAATCAGGATGCATATCCAGGGCCATTGACTCCGAGGCTTTCCCTACAGCTTGTGGTCCACTTTCCATCCCCTGAATAATGCAGTCACAGAAGCCAAGGCAAGAGGCTTTGCAAGTAAGGGTGGTCAATCAACAGTTTTAAGTGCGGCAGCAAGTTTGAGGAGAAAATGACAAATTGATGTTAAAATCGGAAGGTAATTTCAGTTAGAGTTAAGGAAGGTGGGCTCAGAAGTCAGCATGCAAGAATTTCAAGGATTAGGATAGTAGTGGATGAAGGTGAGAGAGTAAAGGCAATGAATACAAACTACTCTTTAGTTTCTTGGTAAATGGAAGGAAAAAGGTGAGATATACTGCGAATAGTTAGCGAGTTGACTGCTGGCTCTACTTTCTACTTTTTTGAAATCTTAGAGTACCTAGTACACCTAATGTCATCTCAAAGGAAGTCCTCGGCCATTAGTCACCTTACTTAGAGCCATGTGGTCTCATCATGAGGTTGATAGGACCAGACATAGACAGCTGACAGGGGCCAGCCATTGCTAAGCTAACCATTATCCAATGGGGTGGTTTGGTAGAAGAGCTCTATCCAACAGAGGCAGTGCATGTGTACTGACTGCTGACTGGCCAGCCACTCATCCTCTGTATCAAGGAGGTAGAACTCAAAGACATCAGAGAGACTCAGGGAGCAGTAGAGGTAGAGATAGAATGATCACTTTGTCACCCGAAGTCACTCTGAGTAAAGAACAACGGATATCTTCCCTGAAGAAACGAGCTGTCTAGAACCTTGGAATTTCATGGTATTTTTAAGTGTTTCATTCTCCACAAAGCCTTGCTGAGATTCTGTCTTCCTTACTTGCCCTTGTATCCTTATGGAAAAATAAAACAACTCAACAAATGATTTTTAAAAACCCAAGCACAATTCTGTTTCTTGCAATTTGAAAGAACATAAACAACACATAAGTCTGGAAGGCAGAGTAAGGTGAAAGTGTTGGCGTCCTTGCAAAAAATAATTCTAGAAAATTCTCACAGTGCCAGGTCCTTAACGAAGAGTCTCCAATGACCATAGGCTCAATGGTCCTGTCTTTAGAAAAAGCGCAGAAAATTCGTGTTGACCCACCTACTGTCTGGAATGGTGCCCCGTACCCTACTGAGTAGCTTTAACCTAAATGGACTAAGACTACAGACAGCCTAAAAGTGCAACGTCAGTTCCTTGCAGTCTATAAAGATAGCAGGCTGAATCTCTCCATGTTAGAAAAGGGAAGATAAGCTAAGGAAAAGTCAGTAGTTGAGAGAGAAAAGAAATCAGAGAACTCTGGAACTGAAAGGTACCCTGGAGACTGTTATGAGCTGAATTGTGTTCCCCCAAATTCATATGTTCCAACTGCCAGTACCTCAGAACCTAACCGTATTTGGAGACGGGACCTTTTTTACAGAGGTGATTATGAAGTCATATGGGTTGGCCCTAATCCACTCTGACTGGTGTCCTTATAAGAAGAGAAGATTAGGACACAGACATGACGTGCCGACACGGGCAGAAGACAGCCACCTGCAAGCCAAGGAGAGAGATTTCAGAAGAAACCAAACCTGCCAACACTTAGATCTTGGACTTCCAGGCTCTAGAACTGTGAGAGCATTCACTCTGTTGTTTAAGCCAGGGGTCCCCAACTCCCGGGCCACGGACCGGTACCTGTGCGTGGCCTGTTAGGAACCGGGCCGCACAGCAGGAGGTGAGCGGGGGGAAGAGTGAGCAAAGCTTCGTCTGCCACTCCCCCTCCGCTCCCCATAGCTCCCCATCAACCCCATCGCTCGCATTACCGCCTGAACCCACCCCCGCCCCCCTGGTCCGTGGAAAAACTGTCTTCCACGGAACTGGTCCCTGGTGCCAAAAAGGTTGAGGACTGCTGGTTTAAGCCTCTCCATCTGTGGTACTTTGTTATGGCAGCCCTATCAACCCGTCCGGTCTAACTCTTTCTCTTGACTTCTGAAGAATCTGAGGTCCAGCGCCACACAGCTCGTATCAGTGGTAGGTCCAGGCTCCAGGGGGTCCTCATTCTCAGCCCAGAGGACTTACACCAGCCACACCTCTGAATTTGACCTGTGCGCGTTTCCAGAGAGGAGGGAGAAGGATGATGGAAAGAGCAATGACCAGAGTTGGCGTCTAGTCCATTATCTGAAAGGAATGGATGGGAAAATGATTCGCTGGTTTAATAGCATCTCATAAAATCCTATGACTCTTGGGCTACCTTACTGATGACTTTTTGTTGTTTTCTGTTCTTATTCCCATTCTTATCTTTGTTCCTAACTGGGGAAAATGATTGGTTGTAGACATTCCAAAGTAACTTTAGCATGATTTTTAAATACATGAAACCATGTTGGACTAATGGGCCTACACATAACCAAGGAGATCTTATTCTTTTCTTCTATGTTTACATCTCTGACTTGTTGATTGTATTACAGAACCTCCTTTGATGAGAAAAATCTGGGACAGCTGGGGGATTCGTGGTTGGGAGAGTTTAAGTAATTTGTAATTCAATTTTATTTTAGTTTTAGTATCTGTTGTTTTTTTTAAGCACGTGGACTTTTCCGTTTTTTTTAAGGCAAGGGCCTCAGAATGCCGAGGAATTTTCTCTCTCAACCCCGTGTTGGTTTCAGATGACAAGCTTTTAAAAGCACAGCTCTTGTTAGTTTTAGGGAAGCTTAAGACTCATTGTCTTGTCGCCTTCCTGTCCCCTGCTACACTCTTGTTGTTGCCACCTCCCAAGGTGTTCTAAATCTCTGATTTCCCTCTTTGAGTGGTTGTCTCCCATTTATTTTATTTACAGATGAGGCAAAGCTTTTGAATCTGAATAAAGCATGGCTAACTGAGCTTAGTCTGTGGTATCTCTGGATAATCCTGATGTTAAAAAAGGGGGAAATGCCTACAGGCTATTTCTCAGAAAACCCATCGTTTTCTCCACACTTCTATAGGTGAATTACAAGCTTCCCCACCTGTTTCCACTGATTGGTGTGATTGACGCAGTGCGAGGCATTGTACTGTGATCCTGGTGGCTAGTGGCCTGGACTGCCTGTCACAAACACCAACATATGAAGCTGAGACTACTGATCAAGTCTGCACAGACTGTCTGCGATTATTCTGCTCATGGATACTCCAGATCAGAAGCCAGGGGGCCATGGAAACTGTGCTTCACGTTCATTTTCAGCAAATGGAGAGGAAGTAAAAACAGGCCAGATTCATAAGGACTAGTAAGGGATACAAGAGGTAGTGCTTACTTAAAAATAGGATTCAAAACAAACATTCTAATCAAGGATTTGACTTTGGCACCATAAAGTCGTTGAACTGCCAAAAAAGATGTGTTAGGAAACAAAATTCTAGTTTTAATTGGTGTTTTGTTTTGTTTTGTTTGTTTATTTTTGACAAAACTTTAGAGCACCTTTTAAGTTCTGGTCCCTGAAAATTTTTCTTAGTTATGTGATTACCAGCAAATCATATGTGAGCTAATTAATATTAAGCCTTTCAAATTAGCTTTTTAACAATGATAAACAAATGCATTTTATTCTAATTAAAAATAGAAACTCTTCATACTGAATTTCTTTTATAGTAACTAGGTCCAGATGCAAAACCAATTGCTTCCACTTAATTCCTTATTAATCTACTGCTTTCCCCCCAATAAAGTGAAGTTATAAATTAAAGAAAGAAACTGTCTTCCTTGGATTTTATTAAGCACAGGTTTTTTGGGGAAGACAAGCAAAGTTCTTATTGCTTCTATTTGCAATCACTTAAACCTCCTTGGAGAAGTTTCTTCAGTGCATGGCTCAACTATTTGGAACTCTGGAGAACTTTCAAGGAAAGAGAGCACAAGTGATAAATAGTTTGGAAATGAAGATCAAAAAGAAAGCATTGGGAGAACTGGGAATGTTTAGTCTAGAGAAAAGAAGGAGTAGAGTCATACTTTTCCTAAGTGTCATAAACAGGACAAGGGTCTTTCTTCTTTTTCACCAAAGAGTTAGGAAGAACAAGTGAATATAGGCAGGAGCAAAGGATTTAACTAACATAATTTATTTTAATTTTTTAAAAAATAATAATGGAATGCTTAGGGACTCAGGAAATTATCCTAGAATCATTTCAGAATACTATTCCACAGATCAATCTGGAGATTAAGAACATAGCAATACCTACCAAGAGGAGTGGAGAATTAATGTTATTCATGGAGTCAGAAATACTTTCCACCGATAATTGAAATAATAGTGATATTTACTTCCAACAGGAATTTAACATTCATCACACATTGATTAAAGGCCTGTTCGGCCTCGGGCACTGAAAAATTCATCATAGCTAACACTTGCAGAAGGCTTGGTCTATGGGCACTGTTCAAAGTGCTTTGCACACAGGAATTAATTTAATTTTCACAACAGCCATATGAAGTTGGTGCTATTCTTTTCCTATTTTTGCAAGTGAGGAAACAGAGGCAAATATAAAAATTAATTATTTGCCCGAAGTCACATCTTGAGGTTATAAAATAAAAGAGCCAAGGTTTGAACTTGTATCCTTATAGGTTCTCTGAGAACAAATGCCAGGGTGAGAGTAGACACAGATGAGGTTTACTGGGACAAACATCTATGACAGATAAAGAAGGAAGAGGCAGGAGGAGTGGGCAGGGACGGGCTTCAGACCGAGATGCAGGTGTGATATTTGTGAAAGGCAAGAAGGAAGGAAGGACTGGGTAGCAAGAGCCTCAGACTCCTGTGCAGGTCTGGGAAAGCCTCAGACAGACTGATGGATGGGGAGTCCCTGGGTCAAAGTGGGAGATTCCCTCATACAGCATGAATGGTCGAGTTTCATAGCCTCATGTTGCTCAGTCACGCCTGGGAGGAGTCTAAGAGAAGTGTGGTCTGCCACCAGTGCTGCCGGGGATCCAAAGCAGCCACTGGGGGCTCTGCCCCTCTCTCTTGAAGGGAGGTCTGAGTGGGAGACTATGGAACCCAAGCTGTCTGGCACCAGAGTCCATGCTTTTACTCATTCTGTTATGCTGCCCTCCTCATACCTTGAGGGCGTGCAGTGAAGGATGTAACCCTGTAGCAATGAAAGGCTTCAGTAGGAAAAGGGGACACTTTGTTACAAAGATCTGGGGCCTCCACTCACACAGAGCGCAGTGCCCCGAGGTGGTGCGGAGCGATGGCTCTGGTAGTAAAGAGCTGAACAGCAATCTTCCAATCCAAACACTCTAGTTCTACCCTGAATCAGGCACCTTCATCTCATAAAAATCTCGTAAAACTTTTCAGCCAATATTTAAATATTTATTCAATGCTTACTAAATACGAGGCATTGTGTTAAGTGCAATAGGAAATATTAAGATCTAAAAGCCTGAACCCTTCCATCCAGGGTTTACCCAATAGGGTAAACTAAAAGTAACTAAAAATAACCATATATACATGAGAACACGTAAAAAGTGGCACAGATATGGTGCTATGGAAGTTTAGGGAAGAGAGAGATTACTTCCTGCTGGAAAGATTGGGAAAGATTTCATGAAGGAAAAAGCAATGGTATTGCTTCCTCAAATGAAAATATGAAATTAGAAATTTGAAGCTGTCTTTAAAATTTGTATCTGTCTAGCCCACCACCCTCACCCCAAGCACTGGTCTTTAGGAACTGGTGGGAACATATATCGTAGGTTAGAAAATGGGGTTCAGATCATAAGATTGAGAACAGGGATATTCTGGCTGTGGTGGAAGGTTGGCGAGAGATCAGAGATGGAAATGGAAACTTAATGTGACTGTTTATCCCTTTATTTTTTGGTAGCAGTGTCTAATCTTTGAATCCATTCCAAGCTCCTAATTACACTTAAAGAAAGTGCCAAGTTTCATATTCACTGTATCCAAGCTGCACCATACACGTACCATTTTCTGTGTACCCTTTAGTCCCCAAACAACACATTTCCTTTTGTATATTGTCCTGATGGCTCAATGGGATTTTTCCAGATTCAGGTCTCACTCTTATTTATATGGTGGAATCATGATTTAAAAGTACACTATTAATTTGTCAGAAGTTTTTCAATATTTTTCTAAAACTATACTCCTCTGCCTTGCATTTTATTCACTTTTTCTTTTTTGTTTGCTTCCTCAGCTAAGTTCATATTTAATCGCTCTCTAAACTTAGAGCCATTTCATTTGAGAAAATAAAGTCCTTTTATTTTCTGACATTTCCCAAGGTGGCAGGGGGTCTGGGGTCTGGGGAATGTGTTTCCACCTTTAAGCCGGAGGAAGCTTTGAAAACGCTTTAGCAAGTTTTGGATTCTTGTCTGATTAAAAGCTGCTACCAATAATAAGGGGAAGAAACAAAAACAGAAGGTAGATAGGTATGAATAGGAGTGTTAAAGATGCTTCTTTATATCCCTGCTCTGTGATTTTAGGAATTATAGAAAACAAATTGCAACCCTTTTACTCAGACTTTATATTTTTATTACAGAAGGCACAAGATTTGTCTTAGAATATACGTTTGAGACCTGAACATTTCCTAGGTGTGGTAGTGTCTGCTTTCACTTGGGTAGTATAATTAGCTCCGCCACTGAGGGCTGGCTTCACTCCTGTAAGTACCCTCCTTCCTGCATCAGCAGGCTTGCAGCCCTTCTAGATCATTCCCTCTGGAATACTAATCACTTGTCTGTCTCTCATCTTAAAACAAAACAAAGCAAAACATACAAACAAACAAAAACATCCTTGAACCCCATATCCCCTTCCAGCTTCTGCCTTTTTTCTCTTCTCCCTTTTGTAGCAAAATTCTCAACAGAGTCATCTATGGTTTCTGTATCCACTTCCTCACCCCTGCGGATTTTCCTAGGATATTCTTGTCCACATCCCGGAAAACGTCCATGTTGCCAAATCCAAGACTCTTTTCAAGGTCCTTCTCTGACCCAGTCCCTCAGTATCTTTTACCACAGCTGACCACTTCCTTTACTGGAACCTCTCATGTCTCTTAGTCTGTATTTACCTGGTTTTCCTCATACCTCTCTGGCAGTTCTTTGTATCTTCTCTGATGAAGCCTCCTTTTCAGTTTAGTCTCTATTATGTTGGAGGGCCCCCAGGGCAGAGTTCCAGGCCCTCTTCTCTACCTACATTGTCTTTCTAGGGAAATAATCCTTCCTATCCTAAGGCTTGAGATGTCATTGATATGCCATGACTCCCAGGTTCTCATTCATTCCTGAACTCTCCTCTGAGCTCCAGACTTCGATATCCAATTTTGTATTCATTACCTCCATTTGGCTCACTAGAGGTATGGCAAATATAGTTAATTTTCTCCTACCCTCCATCCTGTTCCTTCCCAGTCCTCCCAGTCTTCGATAATGGCCTCACTACCCACTCGGGAGTTCAAGCCTTGATTTTTCTTTTTTTTTTTCTAACGCATCAGTGAGTCTGGTAGCTTCATCTTCAAAATAGATCTCAAATCCATCCACCTCACCTTATCTTCATTGCTATCATGCTAATCCAAACCATGATCGTCACTTTGACGACTGCAGTTGCCTCTGGATGTCTCCCTACTTCTGCTTCTCCCACGAACAATCCACTTCCACACAGAAACCAAAGAGATTTTTAAAAAATATAAATCAGAGCATGTCATTTCCATGCTTTAAACCAACCAGGTATTTCCCTTCCAAAAGCACTTAGAATAAAATGCACCTCTGTTACCCAGTTTGCAAGACTCCAGTTAACTTGGCCCCTCCCTAACTCCTTGTCACCTTAAACCACTTTTCTACCTCACTTCCTCTCTCCCGGACATGTTGGCTGTCTTCTTGCTCCTTCAGTGTGCCAAGATGCTCTCCCTCTATCCCTTTGCTTATCTGGCACCTTCTTATTCGTCTCAATGTATACGTTACTGTTAGCTCCTTAGATCAAACCTCCCTGACGACTCTGTTCAAAGGAAGTGCTCTCTCTCATCAGCACACCCAGTTCATTCCCATTAAAGCCCTTACTACAGGTTGTAATTATAGGCTTGTTTTCTCATTTGCTGTCATTCATCTCCCGCAAGAATGTGAGCTCCATAAGAGTAAGGACTTGCTCTGTCTTATTCATACCTGCATCACTGCTGTCTAGAACAATGACTGTCCACAATAGATGTTCAATAAGTATTTGTTGAGTGAATAAATCAGTTTTTAGATTATTCAAGCCATTTGGTTTTCCTTGATTGTTTGCCAGTCTACTCCTTGGTAAAGTATCTGAGCATTAGAGTAAGGAACATGTTTCATTTGCAACTTCTGTTCAAAGAGGATATGGAACTTTAATAGATTAGAGGGAGATCCTAAGCTTTTAAGTCTTAGCTTTTCAGCAGTATATCCCTTAACGATGGCAAAAAATCAGAGATTAAGTTATGAGAGCTATCAGAGTTTCACTAGCAAAATTTAATTTTTTTCTATTTTCTGTCTGTTTTGTGAATTTTATTTTATCTGAATTTAGAATGTGAGCAAAGCTGTGGAAGGGTTAGGGTTGCTTGTATGTGATTTTCAATCATTGGAATTCTAAAAATGCTACAAAATTAACATTTTTATTTCAAATACATAGATCCCAAGACTATGTGATACTAACTCTTCTTCTTCTCAAGAATTACAAAATAAAGATGCTGATATGGAACTCATTGCAACAATACCTCAGGATATGAACTTGTATCTATGAAAACTGATGTAATGCTATGAGCTCATAATATAAATGGATGCTAAACCATCTGTGTTTTGTGACACACTGTATCATCAAAAAATTTTTGTGTATAATTCTAAAGTAAAAAATAAAACAAATTTTCAACTAACAGGTGTGTTGCTTCAAACATACAACTCAGCAATTCTAAATCCCAACTTGAAACAATGCCTGAAAAGCTGAAGGTCAGGTGAAGATATTACATTTAACACTCTTGAAAATGTCAAAGAATTACCTCTAGGGCTTCCCTGGTGGCGCAGTGGTTGAGAATCTGCCTGCCGATGCAGGGGACACGGGTTCGTGCCCCGGTCCGGGAGGATCCCACATGCCGCGGAGCGGCTGGGCCCGTGAGCCATGGCCGCTGGGCCTGCGCGTCCAGAGCCTGCGCTCCGCAACGGGAGAGGCCACAGCAGTGAGAGGCCCGCGTACCACAGGAAAAAAAAAAAAAAGAATTACCTCTAAAATGTAGGGAAAAAATGGTAAATATAAGATGTTGCGGATCAGGATAAAAGAGTCAATATAAAATACTTTTTTACTGGAAGAAAAGAAGAAAAAGAGGGAAGAAGGAAGGGCAAGGAAAGGAAGGCAGAGTTTGCTGAAGAGGGGCCATTCCTGAGTTAGTTTAACCACTTGAGCTCGGTCTCTTGGGCTGTGCAATCAAGAAAATGATGGTCAGGGCTTCCCTGGTGGCGCAGTGGTTAAGAATCCTCCTGCCAATACAGGAGACACGGGTTCGAGCCCTGGTCCGGGAAGATCCCACATGCCGCGGAGCAGCTAAGCCCGTGTGCCACAACTACTGAGACTGTGCCCTAGAGCCTTCGAGCCACAGCTCCTGAAGCCCGCGCGCCTAGAGCCCGTGCTCCGCAACAACAGAAGCCACCGCAATGAGAAGCCCGTGCACAGCAACGAAGACCCAATGCAGCCATTAATTAATTAATTAATTAATTAATTAATTTTTTTAAAAAAACAATTACTGCTCCATAAGTTTAAAAAAAAAAAAAAAAAGAAAGAAAATGACAGTCAGTATTTACCTGCGTGTACTCGGGATTTCCATGTTCTGCAGTGTGCCTCTGCTGTGGAAGGCGTGAAACCATGATGAGGACTGTCAGGGCAGTCATAGTTCAGCAAGAGGCTAAAGGTTGGTGTGGACTGGAGAAGCAAGAATTACTCTATGGACTGAGCTGGACTTCAGCTAAATCTTGTTGGATGCAGTGGATTTTGATAGAGACAGATGTGAGCACTGAGGAGAAAGTGTGAAGAGAGACACATGCACAAAAACAAAATAAAAAAGGTAGAAAAAATAAGTTAGACTTCCCTATCCCTAGGAAAAAGTTTTAAAGGTTACCCTGATTGAAACGGAAACATTTAGAATAGTCATAGGAAATGAATGGCATGAAGCAGCTGTGGGTTTTAAACTCCAGGCTGCAGGGTGAGAAGGCAGTAAGAAGCTGGAGAAAACCTCAAGCAAGGGCGACATGAGGGAACTGATGTTTTAGGAAGGGAAAGGTTTGATGGCATAAGGCAAGGTGGGTTGCAAGGAGGTAAGCTCGAGGTCTTATCATGATGCCATTTCTGCAATAAGGATGTAAAACGTAATAAAGATCTGCACTCTGGTGATGGTAATTTTATTTTATTTTATTTTTATTTTATTGAAGTATAGTTGATTTACAATGTTGTGTTAATTTCTCCTGTACAGCAAAGTGATTCAGTTATACATGTATGTATTCTTTTTCAGATTATTTTTCATTATGGTTTATCACAGGATATTGAATATAGTTCCCTGTGCTAAACAGTAGGACCTTGTTGTTTATCCATCCTATTCAACACAGGATATTGAATATAGTTCCCTGTGCTAAACAGTAGGACCTTGTTGTTTATCCATCCTATTCAACTAGTTTGCATCTGCTAATCTCAAACTCCCAATCCTTCTCTCCCCAGACCCCCTCCCCTTTGGCAACCACAAGCCTGTTCTCTATAATCTGTGAGTCTGTTTCTGTTTCGTAGATACGTTCATTTGTGTCGTATTTTAGATTCCGCAGATAAGTATGGTATTTGTCTTTTTCTTTCTGACTTACTTCACTTAGTGTGATCATCTCTAGGCCCATCCATGTTGCTGCAAATTGTATTATTTCGTTCTTTTTTATGGCTGAGTAATATTCCACTGTATGTATATATGTGTGTGTGTATATATATACATATACAGCACATTATCTTTATCCATTCATCTGTCAGTGGACATTTAGGTTGTTTCCATGTCTTGGCTATTGTAAATACTGCTGCTGTGAACATAGGGGTGTATATATCTTTTGGAATTATAGTTTTGTCTGGATATATGCCCAGGAGTGGGATTGCTGGATCATATGGCAATTTTAATAGAGATATAGGAGTAATTCCAAGAAGCAGTTTGAAGGTAATGGAAATAGACATTTTTCAAGGGTTACGTGCTCTATACTTTACTTAATTCTCACAGCAACCCTTCCAAATAGGTATTATTATTCCAATTTACAGATAATTGAGTTCCAGTAACTTATTAAATAACTTACTCAAGGTCAGACAGTGAAAGCAGGTTTGAGAACCAGCAGATTGGATGGGTGGTGGACTAGGATGAATCAAAGCATTTTCATGTGTTTGTTTTATAAAGTTGTATTTCTACTTTATTTTATTTTTTTCTCCTAAGTCTGGGAGGCTAACATGCATTTGGTTTTTTGGGGTTTTTTTTTTTTTTTTTTTTTTTGCGGTACGCGGGCCTCTCACTGCCGTGGCCTCTCCCGTTGCGGGGCGCAGGCTCCGGACGCGCAGGCTCAGCGGCCACGGCTCACGGGCCCAGCCGCTTCGCGGCATGTGGGATCCTCCCGGACCGGGGCACGAACCCGCGTCCCCTGCATCGGCAGGCGAGCTTCCAACCACTGCGCCACCAGGGAAGCCCCATTCATTTGTATTTGATTGTATATCAAAGACAAGGGCTGAGTAGGTGATGCCCAAAGCTGAGAGTGATGGCCAGATTGGTTTTAGTTTTGCTTCTTCATCCTTAAAACTAGCATTTGGTTTTAGGTGAGTGAAATATGAGTTCCTAATAATAAACAACGGTCTCATAAAGACTTATAATGAGGGATTACCAGCTGGTTAAGGCAAGCAGCCTTCAGTAGGTTTGCCCTGAGTTCCTTTGCGTAGCTGCGACCGAGGAGTCACAAAGCAGAGGGCGCTGGCAAAGGGAGGCTATAGCCCGCGTGTCTTCCACCCAATATCCTGGTGCTCAGTGGGACCGGGTCACCCACTTGGGCAGCTTTGAAGCAGCATAAAATAAGCTTGCAACACCGGGGTTAGAGAATAAGATGGGCTGAGAGCTGAGGACACAGCACAAGTTTTAGATTCAGATTTTAAAACCTGGAAAACTCTCTTTTTTCTTTTTTATAAAGAAAAACAAAAGTTCACAGTCTCGTTTCATTACCCAGCGGTGCTTTCGAGCCATGAACTTTCCCCCACTTCGGAAACTTCTCTGGAAAATTCATTTCATGCTTGTCTACTCCAGTAAAACCCTTGACTGAACTTGTTACAAAACAGGAGACTTGGCCGAGGGAATGTGAGAAATCACCCGACACGGCAAAGCCAGTTGGCATCCTTGAGAGCTGTGTGCGCTTCCAACTTTTGGTTTACCTGTCTTCTTGGACTGTGACCTTCTCCCAGCAGAGGGGGCGTTCTGATCGTTCCTGTGCCCGGCGACTGAGAGGGGGCGGTCACAGCACACGCATCACGTTCCTTGACACACTGAGGAGTGCCTCTTAGGATGAGGGGGGCTGTGGATGTCCTGACTTCAGGGCTCCGCACTCACCAGCGTGTGAGAGGAAGTCTTAGGAGACTTCCTGGTAACTATCAAATGTCTCTGAAAGCCTCAAACTTGGATTTTTGCTCTTACAAGGTAGTGCCTGCATCATTACCTTATTGCTGCTAATGCTGCTCTTAAACTAATGTGATAAAACACCCCTGTCTCCTCTAGAGCAGATTTTTACCCAAGAATCCTTATACGGATCCTTCGCCAGTCACTTTGCCCTCCTCCAGCACGGTTGTTTCTGAACGTAACTTCTTTTCTTAAGTTCTCACCCAATTCTTACCCCCTTTGCTCTCAGAGGGTGATCCAAGTTCTTAAGAAAAGGGAGTATTTCCAATAAGAATTCATTGGGTACCTGCTATGAGGCAGGAATTATGCTAAGTTTTTGGAACATAAAGACAAATAAGTTGTGAACTCTACCCTGGAGGGGCTTATAGCTCGGTAGAGGGAGATAAATAGACGGGAAAACAAGTAAGGGCAGTCAAACCATGTAGGTGAATTAATGCATAGATGTGTAGGGCAAAGGGAGAGTAGGGGAAGAGTCATGAATTCCACTTAGAAAGCAGGGCAAGCATCACAAAGGCCATCTGGGATGAACTTCCTAAATTCCCTCCCCTCCGCTTCTCAAGTCATCTGTAGCTACAGATATTCTTACCATCTTTCTTCCTATCTTAGAAGAGGTGTCTACTCTTTTCTAAGGCTGTGCCTTCAAATGGCTCTCAAAAATAAAGTTCATCTTCCAATATAAAAGTGAGGTAAAAGAACTGCAAAAATATGTAAAACAACAACGTAGAAAAATTAAGAAAGAGAAAATATCTCCCATAACCCAGCCAGTTCCTTAACATTGCTGCCATCATTCATTTTGTGTATTTTAATCTCCTTTCTCGTCCTATGCACATCTTTTAAATAAATTTTATTTTGTTTTTATTTTTGGCTGCGTTGGGTCTTCGTTGCTGTGCGCAGGCTTCCTCTAGTTATGGTGAGAGGGGGCTACTCTTCGTTGCTGTGTGCAGGCTTCTCATTGCGGTGGCTTCTCTTTGTTGTGGAGCACAGGCCCGAGGCGCGCAGGCTTCAGTAGTTGTGGCACTCGGGCTCCGTAGTTGTGGCTTGTGGGCTCTAGAGCGCAGGCTCAGTAGCTGTGGCGCATGGGCTTAGTTGCTCCGCAGCATGTGGGATCCTTCTGGACAAGGGCACAAACCCGTGTCCCCTGCACTGGCAGGCGGATTCTTAACCACTGCACCACCAGGGAAGTCCCTGCACATTTAAATAGGTATAATCATCCCCCTGTAGCCATCTCCATTCCTCTACCCCCTCCTCTGGGGCCCGACTCCTTCCAATTCTACACCTTGACTGTCTTTCCCATTGGAAAGTCCCGTTCACTTCCCTACTCACTTAAATCTCACCCATCCTGCAACACTGGAAGCCAAATCACTTCCTTAGCGGAGCTAGAGCTAGACTGTTCTTGCAGATTCTTTAATGACCCGTTAAGGAGATCACGTCACTTTTCTTGTTGATCCCTTCCTTCTTTCTGCAACTGTTCTCCCTTGACTCGCTTAGTTGTCCATTTTTGAAGTTATTTGGTTCCCCTTCTTCTCTGATAACTCTTTCCTCCTCCGTCTCTGTATTAGTTCCTCTCCCTCTGCCTACTCTTTAAAGGCTGGCGGTTCCAGGCTCTGACCACTGTCAGTCTCTCATCCCTCACTCCAGACTCTCCTGGGGCCCCTCCTATGACGTCACATAGTCACTGAGTACTTCCAGACCTGTGTCCCCACCCTAGACTTCTTGCCTGAACCTCAGCCCCACTGGTTCCTTACTACTGGGCATCCTTGCCCTGGCATCTCCAACTCAACAGTTACCAACTGGATTCCTCTTCTTATTTCTTAGCTTGGTCAAACGTATTACCTCCTACTTCATCCACTGTGTCGGGAAAATGGACACCATCTTCATTTCTTCCTTCTTCCTTAGGCACGTAAACTCTTCCTGCAAGTGTGTCTCAAATCCATCGCTCATTGTCGCTGCCACTTTTAAAAATCAGACCCTGACTATTTCTTATCTGGTCTGTTGGATAGCCTCACTAATGAAGACTCCGTTTTCCATTTCTTTTTACTACACTTTTTCTTCCATGCTATTTCACAAATTACACTTCTAGAATACAGATTCTCTTTTAAAAAATCATTCCTTAACAAAGAATTAATTAATTAATTTTAAAAAGCATTCCTGGGCTTCCCTGGTGGCGCAGTGGTTGAGAGTCCGCCTGCCGATGCAGGGGAACCGGGTTCGTGCCCCGGTCCGGGAAGATCCCACATGCCGTGGAGCGGCTGGGCCCGTGAGCCATGGCCGCTGGGCCTGCGCGTCCGGAGCCTGTGCTCCGCAACGGGAGAGGCCACAGCAGAGGGAGGCCCGCATACCACAAAAAAAAAAA
>NC_041231.1:100274370-100282680 GCF_002837175.3 Physeter macrocephalus
GGAAGATCCCACATGCCGCGGAGCGGCTGGGCCCGTGAGCCGTGGCCGCTGGGCCTGCGCGTCCGGAGCCTGTGCTCCGCAACGGGAGAGGCCACAGCAGAGGGAGGCCCACGTACCACAAAAAAAAAAATTAAATAAATAAATAAATAAAAAAGCTTTCCCTCAAATAAAAATTGTTGATGACTGTCCACTGCCTGCACCAAAATTCAAATTTCTTACATAACAGTCAAGAGAGTGTGTCCTTGGCCCCCAGTCTACTTTGCCCACCCTCCCTTCTTTCCTACTCAGTCCCCATACATCCTCTGATGTAGCCCCATGTGACTACTGCATGCTGCCCTGCTTCCCCAAACATGCCGTGAATTCTTACACCTCCTAGGACCTACTGTGGTTTCCCCTCTACCTAGAAAAGCCTCATGCATTTGTTGAAATCATATTCATGCTTCTAAGCCCAGCTTAAATGCCACCTTCTCTGTGAAGTCTTCCCAGACCTTGTTTTCTCCTGCCCCCTGGAAAATCGGTGGCTCTCCCCTCGGTGTTCTCATATCAGAGTGGTTCCCAAACCACTAGAATCAACTTTTAAAAGATCCCGTTGCCTGAGCCTTACCTCATACGTTACACCAGAATATTTCAGGGTAAACTCTGTGCATTCGTAATTTTTGAAATCAGATCTGAGGTGCTCAGAATTTGGCAAGTTCAGATATTTATTCATGATTCAATGCACAGATTACGAATAGTCATCAAAGAGAACAAGACTTACTTTATTCTGGGATAGCCTGGTTCTGGAACAAGGAATTACCTTCCTGATTAGTTAGATTGTCTGCAGGGTCTCTGCCCTTGTCCCAGAAACTGAGGTTCTTTGAAAAACCAAAGAAGACAATGGACGAAGTGATCTGCTGTGGTATTCGCATCTTGAGAAAATTACCAAGGTACTTTGGAATAGAGTTCGGACATCCCATCCTGCTGTTCTCTGGTTGTAACATTTTAAATCTCCTCTCTCCCAGGAAAGTGTATGTGTCAGAATCTCTCTGACGTACCAACGTACCTACAGACCAGACTAAATGAATTGAAATGACGTGTTCTCTGCACCACTAAACTGGGGTCTGAAGGTAAGTCTGCTGAATACACTAAAAAAAAAAATAGTATAATATTTGTAAGTGAAATATTCTCAATACTCACAATGAATTTTTTTATGGTTCAGATGGGAAGTAGTGTAACAACTTACAGGTTGTCTTGGAAAATCAAAAACCTTCTCATTTGAGAACCACTGCAATAAGTTTGCTATTACTGGGATGGACAGGAAATCAGCAAGTTAATAGAAATGTTTTCTTGGAAGTTTAAATTTATTAAATAACATTTAACTATGATTTGTAGGAATTTTTAAATTCTAAAATTCTTTCCCGTGTCACCGAGCCCAGCCATCGTCCTGATCCTCAGGGATGTTAAATGATAAAGTATTTGTATGTTTCATGAGTAAGGTAGTGCCAGAGCTCTCCACTCCTCCCCCGCACACCTGCCCTTTGCAAGGATGTGCACACGCCACACACATGTGTACAGGGACGGATGTCCATGCCCACAACAGCTGGCCTGTCTACAGCCTGGGTCTAGAAGAAACCTGACTTTTAAGGTTGCTGTTTTTTTTCTTTTAAATCATGATCTTACTGTTAAATCCAAAACTCAAACAAACATGATATCAGGGAAAGTCACAGCAAGGTAGTTTACGGAGATTAGATTTCTTTAAATTACCAAAACAGTGAGACCAGGAGGTCCTTAAAATCAACATTTTATAACCTGAATCATGCTCATGTTTTTGCTCCTTCGCTTAGAAAAACAGTATCGCAGAGTTGACCTAAAACTGGCTAGCGGTGCATGGCACAGTTGGAGAGAAGCGTGCAAACACTAAGTAGCATCCGAGGAAGGCTCCTCCTGCCCTTTGGATCTGTGCCAGGCTGAAGTTCTGAGACTCTGGAGAAGAATCCTTTTCTTCACTCACAGAAAAACATTTATATAAGAACAGTGTATTAAATAATATTTTTATTTAAAGGTTTAATTTAAGTTTCACTGTTCCGAACCCTAAAAATGAGCATAGGTGAATAGAGCTGCCGCCAATCCCCTACTGGCAAAACTGTCGCTTTACTATTCGAAGTTCAGTTGAGTGCAGTGGTCCTCAAAATGCAGTCGCCAGACCCGCAGCAGCACTCCAGAACTTGTTAGAGAAACAGATCTCAGGCCCCGCCCCAGACTTGCTGAATCAGAAACTCTGGTGTGTGGGGCCCAGAAATGGGTGCGTTAACTGGCCTTCTAGGTGATTGTGATGCAGGCTCAAGTTGAGGACTACTGGATTCATACAATTCACTCTGTGAAAAAACAACTGGTGTTGAATATAAGCCAACCATATGCCATTGCTTACTGATAACATAGAAAAACCAATGGGGTCTCTAGAGCACTTGAGCCTTATTCCTAACATTTTTCTCATGTCAAAGAAAGGGGAGTAATGCAGGGATGAAGAAAAAACGTGTTTTTCAACCAAGTCCCATTGATGTAAAAAGTGAAAAAATTAATTTAGTGTGACATAAAGGTACAAAAAATAAGCCCACTTAGATTATCTTTTTGTTCCTTCCAATAAGAAATAGAACATGTTCAATTTGCCTTTTTTTCCAGTTAACTATGAGGAACAAAAGACAAAGCCAGGAAAAGTAACTGTTTTTTATTGTGGTTAACTAAAGGAGAGATACCAGATTCTACAGAAGAGCTTATTTTCTTGAAGGGCAAAGGCTTTCCCTATATTTCCGTATGCATTTAGCGTACTCCTTAGTCTGAAATAGGTATCTAATAAATATTCATTAAAATTGACAGAAAAGGCAAACAGGGGAAAAGGAAAAGAAGCAAAAAGAGAAAAATAGAAAAACACCACAGGGAGAAATATAAACCAGAGAGACAGAGAAAAAGATAGAAACATCTACAAGAGAAGGAAGACACCAGGCAGAAAACAGAAGAAAATGACAGAGGTAAAAAGAAAAGAGATGATACCCTGAGAAACAGAGAACCAACCTGATTTATCAATTATACGAATAAGGCTCATGAACTTCAAATGCAATGATCTAGCTACTCAGGTGTGCAACCGTTTCCCTTTTAAAAATTATTTCTGAAACTCTTTGTCCCAAAATGCTGGCCAAGTTTCAAGGACCAAGAAGCAGACTCTTAGGGACACAGGGTTCTACCTAAAGAAGGAACACCTTTTGTCAAGAAGAGATACTTGGATCTGAGATGAGTTGCTTGTGAGACAGCGAGCACCCCATCACAAGGTATTCAAGCCAAGGAGGACAGGTGACAGATGCTACGAGGAGTGTAACAGATGCTGTATCAAAAGAAGAGGGGGAAGGAGGAAGTTGGTTCTTTTAAAATCTTCAACTGTATTGAGAATGTTTCTCAGAGTTTCAACTCATAGCTACTGTTTCACAGATATGTAAGCATGGGAAACATGGCTCAATGGACCAAAGCCTGTGAATTCTCACCTTGAACCAAAATTCACCTTAACCTCTGAACCAGTCACTACCCTATCTCATGCTTGGTTTCATCTCTGCAATGAGAATATGACCTAATAGCAGACAGTGCAGATAACTAATAAAAGTGGTCCTGAGAACTTAAAAAATGCAAATGCTCAGTGATTACCCTTTAAAATTTGTGAATGGTGCTTTATAGCAATAACTAAATAGTTCAAGAACTCTGTAAGCAGAGTTGGCCTAAGGGAAAAACATGATCTGACTTAAGTGTTGGCAGGACAGATTCTACTCACTCCCAAGGAGGGACCTACTTGTTTGAGAAAAGACATCAGAAATCATGAACTACCACAGCACACAGAAACAGAGCTGGTGGCCACATCTTAAAAGTCAGAAATGATGACCCAACTCTGGAAAATGGTAGTTTTTCCAGTTAGTTCTTCCATTCAGGAAAGCACCAGCCCCTCCATACAGCTTAACTGGATACTGGCCTTTCAACTTTTCATCTCAGGCAATAAACAAGAGAGAGCAATGAGGAAAGACAACCCACACTTCCACTGTCATTGGACATTATACAGTCACGTCATTAAATAGTTGTTCAAACCCATAGAATATACAACACCAAAGGTGAACCCTAAAGCAAACCTTGGTCTTTGGGTGATAATGATGTCTCAGTGTGGTTTCATCAGCAGTAACAAATGTAGCTCTCTGGTGGAGGAGGCTGCTAGTGGGGGAGTCTGAGCACGTGTGGGTTATGGGGGATGCCTCCATGTCTTCCTCTCAGTTTTGCTGTGACCCTTAAACTGCTCTAAAATAATAGAGATAGTGAGAAACTACATGAGACATATATTTGTTTCATATACATGTGTAAAGATGCAAGTACGTCCACATGGGGCCATATACTATCTTTCATTCTCTATGAAGAAACTCCTTCTCTGCTGTCTGGGAAGTCTTCTCTTGAGAGGGGCAGGCCTAGATGTGTGTGCATCTCGTTGGGCCCCTCAGCGCCTCACTTCATGTCTTCAGAGCAAAGCGTCTTGGGGCAATTTGAAGAAATCTTTCCTAGTGCAGCACTATCCTACCAAGTATGATCATTCTTGAATCAGCTGAGCTAAGTAGACAAATAATATCTTAACTTCCATGTGAGTATTGTTTTATCAATAAAATAGTGGATTTTGTAGCATTTTCTACTAATCAAAGTGTTACACCATTAAAAAAAAAATCAAATCAAGGGAAGAGGCAAGAATTTGATTATAAGGCTGTCAAGACATGATTACACAATTATGGCCTTGGGTCAAGGCTGGGAGGCAGTTCTTTCTGTGCTGGCAGTGAAGGCTGATTTTTGATGAGTGCTCAAAGTCATGGTGTTCTGGAGCAAAGGGAAGGAGGATACAGGTACAGCCCATTAACTGTGCCCCCGATCCTGGCATTTGGAGTTGCTTCCCCACTTGAAGAAAATACGGGGTTGATTTTTATCAGGACCTACCGTTAGTTATCCAACACAGCATGTCTCTTGTATTTCTGAACAGACTCTGGCAGAATGCAAAAGAGAGAAGAGGCCGTCTAGTTAAGTACCTTGTACATAGAAAAATAAAGTGGTAATTAATGTGTTTATGCGGTGCAGATTGTTATGAAAACACGTATCACTTTTTTGAGATCACATTCTTCTCTTGCCTCATACAAGTTGAGAGCACTAGCATTTATTGAGTACCTACCAGGAGTTAATTATTTTATAGACATTATTTCCTTAAATGTTGACAACTAAGCCAAGTAGATATTATACGGCTCCCATTTCCGGGTGAGGAAACTAAAGTCGAGAGGATAAAACACTTGATCAGTGTTACCAGACAGTTGATGGGAGAGCTAGGATTCAAAGTTGTGTTCACTTACAAAACCAGAGTATTTTCTATCACATGTTTTTGCACCATTTTTTAGAATTATCATTTTGGAGTTCTAAGGGGCCTTCTTTCATTGCTGGTTGTCAAAAAAATAACAATTATAGACATACACACACACACACACACACACACACACACACACACCTATTTGTATATGTGAAAAAATGAGATACGGTGTAGTGTGGTGGTACAGTGCATGGATTCTGGAGCAAAACTACTGGGGTTTAAATATCTGACTAGCTGTGCACCTCTGGGCCAGGTGCTTTGCCACTCTCTGACTCATTTCCTATTTGTACAAAAGGGATACTGATAGTGTAATAGTTAAGAATGGTGTTTGGAACATCTTAAGCACTTTGCAAGTATTAGCCAATACTGTTGTATCAACAAGGGTAGAACTATTGAGTAATGTTTCTCATTCAGTGCATCTTTCTGGAACAATGAAATTTAGTGCTAAGGAACTGAAGATTAAAACTGAGATAGATTTATAGACCAATTAGCTTCATTTCTGCTCCATGCCCATCCATTTCCTAACACCCCTCAGCCGTATCAGTGAGGATCATGGGCCAAAAGGGCTTCCTGAAATAGAGTGATTTTACACTCTCTACAAAACACCATTTCTTGAGGATCAGACAGTAAGTTAGTCATGAAATGGAATTTGAGCCTTTTACCATTGTAATTAAAAATGCTGATTTCATAGGCCAATGTTTATAGCAGCATTATTCACAACAGCCAAAAGACAGAAGCAATCCAGGTGTTCATTTGCAGATCAATGAATAATCAAGATGTGGTATATGCGTAAATGGATACTATTCAGCCTTTACAAGGAAGGAAATTCTAACACGTACTGTAACATAGAGGAAGCTTGAGGACATTATGCTAAGTTAAATAAGCCAATCACAAAAGGACGAATACTGTATGATTCCACTTATGTAAGATACCTAGAATAGTCACCTTCAGAGACAGAAAATAGAATGGTGGTTTCCAGGGACTGGGGGAGAGAGGAAATGGGGAGTTATTATTTAATGGGTACGGAGTTTCAGTTTTGCAAATGAAGAGAGCTCTGGAGATTGCTTGCACAACAATATGAGGGTACTTAAAACTACTGAACTGTACACTTAAAAATGATTAAGATGGTAAATTTTATGTTCCATGTATTTTACCACATTTAAAAATTTTTTTTAAATACTGATTTCAATCAAACCAGCTGGAGCTACCACAGCGGCCACCAGTTAGGGGAAGGGTGTTCCGTCGTTACTGATCTACAAGATCTGATGAAATCGTTAATGGTTTTTCCTGTCAGCAGCCAGTCTCAGTGACAGGCTGCAGCTGCTGTCTGTGCCCTCCAGTCCAAACAAGGGTCCAGGTCACCCACTCTTGGCCTTTGATTCTTTCCTAGGGGAGCTACAGATATGAATGCACGCGTATATCCCTGGGTGGTCAGCCTGTTGAACCCCTTTACGTAAGGGAGAATAAGGGGCAGCGCTAAAATCTTCCATATAGGTCAGCTGTGTTATAGCACACGGCTGTCAGATGGAATGTTTGCGTTTCTGATGCCATCGGTGGAGCTCTAGGCAACGTCCCATGGTCTCTGTGTTTGAACTCTGTGTCTGTGCACACTATATGAACACCGAGTCTGCATTTGGAACCTGGGCTATTCCCCCCAAGTAGGGAATGCTTGAGTCCCTTCGTTAATTGGGACCACTTAGATTTCTCTGATCAGTGGTTTCAATGTGAGTATTTTAGATTAGATTTGCTGCCTATCGATTCTTTTAAAATGTGTTTGAGTTTCACAAGTATGTGTGAATCTTGGATCTTTTATTATTCCCAGTTGGAAAGGAGGAGGGGGAAGGACAAACATTTCATGTTTCAGCACAAATTAGAGCCACTTTCAAGTCCAGCAGATTAATTAACTAACAGATGATTATCCTTCATAATAGTAGTATAGTATAAATAAGATTCTACTTATTTTACTCATAATTATAATAAATTCTTTATGCTTCCTTCTCTGACTGCTTCCACACTTCCACATGTGTGTGTAAGGCTGCGTGAGACCAAGTGTGTGCGTGTGGTATATCTATCATGTGGCATCCTGAAATTTGAAACAAGGGCAACTCATACTATTGAAAGAGCAGAGACTTTGTTTCTGAGACCTACGACACTCCTACAAGCTTACGTCAAAAAGCCAGCTGTCAAATAGCTTATAGAAAATAAGCTTTACAGAAAATTAAAAGCAACGTGACAGTGTTTTACCCTGAATGTCTCTTGATTCAAACTCTCTTGAAAAGTAGAAGCCAAGTGCCACCTGTTACTGGAAGGAGGCCATATGACCTCCGACCAGACTGCTGCCAGGGAGGTTTGGCCACATCTGTGATTTCCATCAGCATCCACCTTCTTTGGCCCATGAAGAGACTGGGGCAGAACTTGGTTAAGGAGCGGAAGTTGCTTTCAAAAGACTGAGATGAAAGAACTGCTGGGATCAAATGGTTATAACAATGACTGATTCTCTTCTGCACAATCCTAAGAACTGACCCGTCCTTGACCTTCCAGAATATCAACCTCTCAGGACCGTGGAGAGAAGCCACAGCAAATGGTGAGAGACCACTGGGTGTGATCTGTGGGTCTTGGTGGTAAAAACAAAGTGACTCTTCCTCTCTTTCAACCCCCAGACTCTCAGGTACAGTAGGACACTGTCAGGACTGAGCCTGTGCCCTGAGAGAACTTGGATGGCCTGACTCAGAAACCAAAAGTGGCCTTGGCAGGAACTATCTTAGCAGGGATCACAGACTTTTAAAAGAAACGGAGTTATTTGTAGTGAGGTGGATGGACCTGGAGTCTGTCATACAGAGTGAAGTCAGTCAGAAGGAGAAAAACAAATACTGTATGCTAACACATATATATGGAATCTAAGAAAAAAA
>NC_041231.1:100282700-100288210 GCF_002837175.3 Physeter macrocephalus
AGTGAGAGAGTGGCATGGACATATATACACTACCAAACTTAGGGTGGATAGCTAGTGGGAAGCAGCCGCATAGCACAGGGAGATCAGCTCGGTGCTTTGTGTCCACCTAGAGGGGTGGGATAGGGAGCGTGGGTGGGGGGGAGATGCAAGAGGGAAGAGATATGGGAACATGTGTATATGGATAACTGATTCACTATGTTGTAAAGCAGAAACTAACACACCATTGTAAAGCAATTATACTCCAATAAAGATGTTAAAAAATAAAAAAATAAAAAATAAATAAAAGAAGGGGGAGCAAGAACTTTAAACCAAGTTTCCCTTTGCGTTCTGCCAAGGACAGGTGTTTGCTTTGCTCAAAGAGAGATTTCACAGAGTGATTTCATGCATAGCAAAGAGCAGTAGTAGGAATTTTCGGCTGTCATAGCTGGACTGACTGACACCATCAGGGCATTATCACTCCAGTGGCTTTCTACGAATATGATACTAAACATGTACGTGTGTGTGTGTGTGTGTGTGTGTGTGTGTGTGTGTGTACACAATGCCTGAATCAGGTAAAACTACCACCCACCATTTCCCCAGAATTCTTGGGTATATTTGCAATATTAGGGCAACTCTCTTATCCTCTGGTTATTAACTATTAACACAAGTACTTTATTCACAACATCTCCTTTGATTTTCATTACAATGCTATGAGATAGGCATTATGTCTCCACTATATAGATGGGAAAACTGATGTTTAAAGAGGTTGAGGAACATGCTAAGGTGGCATAGCCAGGAAGTGGCAGATGTGGGATCTGAGCTGAGGAAGTCCAGAGCTTTGCTCTCAACCCTGCTCCCACAAGATGAGTAGCACACGTTGTATCAGCTGCACAAAGTCACTGAAGAATCCCAGGTGAACATCTGCAAAGCCCATTCACTAATCCTCCTCTCCTTTGCAGAGCTGACCCACAAGCACGAAGTGTGGCATTGCCTCCCCTGCCACCTCGGCCAGTGTCCCTCTGCTTATGCTGATTCCATTCCTTTCCAATATTAACATTGGACCTACCTTCTTTCCATGACCCCGATGGCCAACCCTCCCAACAGCATGTCCTGAATAACAGACTCAGGTGAAAAGCCCTCGCCCATCTTTCCTAGCAGAATTGCTGTCCCTCTGTGGACTTCTCAAGAGGCACCATCTGTGCAGCCAGAACTAACCGCCCAGTGTCCTCTTTAACCAGAGTTCCCAAATATCACATCCTCTTGACAGCTACATACAAAGGAGGCAAAGTCAGTTTTTTAGCTGGTGATCCTCAGCTTACTCTTTCCGCTGTCTCCTGGATTTCTTTATCCTTTCTCTTCTAGCTCTTCAATTGTCTGGATTCTTTAAGAAGCTGCACTGTGTTGCTGTGTTCAAGATGATAGACGATAGATCGATAGATAGTTAGGTTCTAAATAGATAGAACAGGGTATGCATAAGTATTGTGTATGTATGTATATTATTGATTTGCGCTCCCCCAGAAGCAGACCCTGAGATAAGGATCCACATGCAGGAAGGAAACACTAGTAGGAGAAGAAAAAAAAAAAGATGTGAGAAACAGGGAAGAGAAGAAAACTAAAGGAGAATAATCAAACAATTTCCCACTGAAGGCAAATGGAACTTAATTCCCCTGGGGGATTCTGGGAGACTGTAAAACTTCTACTCAAAGTGGATTATCACCATTATCTCAAGCTCCCCCCCAAATCTACTGAATCAGAATGTGAATTTTTAACAGTATCCCCTAGTGATAAAGTTTATGGAGTACTGGAGCAGAAAATGTCTCAAAGTTAAACTAACGAAGGGGTAAGAAAGTTGTGACCTTTATCCCTCAGCTTCCCCATTTGATACTGGTTTGGGGCCATTTCTGAGGGTATTAATTCTCTGGCACTTCTGGCTTAACCTTTGTATTGTTGGAACAATCAGGCTCCAGTGGCCAGAGGGAAAGTCCTCAGACAGATAATTAAAGGTATTAGCAGTAAGCAGCTCTTGGCACATACAGCTATAATAAGTTCAGCTATGATTCAGCTACATATAAATATGATATTAAAGCTGAGATTGAATTGCAATAATAATAACTACCACGACTGTAATACTGATTCAATGTTAACGGTACCTTAGGTAGATTGAAATAATGGGATTTCATCTGGGCTTTTATTCTAAATAAAGTAGTTAATTTAACTAGCAGAGAAATACCATTATCACAATTAACTTTAGAAGCACTAAAATAAATATATATATAGTTTTTTCTCAGTAGTTATTCCAGGCTTTCTCAAGTAGGCCATGAGGGAGGTCAGGAAACGGGCTCCATATTTCATTTACTTATTATAATTCCTAGTATTAACCCTCAGGAGGGCTTGGGAAGCAGGCAACCAGTGTTCTTCATTGCAGTGTCAAACAGTGCACCGTACATATTCTGGAGTTCGTTCAAGAGCTGAAATTATAGTGGGGAAAAAAAAGAGACTCCTATTATAATGTTAAACACGGTAAAGACATTTGGATGACATCCAGAAAAATCCATCACTGCTCCCAGACACAATAAAGTAACTACAATAAAGCGATTTCAAGGAAAATGTTAGTTCTTTTACCCATCACTTGCATTTTAAGGGGGTATTAGGGTATTTCATATCACACAAGGAAAAATTCAAAAACAATTCAAGATGCGTCAAAAGTTTCTAAATCAGCTTGGAAAAAAATTAGAATAGTAACCTCTTAGAAACATCAAACTTAAACAAAAATCCTAAATAAGATTTTAACGTTTAAATAATAGGGTTATAGAAAGGTGGGAATCCAAAATTTTTGTTCCTCACAGGATGTATTAATTATGAGCTCCAATTACGAGTTCAACATGAACTTCATTAAATAAAATTTACAATAAAAATGAATAAGCTATATATCCTGTTCTACATTTTTTTGCTCTATACAACACCAAATGAATTTTAAAATACTGTAACATTACACTTATTATTTATTAACCAAGTACAAAATAGAAAAACCTTTCATTAAGAAAATAAAAAATTAACGCATGGAGTATATTCTTAACATTCTTAAGTAATGAAATCCTACGGCATATATTCTTACGCCTCCTTCTCTCCCCTGTCGCCCTTCTCTCTGCCCTTTAGCTTCCAGCAGCAAAATCAATTTTGTATCTATTAAATCAGTCTCACCTGAATCCACTGAGCGCCGTGTTTTCTGTGCACTTCCTCACACTACGAATTAGCTGCCTTCTTTAGAATAAAGTCTAGTGAAATCCTGCTTTTGCTGACGTCTTCTCTTTCTCTTTATGAGTAGCTGCTGCTCCGGCCAAGACACTGAAGAAGACATCCGTGGCTTTAAATCATGTATTTATTTATAGTCCGGTTGACAGGCTCAGTGGTGTTGGAAAGAAACGTCCTGCCAAATTTGTCAGTTCAACTCCTTACTCTGATCCAAATTTCAGCTTAAAAAACCCCACAGTGTGGAATGTCAGTTTGGATTGAGGAGGGGGGTATTTTCTTCAAAGAAACAAAATGATTTCCCCTTTCCCTGAAGTCTATGTAGGAAATAACTTGTAGAGGGATCCAGGTACGTCTGCTGGGGGTAGGCTGGGCCCACTCACCAGCAAAGGACTCACTTCTGAGATTAGAGTTAAGAAGAGTGCAAACTGTGATGGGTCTTTGGGATGAGAACATATCTGTGAACACCAAAGGTCCAAAGCTAGATGGGTTGGTATCAAAAACTAACTGGGTTCCGGACCAGTGCTGTCTAAATAGAGACAGAGCCACGAAAGCGATTCTAAGTGGTCTGTAGCCCCATTAAAAAAGTAGAAAGAAACAAATAAAGTTCATTTAAATAGTATATTTTTAACCCAATATGTACGAAATGCTATCATTCTTAAGGCTGGTGAGATATGTAAGTGCTTTTTTCATACTAAGTCTTCAAAATCAAGTGTGAATGTTACCCTCACAGCACATTTCAAGGGTCCCAAAGCCACCTGTGACTAGTTGCCACCATGCTGGTCAGCCCAAGTCCAGACAATATGAACCAGATTACTTCTAAAATACTTTCAGGATCTTTAAGAACCAAATCAAAAGCACTAGCTGAAATCATGAAGCCAAACTTTATTATTATTGTGAGGTCTGGCCTCTTTCATTTATACTTAGAACTCCAGCTACCTAAGAGACTTTTCTCTAACGATTATTTTGTCATCCAAAATATTTTGTCATTATTTTGTCATCAATTTCACATACTCTCATTCACCCGAAACACATGTTATGAGCAGCACCCTGCCACCACACATATAACCCTGCAGTATCCTATCCTCCAGCCCTTGGGAATCGCTTTAAATTAGGAAAGTACTTTAATTCTGATTTGCTTTTTAGTACAAAAAGCAGCGTCAGTATGTTTTGTTTAAAAATGTGTTCTGCCTAAGGTACAGAAGAACCTTTTATGTCAAATCTTCATCCAGGTTTTTATGTGGCCAGAGGAAGGACATCAAGAAGCAAATAGTTCTGTTATTTGAAAAAGTGATATATGCTAGGGCTCATTTTTAATGTGCTGTGGGCCTCTGGTCAAGTTGTGGAATTAGGAAGGAGACAAAGGCCAACCTGTCACTTCAGTACATCATAATGTGTATTGCCATCCCCTTGGAGAGCAGTCGAGCACAGTTTCCTGTAATTAGAAAAATGTTTCTTATCCTCAGTATGGATCTTGATTGTGATGTTTCTGAAACGTAATGTCTCTTCTGAGACAAGAGTTACTTCTGAGATGACTCAGAAATAATAAGGCATATTTGCACATTATACTACCAGGGAAATCCCAAAGAGCAGTGAACTTGGAGAGCCAACATTTATCCTGGACTGTCTTCAGGAAGCCCCCTCCCTCCCAGTGAGAGTCTAGCTTAACTTGAGAAATGTTTTGCTGCAAGTGGTTGTCCTAGGAATTGCACTGGTTGAGGTATAGAAATGAGTAGGAAGGGAATTCTAGGACGTAACTGCTACCAGTGAGTAGGGGACAGGTTTCTCCAAGGGGAGATGAAGATTCACATTCTACTGGTTTGAAGAAGGAAGCCCTCCTTGCAGAGAGGTAAAACCTGAGGATCAGGAGCCAGGGCTGCGTACGCTGGGTATCTGTGAAGGGTTTAACTTTCTGAGTGAATTTTCTGTTGGACTATTGGAGTAGTTCTGTGAAGGACACGCGATTAATTTCTCCTCCTATATTCTTTTACAGCTTTTTGATAAAAGTTTTCTGTGATAGAATAAAAGCAGAACTAGCCACATAATTGCAGGGCAAGTGCAAAATGAAAATGCAGGAAGCCTTGTTCAAAAATTATTAAGAAGTTCAACAGAATGTGGTATACACTTATAATGGAATATTAGTCTTAAAAATGAAGGAAATTCTTGGGCTTCCCTGGTGGCGCAGTGGTTGCGCGTCCGCCTGCCGATGCAGGGGAACCGGGTTCGCGCCCCGGTCTGGGAGGATCCCACATGCCGCGGAGCGGCTGGGCCCGTGAGCCATG
>NC_041231.1:100288220-100313196 GCF_002837175.3 Physeter macrocephalus
TGCGCGTCCGGAGCCTGTGCTCCGCGACGGGAGAGGCCACAACAGAGGGGAGCCCCGAAAACAAAAAAAAAAAAAAAAAAAAAAAGAAGGAAATTCTGAGACATGGTCACTAGCAAGCAGCAGGATACTAAAGACAAAAGAAAATCTTTAAAACAGTCAGAATAAAAAGTAAACTACTTACAAAGGAACAATAATTAGACTAACAGCAAAATTCTCATTAGCATTACTAGAGGCCAGAAAACAATAGAGTATTGGGAGAACATAGTTGTCAATCTGGAAGGTCCTATCTAGCTAAATTATTATTCAAGAGTAAAAGTGAAATAAAGACAATTTCACACAGGGGCCTCCCTGGTGGCACAGTGGTTGAGAATCCGCCTGCCAATGCAGGGGACAAGGGTTTGATCCCTGGTCGGGGAAGATCCCACATGCTGCAGAGCAACTAAGCCCGTGTGCCACAGCTACTGAGCCTGCGCTCTAGAGCCCGCGTGCCGCAGCTACTGAAGCCTGCATGCCACAACTACTGAAGCCCGCGTGCCTAGAGCCCGTGCTCCACAACAAGAGAAGCCACCGCAATGAGAAGCCCGCACACTGCAATGAACAGTAGCCCCCGCTCACCGCAACCAGAGAAAGCCTGCGCGCAGCAACGAAGACCCAACACAGCCAAAAATATGTAAATAAAATAAATAAAATTTTTTTAAGACAATTTCAAACAAATTAAGCCTGAGAGAGTTTATAACTCACGGTCTTTCCATCACTGAAAAAAACTACAAGAGGATGTACATCAGTAGGAAGAAAACCTAAGCCCAGTAGGAAGGACTGGCACACAAGAAGTATTTTGCAGTTTCTCATTCTATCCCTATGTCTCTTATAACTTTTCATATTTTCTATTTTTTTTTCTCTGTGTTTCATTCTGAATAATTTATTCAAATTTTTCTAGTTTACTATTTCTCTATTTATCAAGTTGCTAATAATTTTCTGTGATTGTTAGGATTAAGTTCCGGTAAAGGAATAGAAAAACCCGATATAGCCATGGCTTTAAAAAAAAAAAGGAAAAATTCAGTTTTCCGTCAAGATGGAGTAACAGGGCCTGGATTTCTCCTCCTATTTGAGAAAAAAAAAAGAACAAATATAAGAAACAACAGTTTTTAAGACACTGGACATCAAGTAACAGAGGATAATGATCCTAATGAGAAGCAAATAAGTCCTATAATTGCTCAAGCTTGCTGCCTTTCATTTGCACGCTGTGTCACTAGGAGAGGGAACACAAGTGGAGCCCGCTGATCTCCTTGAGTTGAGGAGATGGAGCTGAGAGTCTCAGAAGAGCAAGACAGATATAGTTCACAGGACAGAATCCTGAAAAGAGGAGAGCTGCACGGAGAGAAAAACCCGGAGATCTGCAGCAGGGTCTCCATCGGGAATCAGTTGAGTAATCATCAGTGTATGTGTATGAGGAAACTATCTGAAGCTAGAGAAAGAACCACCCAAAATGATTAGAGGAAACAGTACCTGAGCTCACACAGGAATAGCGCCCATTCATTTGTTGGTGGACACTTAGGTTGTTTTCATGTCTTGTCTATTGTAAACAATGCTACAATGAACATGGGGGTGCATATATCTTCTCAAATCAGTGTTTTCATTTTCTGTGGATAAATACCCAGAAGTGGAATTGCTGGATCATATGGTAGTTCTATTTTTAATTTTTTGAGGAAACCCCATACTGTTTTCCTTAGTGGCTGCACCAGTTTACGTTCCCTCCAACAGTGCACAAGAGTTCCCTTTTCTCTACGTCCTCGCCAACGCTGTTATCTGTTGTCTTTTTGATAATAGCCATTCTGACAGGTGTGAGGTAATATCTCACGGTGGTTCTGATTTGCATTTACATAACGATTAGTGATGTTGATCATGTACCTTTTGGCCATCTGTATATCTTCTTTGGAAAAATGCCTATTCGTATCCTCTGCCCATTTTTTAATTGGATTGTTTTTTGTTTGTTTGGGGCTTCTTTGCTGTTGAGTTGTATGAGTTCTTTATATATTTTGGATATTAGCCCCTTATTAGATATACGAATTGCAAATATTTTCTCTCATTTAGCAGGTTGCCTTTTTGTTTTGTTGATGGTTTCCTTTTCTCTGCAGAAGCTTTTTAGTTTGATGTAGTCCCATTTGTTTATTTCTACTTTTATTTCCTTTGCTTTTCATGTCATATCTAAAAAATCATCACCAAGACTGATGTCAAGGAGCTTAGCTTATCGCTTGTGTTTTCTTCCAGGAATTCTGGTTTCAGGTTTTACATTCATGTCTTTAATCCATTGTGAGTTCACTTTGTGTATGGTATAAGATAGGGGTCCACTTTCATTCTTTTGCATGTGGCTGTCCAGTTTTCCCAGTACCATTTATTGAAGACCCAGCTACTTCTTTTTTATTTTTTTAATAAATTTATTTATATTTATTTTTGGCTGCGTTGGGTCTTCGTTGCTGAGCGCGGTCTTTCTCTAGTTGCAGTGAGTGGGGGCTACTCTTCGTTGCAGTGCACGGGCTTCTCATTGCTGTGGCTTCTCTTGTTGCAGAGCACGGGCTCTAGGCACGCGGGCTTCAGTAGTTGCGGTGCACAGGTTTAGTTGCTCTGCAGCATGTGGGATCTTCCCGGACGAGGGATCGAACCCTTGTCCCCTGCATTGGCAGGCGGATTCTTAACCACTGCACCACCAGGGAAGCCCAAGACCCAGCTACTTCTTTAAAAGACTTGAAGTAGCTACTAATTACCTAGGAAAATAGCCAAAGATTTATTACCTGTCATATATATTTTATACCCTTGTGTACTTCCCCAGTTTTTCTTCAATTAGAGGGAGATTATTGAGTGACTTACACTCTACAGTACTACATAATGGGGAAAGAAACCATAGATCTTATATATGGTTTCCACTGTCTAGACTTGCTTATTTTGGATCCATCTAACGCATGAAGGATAATGGGACATTTTCCAAGACTAGGAAGAGCAACATATAAGTGGAGCTGACGTCATAGTCCTTCTTGTGCTAGGAAATTTCCCATCATTGTTCCAAGAAAGCAAACACTTGGGAACCACACTGCAGGAAATGAATGGTTTCACATCAATGGTCATTTGCCACGTAGTCTGCAGTGTCATAAAATGTCTTATAATGATGGCATCTCCTACTCGATCTTCCCTTCCTGAGGAAAGTTTGATTCTTTCTAGAGAATAAATTGCTGACTGCGGATTTACATTTTCTCTTGGAGAGAAGTTTTTCTCCACGTTCATGAAAAATTATACTAACAATAAATGACGCTGAACATTAGGCTTTATGTTGATATTTCCAGTGCACTTTACTGCTTTTGATAGGAATCAGGAAAGTCTTATCTGTGTGATGAAGATGCTGTATGTTGAGGAGGGGGAGTTTCTGAGTCCATGAGTCTTCAGTGTGCTTCTTTGGGGTAGTGAAGAGGACTTTCCATTTATATTTTTAAAAAATTATTATTGGCGTATAGTTGATTTACAATGTTGTGTTAGTTTCAGGTGTACAGCAAAGTGAATCAGTTATACATACACATATATCCACTCTTTTTTTTAGAGTCTTTTCCCATATAGGCCATTGCAGAGTACTGAGCAGAGGACCTACTGTGTAACACAGGGAACTCTACTCATTTACATTTTAAAAATAATAAGAAAGGAGACAAGCACCATGCACTTTCATCCAAACAGGCAAGATAAACATCCTATTTTTTCCAGAGTCTGGGTTTTGGAAAATTACGGGCTGCCTGCATTTGAATTCTGTTCTCATTCTTATGCTGCCGGTAGTGGCCTTTCTATATACAGACAACATTTCCTTTCGCTTCCCATTAACTGTTGTTCAGAATTCCTTGTATGTTTCCCCAGAATCTTCATGATCTGGCCCTTGCTTACCTCTGCAGCTTCACTTTTTATCCTCCAGAAACACACACATATACACATGCTGACTTCCCTCCAAAACCTCTATCCCATCCTCCGTGACGGGGCACCACACTCACCCACTGCAAAGCAGCCGTGTGAAAATTTTCTCAGTTCCATATATGGCTACGTTCCCACCAGCCTCTGGGCCTTTGCCCATGCTTTTTTATTTGCTTAAAATACCGCTTTACACATAGTCTTTGTTTCGGACTTTGCATGTTTGAACGCTCCCAAATTCATATGTTTAAACCCTCACCCCCAAATGGATGGTATTAGGAGACAGGGCCTCTGGAAGGTGATTAGGTTATGAGGGTAGAACTTCCATATGGAATTAGTGTCCTCATAAGATGTGGGAGAGAGTAGATCTCTCTCTCTCTCTCTCTGCTGTGTGAGGATCCAAAGAGAAGGTCTGTAAACCATGAAGAAGACCCTCATCAGACCCTGTTCATGCTGGTGCCTTGACCTTAGACTTCCAGCCCCCAGTACTGTGAGAAATAAATGTTTATTGTTTAAGCCACCCAGCCTATGATAATTTGTTTTAGCAGCCTGAACTAAGACAGTCTGTAGCTAACTTCTGCTGAGCCTCCATTTCAGCTTAGTAGGCACTTCCTTTGAAAAAGTATTGGTTAACGCTACCAGCCAAGATTAGGTCCCCTTATGTGTTCTCCTGTCCTCCCTACCGTAGCGCTTATTTCACTGTATTTTTGGCATATTTATTTTCTAAAGATGGCCACAACTGTATCTCCTGTCCCACACAGTCTTACCTTGTTCTCCTTCATCAAGAGGTTGGGGACAGAGGTTGGAGCAGTCTGATTCTCCTTCCCTGGGATCTAGGCTGGCCTTAGTAACCAGTAGAAGGTGGTGGAAGTGATGGCCCATGATGTCTAAGGCTGGTTCAGAAAAGGCCCTGAAGCTTTAGTCTGATTTTGTTGAGACACTTGCTCTGGGGGAGGCTAGTTGCCATGTGAGAAATCTCCCTTAAGACGGTCTCCCTTAAGATAGTCCTGGTGGAGATGACTCATGTAGGTGTTCCAGACAATAGCTCCCAGATGACAGCTCAGCAAGGACTGCCAGCCAAGTGAGTGAAGGCATCTTCAGATAATTCTAGCCCGCGGCCCTTAAGTCACCCTCAACCATGAGTCTTCTCAGCTGAGGCCCAGACATCATGGAATACTGTACCCTATTCAGATTCCTAAGCTGAAGAGCCATGAGCATAATAAAGTGGTTGGTTTAAGCTGCTAGATTTGGGGATGATTTGTGACAGAGCACTAGTAACTGAAACATTACTGTATAAATGAAAGTTCACTTATCTAGGCTGTAAGATCCCACACCAGATTCTGCAAGCATGAAGGGGAGTCTATATCTGATTTGTTTGCTATTATAACCTTAGCTTTTAGCTCAATGCCTGGCACATAATAGGTATGTGGTAAATAATCTTAACTAAATAAACAGATGACTGGATTGGTGCCTTCTTTCTCCGGCTTTGTGTTTATCCACCTCTTTCTCACACCTTAAGTTTGGTCATCTAGTTACAGACAACTGGTTTGCCCAAGACACTGTTTTTCTTGTCTGTCAAGTTCTACATCATTGATTCCTACTGTGTTCCTCTTGACTATGCCTTGTCCCAATGTTTGGGATAACGAAGCAGCCGAGTGAAAGGCCTTGTACCTTGTGGGTCACTAACAAGTCAATAAAAAGCAATTCCTGTCTCACTTCCCCAGCCTCTCTCTGGCTTTCTTTTCTATCACCTGAATGCCTCATCACAGCCAGAAGAGAGCCTTTATGTTCCCCATCTGTCTTCAGAGCAGACGAGGCTGGACACAGGAAGAAAGGGCTCTCAGGTCCCTGCCTGGACCGGTTGGCTCAGTGCGCTCATCCCTGGCTCCATTCCAGTTCAGTGGAATCTTGCTCTGGACTATTTGCCCCCGTCCTTTGCAGGCCATAGGGCTGGCCCAGCGATGAGAGCAGCTGCTGTGCAAACATGAAAGAGAGGCAGCGCTCAAGCCTTTAGCAGCCCATATTCAGCTCAGGCCACATGCACGTTGACATTTGATAATGTTTTGATGAAAAATCCTCTGAGTAGCCCTGCTTTCACCAAAAGGTGACTGGAATGAAGGGAAGGGTGCCTGGAGGCCAGCAACCCTCTGAATCCCATCAACTTGAGAGTAGTCTTCGTGAGGGTGTAGAACCATCCATTAGAAAGATACCGCCTCTCTCTTTCCACACACCCTCTAGGACATGGGGATCGGAGAGCCTGCAGAGTTAGCAGTCATATCAAAACAGCACGTCATCCGCTCTGGCTCAAGGAGCCTAAGCTGTGAAGGAGGTGGGTGGGGAATTCAGAGGCACTGGGCTCTATGAGATAACACCCTTGCCTTAGAAAGTCTGCCACCTTCTCCCTCCACCCAAAACCCTTTCCCTGCTCTTACACATGCGTGCATACACACACACACACACACACACACACACACACACACACACACACACACACACACACACACACACACACACACACACAGCCGGGAGGAGGCCCAGCATCCTGAATCACACCTGGTTCTATGCACGATGGTTGCAGCCTTCTGTGCTGAGTATTTGCTCCAGTTACAGAGACAGAATAAAAATAAGAAGAAGAAAAATAGGAAGCATAAGAAGAGCAGGCGGAGAGGAAGAAGGGCTATCTTTTATTTGGTATTTGCTGTATGCCATGAATTGTAGTAAGAACTTTTCTTGGTATATTCTCATTTAATCTGAAATAATAACTTACAATATAGGAATACTTTCTAATTTGTAGATGAGGAAACTAATGCTGCTCAAAGAGTTTAAGTAATTTACCCAAGATCCCACAGTAAATGTTGGAGCCAGAATTTTTAGCCACATTGGGCTGCCTCTAAATGCCATGTTCTTTCCATCCAACTAGGCTATAGGGGGTTCTATTATTGCCTAAATGTCTCCAAATAACCTACAGGGATGAGTGTTTGACTCTGCACAGAATTGGACACCCCAGTGTAACATCTGTTTGAATTCCACTGCCTCTCACATGACCACCTGGACGCCTCAGCACTGCCAGGAATTCCTAACTGACCTGGAGTTCAGTGTCCTGGCCATGCCTTGAGGATCAAGAATTCAAGCTATGGGGTTCCAACACAGTGCACTACACCATAGAGAAGACGGTTGAGAAATCCAGTTGATGGCCTTAAGCCATACATTGATTTATGCCCAAGAATGCATTTCTGTTTCTGGCGAAAGGAAAGCAACCCTCTAAGATTTATTCTGGTTGACCACATTAGCTGTTCTGATCACAGCAGCCACTGTGAATTGAGTTGGTTTTGTTAATTCCCCACTATATAGTGCATTTACAAGTTCTGTCTGCTAAGGCAACACAGAATCAGTAATTTCTTCAAAGTTTACAGTCAGTGATAAGAAAATGAAAGACTAGAATCAAGTGCTCAGGCTCTGAATCAAGTTACTCAAAGATTACAAGGAATTCCCCAGAATTCAAGGGAAGGAGAGAAAAGCCTATTCCAACAGGCAGCTGCAGATTTGATTCTGATCAAGGGTTTACTCCTTTAGTTTGATTCACTTTGACCTTTGAAGCCTTACTGTGAGCTAGACATTAAGCTACAGAGCAGAAATAAATGGTCCCACATCCTGAGTTTAACTAGCTCACTATACCTAGTGATTATAGAAAAGAAGTTACATATTTTGACAGATTGCTTTGTCATTTACTGCTCTTTGGTGGGTCAGAAAAGAATTGCTCATAACACATGCATGCTGATTTTTGGTTCTCAAAGTCAGAATATATGGTCCAATATGTAATTATAACAGGTGATAACTTACATATAAGTTACAGTGCCAATAAGTGGTATCTACATCCTTCAGTTTTAATATACTTCTCGTGACCACTTTCTCCTACATTGGAGGAAAAAAAAGAGCTTCTGTCTACCAATCCTACTTTTCAGAATATGATTAAGAAGTTGAATTTTACCTATTGGCTGAGCAAGTAGGTAATTCAGACCTACTTGGCTGAGTGGCGTTTATCCTCAGGATGGAAAACTCCGGACTTCCCAGTGGTGATGGTTTACATTAACTCCAGAAGAAAAAAGGGAAAAGTTAGAGCAAGTGAGAAAGAAGTAAACAAAAGGAAACAAAACTTTAGTTCCAGAAGAAAAGACAGAGGAAGTTCAGGAATTTAGAAAGAGGAAAGAAAGCAAAAGAAAAGATAGACCAAACACTGTTAGGAAAAACATTTTTTAAAATCTGAATATCAGGCCAATTTACTATAATCCTTCATTTCTTTGCTTACATACCCAAAATAGGATTCAACTTAGCTTCAAGTAAATGACATCAAAGACCAAAAGCACCAAACAAATGACTCATAACTTAGAACATCGGTTGAATGAGCTATAAAAATGGATCCAAGTTTATTTTTAGAATTTAATAGAGCGGTTTCGTTTTCCTCTAATAACATGTCAGAATATACAATGGCATTCTCTAGGGTCTAAAAAACATATTTAAAGACATTGTCAATTCTATTTTAACATGGTACTCTCCTCGTTTAATTTTTTTTTTTTTTTTTAGTTAAGTGAGTAGAACATTACAAAAGCACTCGCAAAGCTATCTAACCATGATGCTTGAGAAAGACAAATGAGGAGTGGTTGTGTATGATAGTAGGATGAATTGCAGAACTGGAGCAGTAAACATGGTATTAGAGATGGTGCTTCTCACCTTAGTACCTTAGTATTTTCCCAGTCTTCAAGAGTTCATTGTCAACACCCCCAACTGTGGTCCATTGTAATGGTGGTCACGTTCTTTAATGGGCCCTATTTTACTGAGTCTGTGTTTTATTTCTCCACCAGTGCCTTTCTCACTTGACTTTTAGCTTGTAGTCATTCACCACATAAAAATAAGATGATCGGATGAAAATGCAGAATAATAACCACGTAATATGACATATGCCATAAATGCGGTGTATACATATTATATATTATGGCAAAACCTTGGTAATTGCCTGTCTGGTTTAATTTTCAGCTGAGTAAAGGGAAAAAATTCTGAGGTTGTGCTATCTTTTGCTCTATTATTATTATTATTACAAATATCTGTATTGGTCAGGGAACCACATAAATCCATCACTCCAGCTTTATAGTTTTCAAAGTTTCTGGAATTGGAAGCTAACCTAAGGTAAAACATTTACTCAAGCGCAGCTTTCCAGAGTTTTCTTACTTTTCTCATCAGAAATGAATTTCAAGTTAACCTTTAAATAATAAGAAACAAGAGTTTCCTATGCAATTGTGGGGTAGCTAAACCCCAGGGTAGGAATGGGGGCAGGACCCAGGGTGAGGACATCGTGTTCTCACTCATCCTCGTTAGTGATGGCTCTAAACACAAACGGCCTTCTTGGATACTTGGAGTCCTGCTGGGGTCTCTGTATTGAGAAAGTGTCATGATTTGGGGGTAGAGGGTGGGTGGTGACAGTAAAAGCTTGGGCAAAATTCTGGTGTGTACCAATTCCAGCCTCTTGTTTTTCTACCCTTTTTAGCCTCTTGTCCTCCAACTTAAAGTCTGAGGAAAGCTTGCCTTAGAGGCACTTCAAGCCTCTGTCACGGCGAATTAATCCTCAGATTTCTGCAAACATCTCGTGAATATGCCAGGTGCTAGAGATTCCAGGATAAATTACCCCAATTCAGAGTCTGGTGGAGAAGTTTATACTAGTTTCCTAGGGCTGTCGTTAACAAAGTACCACAAACAGGGTGGCTTCAACGACAGAAATTTATTTCCTCACAGTTCTGGAGGCTGGAACACTGAGATCAAGGTGTCTGCAGGGTTGGTTCCTCCTGAGGGCCGGGAGGGAGAATCTGTTCCATTATTTTCTCCTGCCTCTGGCAGCCCCAGGCATTCCTTGGCTTATTGATAGCGTTCTCCCATGTCTTCACATCATCTCCCTTCATGTGTTTCTGTCTCTGTGTCCAAATTTTCCCGTTTTATAAGGACACCATTCATACTGGATTAGGGCCCAACATAGTGACCTCATCTTAACTTGATCATCTGCAAAGACCCTATTTCCAAATAAGGTCACATTCACGGATACTAGGGGTTAGGACTTCAGCATCTTTTGAGCAATTTAACCCATGACAGTTGTTCAAATGGGTAAAAATTCTAGAGTCTCTGACCCTCCATCCTGAACTTCATCACTTCCTGAGATACTGCGTTATGGGCTTCTACAACCCGGTTCCATTACAGACTCCTCTGTTACTTCACTGCTTTTGTCTCAACAATTTCAGCAACATTTGAGGCCCCATTTTGACTTGAAAGTTCCCACCTAACCCCGGGCAGCTCCCTAGTCTTTGCCCAGCACATCTCCCCCATGTCCTTCCCTGCACACTGACCCTAATTTGTATCAACGACTTAACCCTCTGTTCCAAGGATTTCACTGAAAAACATCTTTCACTCAATAAGCATTTTCTATGCCTATTGCTCTAGGCTCTGCTCCTGGAACTCAGCACACACTCTTGCCTTCAGTGAGAAACTCAGTCTAGTGAAGGACATTAAAGAGTAAAACACAGAGGAATAGAGGTTTTGGTAGGAGCCACCACGGGGTGCTATGGGAGTGCTGAATCCAGGCTGGGGTGAAGGAGAAGAGAGCAGGGAAGGCTTCATGTCGGAGGGGACACCTGAGCTGAGTCTTGACATACATGCACTAGGATTTATCCAGGTAATTATGTAAAAGCAGAAAAGATAAGCAGTGAGGTGGAAAAGGATATTGGGACAGATAAAAAGATAAAGGAGAGTACATAAAAAGATGCTAATTAAATACTACAATTATTAGGTGAATAAAGAGAAAAGAGGGTACTGTGCTTAAAAGAGTTGGGTGTGAGCAATTTTCTTTTCAGCAAGTACAAACAGCTTGTCTTGCTCAGCTTGGGTTGCTATAAAAAAATACCATAGACTGGGCAGCTTAGGCAATAGACATTTATTTCTCACAGTTCTGGAGGCTAGGAAGTTCAAGATCAAGTTGCTGGCATATTTGGTGTCTAGTGGGGCTCTCTTCCTGGCTTGCAGATGGCTGCCATCTCGCTGTGTCCTCATGTGATGGAGAAGTTGTCTCTTCTTGTAAGGGCACTAATCCCATCATGGGAGCTCCACCCTCAGGACCTCATCCAAACCACACTACCTCTTAAGACCCCACCTCCAAATACCGTCTCTTTGGGGATCAGAGATTCAACGTATAAATTTGGAGGCACACATTTAGTTCATAGCATAGCTTTTGCTGATATTAAGAGGAGAAAGGAATGCATGGTGAAGAAGAACTGACTGACAAGTTCTGGCCCACTCCCAACGCCCATGGACTTGATTGCTGAAAACCATAAGACTCCTCTTTAGTCAGTCAAAAGTATGATCAGTTAGCAGGACTCTAATAATGGTTCATCAGTCAGTATAAACATAGGCCCATCTAAGACAGTCTTTTAATATTTAGCCATACAAACAGAGGCTTCTCCAGAAACCCACAAGTTTGCCCAGCTCGGCCACAGAAGGGTGACACAGCTCTTCCCCAGCCTGGACGTTAACAATCTCAGCTAGAAGGGAGAATTGTTCAGTTTCCTCCCCAGCCATCATGTGATTCATGGACTCCTGTTGCTCCACCACTCTGGTCACCTGATGTCATGGGGTCCCCCAGAAGCCTATGACCTAATGGCTAATTTAAGACAGGAAGCCTATTCCATTTAGCCTCCTTCACCTCAGCATAGAACTCCTCATGCTCTGACACCTTAAAGTGCACAACCAACCCTCAGGTAAATGTGAAGGTTCACCAGATTGTCAAATAAACCACAAAGCTTAAGGAAGATTACATGAGGGCTGAAATTTTTAATTGAGTTTGTAATAAACAAAATATGGTGAGGATATAGATCTCATTGGTTATGTAATCATCAGTGTATTTTTATAAACAAAACTTCAGTGTTCCTTTAAAGTAGTGTAGTTATCAGGAAGGAAATAGCTGATGTCATTTGTTTTTCTTTTAAGGCATCAAGAGTCTTGACTGGGTCTTAAGCTGTAGAAGAATGCCAGTATACGTGCCATTTGCCATCTTTTATTATGTTGGTGTTGGTGGGAAGGAGGAACTGGTTAGAAAAAGACACAGTGTACACATGAGAATGTATGTATCAAAGAACAAGGTCAATAGTGAAGCAATGTGTCTAACCATAATGAGGCTTCTAGGATCCAGATTGTGGGTCACTGAGCAATTGTGTTCCTTTCCTCTGAGTCCCGTCTGTCTTTTTTCAACCCCTCTGCTAGTGGTCTGTGGGCTGAGCCAACTCCCAGTCCTGTGGTAGGCACCACCCAGAGGGTCTAAACGGGCAAATACCCTCGGGGCTTAGCTTCCATCCTGGGGAGGGAGAAGAGAACTGGTATTTCACAGGTCAGGCTCTGGAATTCCAGTCTCTGAGCAGGAAGGGGAGATGTTTACAACCGCTGTCTGTCTTGGGGGCTGAGTTGTTTCTCTGAGATATGTTTGATAAAACAGGAATTCTACATTTGATACAGAAAACAATCACACGCTGTTTTTAATAAGAGTGAAATGTATTCCTCTTCTTTCCACACTCAGCTTTGGTTATTCAGAAGGGTTATTTACAGTGTTGACTCAAACTCTTTACGGCATTTGCACGAAAGAAAGGATGACTTCATCGGTTAATCAGTTTAGTAAATTCGACTGAATTCTTACTACCTTCTGGGGGGTACAAGGAAGTGTTACACCCAGCCTTCCTGTACAAAGAACCTACAAGCAGTCTGGGCACCAAAAATAGGACAGAAAGCTTTGTGTTTCATCCATCGCTGTATCTCCCACAAGGAGCGTGATGTTTATTTAGTGCATACTAGCTGTTTAACAAATATTTGTCAAATAAATGAATGAGCTCAGCACCACTTGAGCACAGAGAATCCTCTCCAAGTTGAGAAGTAAGCTGTCCTGGCTCAGTTGATTTGTGCAGGCTTCGTGAAGAAGGTGGAATTTCAACAATGCTTTCAGGAAGGGGTAGGACTCAATGCAGCGGATGGAGGGATGACAGGAAGAGGTGGCTCTTTCAGGTCAGGGGGCAAAGGTGAGTAAAGCCAGGAGACTGGGAGGCCCAGAGCATTTTCAGGAGGGGAAATGACTGACATGCAGAGGCCAGGCAGTGGGAAAACAGCCTGAGAAGGATGGGTTAAGCGTGCAGGTGAGGAGGGCATCTGAAATCACCTCCGAGTTGACTCCCCATGTAGTTGAGGAAGATGAACCGTGGATAAAATGGGAAAGATACACAGACAGCCCATCCCAGCTGAGCCCAGTGGAGTGATGCTCTGCTCCTTCCTGCCTTAATTTTAACCTTTTAGAAAAAGCAAATTAAAAAAAAAAAACAACCCTGACTTCCTATGTCCTTTCAAGCAAGTCATAAGGATTATTATGTTCCTAGTCAATTTTGACGTAAAGGTATGAATAGGAATAAGAACAGATCCCAGAAACTCCCAGGAGGCTGCTCTTAGCCATAAACTGTCTTAGGGGAGAAAGACCTGCCCAGTGTCCCCTCTCCCCATGGCCATGTTATGCGATGGAAGACTGCAAGGCACCTGGTAAGCCCAGATCACTGCATTTTAGGACATCCCAACACAAAGGGGTGTGTGTGTGATGTACATGGTATGTGGTGTGTATGTAGTGTGTGTGGTGTCGTGTGGTGTGTGTGTGTGGTGTGTATAGTGATGTAGGGGGCACTGAAAGGGTTTAAGGAAGAGTAAAAATGACATGGGGTTCAGGCTAAACCAAGGCCCTGTGTACGGCAATCTCAAAGACAGTTACACACACACACACACACACACACACACACACACCGGAAAAACAAATTAGTCAGGAAAGGGACCAAAAAAAAAAAAAAAAAACCCTCATGAGATTAGATTTCTCCATAAAAGAATTACAGGAAATTGTTTCCACACACACACACACACACACACACACACACACACACACACACCGGAAAAACAAATTAGTCAGGAAAGGGACCAAAAAAAAAAAAAAAAAACCCTCATGAGATTAGATTTCTCCATAAAAGAATTACAGGAAATTGTTTCTACTCCAGGAGAGAGGAATTCTTTCTAGAATTCGCTTCACATCAGTGTTTAATCATCTTACTCATCTAAATTGAGCTATCAGCCTCCCCCTGCCGCCACTGTGTACCCTCTGCCTTTGTCTCCTCTGGGCTCCTGGCAGGCTGTGACCTCCTGGGGGGTGGGAACTGGTTCATTTACATAGAACATTACTTGGCACAGAGTAGGTGCTCAATGAATTTGTTGACTGCATGGGATCTGGGAGGGGCTTTGAAGTACAGTCTCCTTGGGGTCTCCAGGGTGGGCCACTGAAGGAGGGCTTGCTGATTACACACACACCATGCACACTCACCACCTCCAAAAATAACCACTACTTTTAAACATCATGGGAGGTACTTCAATATCCAGGAACAAGCATGTTTTTTGGATACAGCATAACCCATTCCACACTAATACAGTGTAATTCTAGCCTGTGGAATTCATACTTTATATCAAGGTACTGAAAAGTGTCAAGTGTCGTCGCCCCCCCGCCACCCCTGGCTCTGCTCACCCTCAGAGGGACTCCAGGCTGCCCCTGGACCCCTGACCCTTGCTTAAGAAACCCCGGATAAGTCAGGACCCGCTAATCATAGAGGGCTGCAGGAAGCCCTGCAGAAGCTCTGAACCGCTTCTTTTCTGTCTGTTGGGTCACCTCCCGGCCTAGGGAGGCCTCTCAGAGACCTTCCATCAGAGGAAGAGGGAGGGAAGATGTATGACCCTCTGAGCAAGAAGCACACCCCGTAGCCCCTACCTTGTTCGAGGGAGTCAGCAGTGGGGAAGGGAGTGAAGGGGTTGGTCTATTCCACTCTTCCAGTTACAAAAGCAAATTTCCAATTACAGAAACGGGACAACACAAACATGTGACACACATGTAGAGAAAGTAGAATGTGGATCACCGTGAAAGGCCAAGGGAAGAGTTCTCCAGTCTCTGGGATTGGAGCCCATGATTTTGGTAGGTGGGATGGCATGGGGGGCAGGGAGGGGGAGGGAGGGCATTCCTAGCGTTCCTGCGGGGAGTCAGCTGAGGTGGGAGCTGAGAGTGGGCACAGTGTGTAGGGTCAGGGCTCCGCACGACCACTTTCTGTCCAGAAGTCAGAGAGAGCGAGTACCTTGCAGAGACAGTGTACGTGCACGTGTGTGCGTGTGTACAAGCACACCCATGCATGCACATACGTGTTTGACTAGAAATCTTTATTTGCACACCCTGTTTCTTAAATCCTTTTACCTCCCTTTTCTTCATCTGAAACGTATAGTCTGTGTATTAGTAATGTTAACAATAGCTCACATGCGTAAAAGTGCAAACAACTCCAAAGTGGCTTTTCACATCTCTGTCTCACTTATTACACTGTATTATTAGCTTGCTTGAAGTGATCCTACATCTACCCACTCCTGGAGCTTTCAGGAATGCTTATCAGCCTAATATTGCATTTTTGCAATGCCACTTATTTCAAATGATTGGTAAAGTATTCCTTCTGTGCTTTGAGAAGCAGATAAGATTGTGCACTTAACATTCATTTGCTTTCAGAGGTATGCCTCCTCCAGGAGGGCCCAGGAGGAGAAGCAGGACCGCCCAGGTATCTCTCTTTCCAAAGATGAGGGTTTGGGCTGTGAGTCAGCTGTCGCCACACTGACGCTGCTGTTTCAGCACTAGCTACCAGCTAGGGCTGGTAATCAGGAGTCTAGGAGGGACCCCACCCCAGACTTTCTTGCCTCCCATCACCACTTCTCACCCCGTCCAAATAAGGACAAAGCACCCTTTAGCAAAGGCAGCTTGATAACCCCCAGCCAGAGGGGGCTGAACCAAATTTTTACCCTTCTGTTTGTTGAAAGCTACATGCTGTGGGGTATCACGAGCCCCTCCCCTTCTCAGCAGCTGTCCCCCCTGGGCTGGGGTACAAAGCCGGCCGATGGCCCCAGTGCGCGGAACAAGGTATTCCTGAAGACTGTGTTGAAATTTGCTGGAAAACCCCTAAGCACATTCTGCTGCCTTAAAGACTCGGGGATCCGTGACAGGCCCAGGTCTTTGCCCAGATCCTTGAAGGAATGTGACTTAGCCCTGAGGCTTAAACCTCCGTGGTTGAAGTGAAGGTTCTGAATTCTAACAACTGGTTCTGAGTGCTAACAACTTTCTGGGTGAGGAACCACTGGAATAGTGATGCATTTTTTCCAAATAGCCACCCTTTGTTGAGTGCTTACTGCAGGCGAGGTCCTGAGCTTGCCTGAGCATTTGACATCATCTAATCCTCAATTGACCTATAAGGTACATATTATTGCTTCATTTCATACCTGAGACACCTGAAAGCCAGAGAACTTGTTCAAGATCTCACAGCTCCCAAACCAGAGCGCTGGGATCTCAATCTAGGCTTCCCTAGCTCCACTTAACTATTTGAAAGAAGGCAGGATTCTTGCGTGTAAATTCGTTCTTTCATTCAATAAATCTTTACTGGGCTCCTACTAAGTGCCTGAGGCAGGAAACACACCTGTGAACAAAACAGACAAAGCTAGGGATTTCATGGAGGTTACATGCTAGTGGGTAGAGGCAGAAAATTAACAAGTATGTAACATGTTATGTGGTGATAAGTGCCATAGGGGACAATAAGCCATGGCAACTGAGATAGAAAGAGCTGGGGGTGCAGCAGTACTATTACTCCTTACATAGGAAATGATGCATTCCTGATGCTCAGACAGAAATATGTTTCCCATCATGTCAAGAACAATTTCTTCTGAGTTCCTGGAACCTGTCATATCCAGCTGTGATGACAGCATGATGGTTCCCCAGCCAGCATAAGAGGAGTCCCTGCCAAATAGGTGCATCTCAGCTCATTGGAACATTCAGTCAGGATGGAAATGTTACAGCACAGATGGACTAAACAACATGGGTAACGATTCAATTTTGTCTGTAGCCTCATCCCCACTACCTTGATTAGGAACTAATCCCCTCCCCTTCTTGCTCCACAAGGAGCTTTTGAAAACCAACCCCTCACCAATCTGGAAACCATTTAGAGATTCCAGAGAGAAAAGGGCTATGTACCAATGTGATTACTGGTATTGTTCTCATTAACTATAACATGATTGGGAATTACTGGGGAAAACCACTCCCCATGAAGGAAGGGATTTCAAAAGATGTGACAAATTAGCATGTCTAAAGATTGGCCATAAAATCAAGAGGTTGATGAACTATCAATGTTTCTAAGCTATAGAAATAAACAATTTTATAAAGGAGTGTGATTTCGAGATCTTGAGAGAAAGTAGTCCCATGGTTTAGAAAACAAGTGATTTAACAATGTAACCAAGTATTTTGAAAGGATTACTTTCCTCGGAAGTAACAAGGTTTGTTAATACCACACAGGGGCAAGGAGTTCTTGCACCCAACAGATCTACCTAGGTGTTTGAGATACCTGAGATGTTAGACTGTAAACAGCCTTTCAAAATCATTGTTAGAACACTCAGAAAAACCAAATATCCTATGTCTAGGGAGAATTGAAAATTAATCCTAACTGAAAGAAAATCCATATAAACTCATAAAACTCCATCATACTTTACACTTCTGACTCCTTTCTAATTCTTACTAGCACCTTCAAATGCTTTTCGGTAGTAAATGGAGTTTAACTTCTTAATTAATTCATTAAGTAATTAATGTAATGACCATTTCAAACCCTATATATTCTCATTTCCTGTCACTCAGAAAAAAATGAGAACTTTGATTTTTCAGAAACCAGTTTTTCAAGATTGAAAGCCTAAATGGTCTTATTTCTGTCGTAAATTTGTACACACAAGACTTTCACTATCTTTCCTGAGTTTAGAAAAAGCAGCTAAGGAAAGTTATCCAAATATACTAGCATTGTGATGACAAGTATAATATAGAGAACCATACAGCTTTTGCGGCCATCTAAATTTTGCTCTGTGTGTCTTAATTACGTAATGAAATTCTTGGAACAAAAGAAGTTTAAAAAGTCCAAACTGGTGATGGTGGTGATTAGATTTACTATTATGTTATAAATACTATAAATTTGCACCATCCAATATGGAAGCCACGAGCCACATGTGGCTATTGAGCATTAGAAACATGGCTCTTCTGAATTGAGATGTGCCGTAAGTACAAAATACGTGCTAGATTTCATAGAATTAGTGTGAAAAGAAGAATAACGATATCTCATTAATAATTTCATATTGATTTTATTTTAAAATGATAATATGTTGGATATATTGGGTTAACTAAAATATATTATGAGAGTTCATGTCACCTGTTTTTTAAAAATATTTTTGCTGTAGCTGCTAGAAAATGTAAAATTATATGTGTGGCTTGCGTTTCATTGCTATTGGACAACACTGCTCTAAAGTTTAAGAAAGCATTAAGAAAGTGTTTATTTCATTTGGGCTCAAATTATTTTTAAAGCAATTTGGAAATTGTATTTAAGCAAGAATCACCCTAAGCAGGTATTAAGATTATATTAGTAAGTATAGGCTTTTTATACTCAATCCCCCCTTCAAATGAGTACAATGATAGGTGAAGTATAAATTAAAAAGTAAAATGATATAAGTAGGTTCAAAACACAATAAGCACCGACATGGACTAGGTATGCGTACCAGAAAAGCAAAGCAATCAGTAGCATATGGCACAAAGATCTGGGCCTGCTTCTGGGGCAGGAAGCAAGCAAAGATATCTGGGAGTTTTGTTCATCTGAGATTACAGTAATTAAAATTACTCAGTATGAAGTGGCAACAGGACTCAAGCTGGAGACTGGGGTGGAACTTCCCCTTCTTAAAACAACAACAACAACAGTAGTATTAGTAGTAGTAATAATAAAGGTTGAGAAAAGCTCTGCTAATTGTTGCCTGGTAATATTGCCTCTTTGAATTGGTAGGACATAAAAACAGCCTCATTTCCAGGAACCAATAGGAGCTAACTTCTGGCTCTATGACCAGATTGGCCATAAACCTTAATCCTTGAGGCCATAATCCTCAAGGTATGTGAGCTCCAAACCTGTTAACATAAGACTTGTTTGGTCGGCAAGCCCCAAGAAGCCAGATGGAGGCAACTGTAAAAACTAGAGAGAGAGGGATAAGCAGAGAAGGAAAACAACAAAAAGAAAACTTAATTCCTTCTCAAAAGGAGCCTAGAAACCATGATACCAAAAACAAAGAAAAGAATGCTAAGACATAGCCAATATAAATCAATATAAAAAAGGGTATACATTTAGCCAAACAAAATTAAAGTACAAGAATAGCGTGACAGAGACTTTCAGGATGATAAAGGAGATAAGTGAAAGAATAACATCCACTAAAAATAGAACACATAATTGGCAAGCAAAATCAGGAAGAAATTAAACAAAATAGGTAGATCTAAAAGAAACAATGTAAAAAATTTAGACATGATAAAAGTATTTATTGAAAAAAATTTTGATAAACAACTAGACAGTACAGAATCAGGGAATTGGAAGATAGCCCTGAGGGTTTTACTAGACTGCATCACAAAAAGATAAAGAAAGAAAAATATGACAAAACAGTTAAAGGTCTTAGAGGATAAATGGAAATGTCCAATTTATTTAATAGAATTTCCCAGAAAGGTAGAAAAGCAATATTTGAAGAGAGATTTGCCAATCTTTTTACAGAACTGAAAAAAGACATGAGTCCTCAGATTCAAAATTAAATCTAAAGACCCAGAGGGATAGATAAATATTAATTACTACAAGGTAACAAATGTAGTGAGACTACAAATCATTTAGAACAAAGGGAGGGGAAAAAAATCTTTAAAATGACTAGAGTAAAAAGACAGATTACTTACAAAGGACTGACAAATTGACAGCAAGAGTAGATACGAGGCGATAAAAGAATAATATCCTCAAAATACTAAGTGAAATTATCTCAGTCTAGACTTTCATACCCAGACAAACTATCATTAAAAAAAAACAAAAAGAACAGAAATAAAGGTGTTTTTAGATTAATAAAGAAAGAGCAAGAGAGTTTACCACCAACTGATGCTTATGAGCACAAGTATTAAAGGATATATTTAAGTTAAAAAAAAAAAAATGGACCCAGAGGGAGAGCATGGGATACAAGAAATGGTGATAACCATAATATTAACAAAACATTTTGATTAATTTAATAAAATATCAACAATTTTAAAAGCTATTTTAGCAATTTGGGGGGAAAGTTTGAAAACTCCAGGAAGTAGTTGTTTAACGAGTAGTTAACTATGCCCAGAGAGTTTGTAACATTCCAAAATTTCTTGAATAAATTTAGACTTTGGAAAAAATATCATGGTCAAAGATTGGAGATGGTAATTAAAATAATAGAAATAATAAAATTAAAATAATAGAAATACTTCCAAACCAACAGAGTAGAGAGAAAAGATGTGTGGAGAGTATTTAAAACAACAGCAACAATAACAAAAACAAAAACACAGCAACTGGGACTTCCCTGGTGGCTCAGTGGTTAAGAATCCACCTGCCAATTCAGGGGACATGGGTTCGATCCCTGGTCCGGGAAGATCCCACATGCCGCAGAACAACTAAGCCCATGCGCCACAACTACTGAGCCTGCGCTCTAGAGCCCACGAGCCACAGCTACTGAGCCTGCATGCCACAACTACTGAAGCCTGCGTGCCTGGAGCCCGTGCTCCGCCACAAGAGAAGCCACTGCAATGAGAAAACCATGCACCGCAACAAAGAGTAAACCCCACTCGCCGCAACTAGAGAAAGCCCACGCACAGCAACAAAGACCCAATGCAGTCAAAAATAAATAAATAAAATAAATAATTTTTTTTTAAAAGACCTGTCTAAAGAAATAAAACACAGCAACTTTATCCAAAAAGAGCATGGAAGTATATATATATATATACATACACACATATATATATATATTTAAATCCAATAAAAATAGTAAAAAAAAAATAATATGGTAGAAATGAGTGCAAATATATCAGTGATTGTAACAATGAAAATGGAATGAATTTGTCTGATAAATGACAGAGAGAAACAGATTGAATTTTTTAATACAGTTATTTGCTGTTTATAAGAAACACTAAACAAAATTGCATGATCACACAGAAAGATCAAAAGTTATGGAAAAAGTGGTGTCATTCAATTAATAACCAAAGAAATTTTGTGTAACAATATCAATATTAGACAAAATAGAATTTCAGGCACAACACACATATTTTTTTTATTAAAAAATAAATTTGGGTACTACATAATAATGAAAATAAAAGTCCATTAAGAGATAGTAAACACAGACACATATTTTTAAAACTTTTACATGTGCTCCTGAATAACTCATGGGGAAAAACAGAAATCACAGTAGACATTGCAAAATATTCATATATTTTATGTATTTGGAAGCTATAATTTTAGGGGCACAGAAGTGTATGACAATTACAAAATATTTACAACAGAATAAAAGTATTACTTTAAAAATTGTTGGGCTTCCCTGGTGGCGCAATGGTTGAGAGTCCGCCTGCCAGTGCAGGGGACACGGGTTCATGCCCCAGTCCGGGAAGATCCCACATGCCGTGGAGCGGCTAGGCCCATGAGCCATGGCCGCTGAGCCTGCGCATCCGGAGCCTGTGCTCGCAACGGGAGAGGACACAACAGTGAGGGGCCGGCGTACCACAAAAAAAAAAAAAAAAAAAAATTGTTAGATGTAGCTAAAATGTTTTTAAAGGTTAATATATAACTTTAAGTAAACTAATTAAAAATTGAAAATAAATGAATTAAATTTGCAACTTAAGCTAGAAAAACAGGGCAAACCTAAAGAAATTTAAAAGAAGAAAAAAGCAGAAATTAATAATATACTGAAAACAGAAATAGTAGAGATGATGAACAGAATCAATACCTGTTTTTTAAACAGCTTTACCAAAATATAATTCACATACCATAGAGTTCACTCACTCAAAGTGAACAATTCAGTGTTTTTAGTGTATTCAGATAGTTGTGCAACCATCACCCACAAACTAATTTTAGAATATTTTCGTCACCCTCAAAAAAGAAACTCTCAGCCCCTCAGCAGTTACTAGGCAATCAGCCACTACCAGGTGGTCGTCAGAAAACCACTAATCTACTTTCTTTTTCTCTACAATGTAGTAATCAAAGAACTTTCCAGAAGGAAAAGCCCAGGTCCAATGGTATCACTGGTGCACTCTATCAAATGTTTAAAGAAAAATACCGATCCTTCATAAACTTTCCCAAAAAAGAAAAGATAAGGGGACACTTTCCAACTCATTATACTAAAGCTAGTAGTATCCTGTTAGCAAAACCAGACAAAGACATCACAAGAAAAGAAAACTCTACGTGCAAACTCTATGACTTGACAGGAAGTTTTTGCATCACTCCTTTTCAAGAGTCAAATCTGTAATCAGAAGCAAGAAAGTTAGCCATAAAGAATGTGTGATGGGTATAAATGTCTAAGATTTCTGAAAAGAAGTCATTTTGATTTGCCCACATTGACATAGATAGTGATGCCCACGGATGGGGCCTCCAGAGGTGGGAGCTGGCCTTAGATTCCATTCCTAGTTACAGAAAAGTTTGAAAGCTCCTCCTTTTGGAGAAATTGCGCTAGTTTCCTGACTAAGAGCAAGTTCATCTCATGCACAACTGTTGAATTAAGCAAAGTCAACATTGATTCATTTCCACCCTCAGCGAATCTTTCCTCATTATCACCCAATAGCACCCAGTAACCCCAGCTCTCCCCTCCACTCTAAGTCACAGCTTCTCAGGATCTTCATTTACATTAAAGTCGAAATGAACGATAACAATATAAAGAATGTTTCAGTCAGACAATGTGCATTTTATCAGAGATATGAGCTTACACATGAAGACTGGAAATTGATTGTTTCTGTCATCAGACAATTTTTTAGGGAATAATTTAAAGGGCAAGATCATGTGAGTACAGAGGGCCTCTGGATTTTCCTAGCCCCTGAAAGCAATACATATACTAAGAATGTACCTTAACTGTGATGTCAAATTCTAGGTTGCTAGAAACATAAAGAAGGAAGCACTATAAGTATGCCTGTTTGCATAGAGTTCATGAAGTTTGTCCAGGATATACACAGTAGAGGTTCTATAAGCAAAGTAAACAGGACACACTAAGGAAACATATCTATATCCATGTCATGCTTTCTTGAAGAATTAAATTTGTCTTTCCTTCCAGTGATATATATGACCAAGATTATTGAATACCTCTGTAGATGCAGCTTCAGAAATATAATAAATGACTTTAAAACTCATTAATTTTAGTAACATGGGACCATCAAGCAAACCTTTAAGTCCTTTAATGATTTAGAAGGTGTGTCTAGTATCTGATAACCAGTCACTTTGAATCATGAGTATTTGGTACTATAATCACCGGAGAATGTGTGGCCAAGGCCTCAGAAAGCCCTATTTCCCTCATTTACCTCTGAGATTAAGAGCATCCAAAAGACAGGCATTGTGTTTGCTCCGGGACCATACAGTCCCTTAATTCCCATTGGCACCATCTGGACTAATTCCATCTTAAGACCAAGTAGGTGAAGTCTTCTAATCATTGGCAGATCTCTTATCACAAAGCCAGATCTCTGTAACTACCAGTGGCTTAACCCTTCCCTTGCAATGCCATATAAAGTGTTAGTCCTCCACCTTTTCATTAGAAAAAGCGCAGAGGGCTACAGTGTAGGAAATCTGAAGGATCATAAGGATGAGCTCATGGGTTAAAAATGGGGACAACTGAAATACTAAATGAATGGTGGAAAGAACTTAAATTTCTATCAATGTCTTTAGGTTACAAAAGTAGGGCATATGAAAAAAAAAAGGAAGGGGGCTCATAGGAAGGTAAACATGAAGATGGAGGCAGAAAAAAGACATTTCAGCCGAGGAATGCTTCTAAGAGAAGGCACTGGGAGACAGCTTATTTTACTTTATTATGTAATAAAAAGGAAAAAATGGAGATTTTTTTAAAGGATCAGGCCAAAGGAGTTTTTAGCATGTGTTACGAACTCGTTCACAGAGGCACCAACATATTTTAGGGCAAAATTGTCTAAAAATAACTTGCTTCATCAGTCTGGGACATTTTTTTCAGTCTTTTGCCAAGAATCCAATTAATGTGTGTTGTTTTTTTCTTTCAGGCAATTTTATGTGGCTTTTATACACCCAAGTTGATGTGAATCCTATGATATGTGAGTAGCTAAGATGCTAAGGCTCATAATGCAATTACTTGATTCCCGCTGGCACAGGACATTTATAAAGATCAACTAACTCTGTTTAAGCTACTCTTAAAGCTCCCTTCCTCTCTATCCCAGGTTCTACCATATTTCACTTGTGCAGAGAGCTGACACTCAGACTCTCTGCCTCTATGAAGCTGGTAGTGAGTGGGCAAGTGAGGAAAGACTAGGAAATAGAAGCCAGCCAGGGACGTTCAGCCTTGCTCAGAGCTTATACATATAACTATGTGGAAATATTTAAATCTAAAGGGTGTAGCTGGCTTATCTTCCTGGAGCATCAGTGAATAATAAAACAATTTAATAGTACACATGTCAAATATATTAAGGAATAGGATGCACATGAACCTTTAAGGTAAAACACAGTAGACTTCAAAGATATTTCATGATTATTTTTTTTCTAAGGGGACCACTTTAAGCTGAGCCTCCAACCTCCTGGAAGCCTCACAATATAAAGCATAATTTCAGAAAACAGCTGTGGTGGCATATTCATTTGGGGGAGTATTGCTATCAGTCTAACAAAACGTTCAAGACAGATCACCATTAGCTATGGATTTTAATATTGGTACAGACTTTCAAGATAATCTGGTCTAACCAATTATTTTAAAGATGAAATTGAGGGGCTTCCCTGGTGGCGCAGTGGTTGCGCGTCCGCCTGCCGATGCAGGGGAACCGGGTTCGCGCCCCGGTCTGGGAGGATCCCACATGCCGCGGAGCGGCTGGGCCCGTGAGCCATGG
>NC_041231.1:100313282-100364784 GCF_002837175.3 Physeter macrocephalus
TGGGCCCGTGAGCCATGGCCGCTGAGCCTGCGCATCCGGAGCCTGTGCTCCGCAACGGGAGAGGCCACAAGAGTGAGAGGCCCGCATACCACAAAAAAAAAAAAAAAAAAAAAAACAAATAAAGATGAAATTGAGAACAAAGATAAAAGGTAGAAAAAGTCTTGGATGGGTTTTCCTTTCTTCTAACGGTCCAGGACTAAAATTTTCCATGCTCTAAGCTGTTGGCCATTCTTTAAACGCAGCATTGTGTCTTTGCTTACAATCTCCTTTTGCATGCAATGCCATCTTCCTCTGGAAAAGTTTTACTCTTTCTTCAAAACCCAGCTCACCGTTATCTCCTCAGGGAGACCTTCTTCTACTCACCCAAGCAGAGTTACCTGCTTTCTCTCTGTGCTCTAATAGATCTTTAAATATAATTTGGTTTTAGTACCTCTCATCTTTAAAAAAATAAATAAAATAAACAATATCCCTCTTTGATCTCCCTCTCCAGTGCCATCCTACCCATTCCTCCCCTTTACAGCTAGGATTCTCAAAAGAATTGTTTCCAAACTCAGGCTTTATTTACTTCTTCACCCCCATCTCCTCCTCAATCCACTCCACCTGGCTTCTGACCTCTCACTTCAGTAAATTTTTCTTGGTAAAGGCACCAATGACATCTGTGCTGCCCAATCCCATGGCTGCTTTTCAGTTCTTATCATATTTGCCCTCTCTGGAACATTCTGTGTAGTCGATCACCACCTCTTTAAAACACCCTTAGTATCTGGGAGACCACATTCTGCTGGTTTTCCTCCAATGACTTAGGACATTTCTCTCAACCTCCTTGGGAATTCATCCTCCTCTCCTGGATCTTTAGTGTTAGAGTTCGTCAGACCTTAGACCTCAGTACTCTGTCTCTTTCCTTTCTTTCTCGGTGACCTTGTCCACTCCCTGTCTCAAATGATATGTCAACAAGTCTCAACAATATATCTACAGCCAAGATCTCGCTGTATGAGTTCTAGCTAATAAATCCAACTGTATATATTGCTAGCATTGTCATGATTATAAGTGATAAAATCCCACCCAAAACTAGCTTAAGATAAAAAACAAACAAACAAAAAAAACAAAAAAAACAAACAAAAAAGGAAAGAGAAACAGAAAGAGTCAGAGAGAGAGTGCGAGATTAATAGACACATACTGACTCTTAATTCATGTAACCAAGCCAGGGGCGGAAGCAAGAGGACTCTGTTATTCTCAGGATCCTTTCTCTCCGACTCCTGTCTCTCTGCACATTATTTTCGTTTTTCTAAGCCAATATAATCCCCATAATCATTAAGAGCTCTGAACATATATCCTCACAGCTCTGCAACCAGAGTGTAAAAATCTCTCTTCTGTCCACTCAGACTAAGAGAAGGCGTTTGATTGGTCCATTGATGTTCACATGACTTCTCTATGAATCAATCCCTGTGGCCTGGGAGTCAAGATATTACGATTGCCTTAGATTGGGTCACATGCACACCTCATAATTATACTAGAGGAAGAATCCTGGGCCAGGCAGTCACACAATATGTATCCATTAAACTGTATAAAATTTCCATTTGGATCTCTCACAGGTATCTCAAGGTGATAGCATCCAAAAGCTAACTAGGTTAGGAACCTAATGTTCCTCCAAAACATGTGATTCTCCTCCAGTATTTTCAATCTCAGAAAATGACACCGACATTTATGGGATTGACGAGAGTTATGCTTGACAACATTTCTCCTTTACTGTCACCACCACCCACCCACAATCCAATGATCATGTTGTATTGATTTTACAACCAAGATATATTTTGGATCCATCCACTTTCTTCTGTCTCCAATATCACCCTCCTAGTTCAAGTCAATGTCACCTGATACCTAGATTACTGCAGTAGCCTCCTAATTGGTCTCCTACTGTCCATTCTTGATCTCTTCCCATTCTTTATCTTCAAAGCAGAGTGTTTTTCTAAAAATTAAAACCCATCATATCTTGCTCTTAAAATCTTAGAAAAGCTTCTCACTGCTCTCAAGATAAGCACTGAACCCTTAACTTGCCCTCACATCTGGGGATCTCGCCTTAACACCGTGGGGATCCAATCTCTGCTTTTCTTCCTAACCTTGCTCTTTCCACTGTCTCCTTTCCCCCCACTCAAAATGTTTCAACCATATTAATCTTTCAGTTTTTCAAAAGTAATCTGAGCTTTATTGAGTTATAGGGCTTTCTCATGAGCCGGGTAAACCTATCATGTTTTACGCTCTCTAGACCCTACACTTCTTCACATTACTTATCATAACTCCAATACTTATTTATGCAAATTTTTAACTGTAAGGTTCATAAGGGCAAGGACAGCATCTGTCTTGTTTGACATATTATGTAACACTTAGAGATATTCAATCAATATTTATTGAATGAATGGTCATCCTACCTTATTACGGTTCTTTATATATCTGTCTTTTCAGCCAAAATATGAATTCATTCTTTTATTTCGCAGATATTTATTGAGTTCCCACCTTGTGCTAAGGAGTTAAATATTGAGGACAGGGTCATGGAGAAGATAGATGGGGGTCCTTTCCTTTGGAAATTTGTATATTTTTTTACTATGCAGAAAATGTGCTTTTCCTTTCCATCCATATACCTCAATTCCTGGCAGATACCAGCTATGTAATGCTTGCTAAATGAATAAATGAATTAATTAATGGATACTCTGAAGTTGATCATCAACTATTCCCTGTTCTTGACACTGTTCCTAATTTTGTGTGTTTAAAATGACCAAAAGACTCATGGCAGATCAAAATGGGTCACAAGCCATGGGTTTTCTGGCTGGCAGTGAGCGGACCAAATGTAATAATCACCCACTAGGCAAAAGTGAGATAGAAAAGTCCAAGATGGGATATTGGCACAAGGGTGGAAGGAAGGTTCTAGATACATGGCATCTGGGAGCCTTGGGGCAAAAGGATGGGAGAAAAATTATAATGTCAATGGAGTAAGAAAGGAAGAGGAAGGAAAAGAACCAATGGGAGATGAAATATGCCCATTTTTCACTGAAGTTTCATACTTAATGTCTGTCTTCTACTCTGCATTGTGAACTCTGTGGCAACAGGAACAATGTCTGTCTGGGTTATCAGAGCATCCCCGGTGCCATTCTAAGTGACCGTGCTTACTTGATGAATGAATGAATAAATGAATGCTCAGGAAGAGTAGGCTCAGTGTCTCAGAATCACAGGTCCCGGAGCTAATGAGGCCAGGACACCTGTTCCTATAACTCACATCACTCCGAGAACACACTTCCTGTCACTGGTCCTGGAGCTCACCCTCTCCAGATAAGCAGGAAACCCTTGAGAGGAAGTTCTTACACCTAGATATTCCAACCAGTCACCAGCCGAAGACATCCCCAGACCATAGTAGAGACAAATGGATCCTTTATCCCTGAGTTGATAGCTAAAAATTCTCAGAAAAAAAAACAAACCCTCTTTATAGTTAGAGATAAAAAATTTTAAAACGCACTTATGCCTAGAAGGCATAGATAGCATCAGTGTGAATGAGTGAATTATACTAGGTAATTTTTTCAGAAAAGAGGTGGTACTGTAGTGAGGTATACAATATAGGAGGGCTGTAGGTACCTTAAGTGAAGAGAGGATGCCTTTAGGGAGAAAAAGGAGACAAAAATTAAGGGACCTAAAGACCTCAAAGATAAACCTATGGGCAAGTTATACCCAGAGCAGGTATAATTTTATGACTTTACTGTCTCAGTGAAAGGTGATATCCCATAACAACTAAACATGTGATCTTAAGAATCTGGTGGCCTGGGTTTGAATCACAGCACTGTTGATTTTGGACAAGTCACTTAGAATCTCTAGGGTTCAGTTATTTTATCTGGAAATGAATATATGAATGAGAACCATCTCCTAAGATGTTGAGGGTACTAAATGAAGGAATCCCTGTAAAGCATGTGGCGTGCATTATATGCTTATAAATATTAGTTATTACTAATACTCATATAAATGACTTGGCAGGAGGTGTGTTCACCATTTGGGCTCATCTCTAATACTGGAGATTCCGAGGAGAACCAGAGGAAATGAGGAGGCCCTGAGAGAACCTTCGCGAGATGTGTCCAAGCAGACTCGGCACACAGTTGGCACTCAGTAAGTGATGACTTTCCTTCCTTCCACTTTTGTCATCTCCCTGTTTCTATGAGGTTGAACGTCAAGTGTGCGGTTCACCCTGCCCTACCTTGTAGCTTCCCTGGGCCCATGAGACCTTTTCCGGTTTGGAGATGGCTGAACACAGCCCAGCAGCAACACCAAGGGAAAGTGGTCAAAATGCAGATCAGAGTTTTCTTTTTAAAGAAATGCATATTTAAGGTAACCATCCAGATGCACGGTTCACATGAGAATCTAAACAAGCACAGCTAATGCAAAGTTATAAAACCAGATTATTTTTCCTTCTTCAACAAACATTTTAAGAGCCCTCGGGCTCAGGAAGGAGATGGGTGGTTGTTTCCTGGCTCCACGCAAACGCGGGAAGGAAGCGAAGTTGAGTGCCCTGTGCCACCTCCTTCCCCTTTCCCCTTCCGCATCCTACTCCCCAAGCCTTTCGCCCCCAACTCTGGGCACAGGACTGTCCATAGCTTCCCAGCCAAACTTTTCTCTCAAGAAGGATCTGAAACTCATTTACATTAAAATACAAATGAGGACTGCAACTGAGAGCATTCCATCAAGGTTTTCCTTTACCTTAAAACCCCAGCAAAGATTCACACCAACCCCAGCAAGGAGCAGAGACTTCTTTAGCAAGCTCCAGAAGCTTACTCGTTGGTATTTTCATGGTGGATTCATCCTGGAATCCTGAAATCTCACCACTTAGGTTGTAAGTTAATCAGCCGAGTTTAAATAAAAGCAGGAAGCATTAGAGAGAGCGATTGGTACCTACGAAATGGTGACCACCTTCATTCTTTTTGACAGAAGGAGGTGGAGAGGCAGCAAATCAACCTCCCCTGAATTTAAAATCACCTCAAGCATTTATGTACTGACAACCAGATGCCCTTGGATCTCTCTTTCAATAGGTCTGGGTTAAAACCTCAGAAACTGATTTTTGTATCCAGCATTGTGGGGCTGTAGAGAGGACTAAAGGAGGGAGTTAATGAGAAAGTCCTACCTTAAGGGCGTTGAGTACTATTTGAATCTCTCGTCGCGCTTCCTGTAGCCTCGTTTGGAGGTACGAGTCTGATTTCCCCAGTTCACGCTATCCTTAACTCTCAGTTGTGCACATTGCTGAAGAGCTTCTCTTCTCTGAGCTATTATATAAGTTGTTGACAGATTCATCTTTCTAGCACATTGCTGAAGAGCTTCTCTTCTCTGAGCTATTATATAAGTTGTTGACAGATTCATCTTTCTAAAGTACAGTTCTGAGCACGTCCAAGGAATCCATGTTCCACCGGACCTAACCAACATACGGACAATACAATCTTCACAGAGTAGCAAAAATTATCTTTTACAAATTGGATGATTTCACTCCCCCATTAAAATGAAATGCAAACTCTTTAGCACAGCTTTCAAAGCCCTCACATGACCTGACCCCTGCTCATCTTCCCTACCCCGTGTCATGCCGCTTCCCTTTGTTCGCTAGGCTCCAGTCACTCTGACTTGATTGATCCCCCTGCCTCAGTGCTCACTCCCGCCTCAAGGCCACCACCTTGCTGTTCCTTCTTCCCAGAATGCTGTTCCCCCAGATCCTTGCAGGACTGACTGGTTCCACTTCGTGGTTTATCTCTTGGCTCAACAACTACTCCCACCAGAGCAGTCCCCCCAGGCTCAATCACGTGAATCCTTTTTATTTTCTTTATAGCACTTCTACAATCTAAAATGTCCTTGTTTATTTATTTGTTTGCTTACTGTGAGCTCCCTAACCCCTCCAGGATGCAAGATCCCCGGTTTCCCTGTTCACTGTGTTATCACCGCTGTTGAGGTAGCAACTGACACATGGTTGACCTTCAGTGAGCATTTTGCAATAGAACCATGTTATGCTCTGTTCAGATCCTTCCATGGTTCTACATACTTCTCAGAACCGAGAACACATTCCTTGGCCTGCCAGTGAACAGTCTCCATGGTTTTGCCTAATTCTTATGCTGAACTGTGTCCATGTAGTTCCCTGTTTATTATAACTCTGAACACATTAAATTGAAATGATCTGCATGGGTTTCTTTCTCCTAACTTTGCCCCTCAAAGTGAGGTTTGTGAACCTGTATTGTTGGTGTCATCTGGAAATTTCTTAGGACTATAGACTCCGAAGCTTAGCATTAAATCTACTGAATCACCATCTGCATTTTAACAGGAGCCCCAGGTGAACTGTGGCCTTATGCACACCTCCTAATTACTAAAGGAATAATCAGTCAGCCACCCAATGTGTATCAGCTGAACTACTCACCACTCCCAATTGGATCTCTCACTGATATCTCGAGTTGATAATGTTCAAACTGAACTAATAATGGTCCTTCCAAAACACGATTCTCTTCCAGGGTTCTTAACCTCAGAAAATAAGAAATATTTTCCTACACTAGTTTATGAGTTATTCAAAGGCTTTATTATTCTGCTTTGGAAACGGGGGGCGGGGGGCATGGGAGTGACATTCACTGAAATAGGGAGCGTAGGAGGATTGGCTGGAGGTGGGCAGAGAGAGAATGGCTTTAATTTTCCCATGAGAAAGCCAGGGAACAAATACCAGTAGATAGCTGGATATATGAGTCTGGAGCTCAGGAGCGATACCAGTGTTCAAAAATAGATATGGGAGCCAACACGCAGTAGCCAGTGTTGATTCAGTGACCCTACCACATTTCCCTAATTCATTCACTCTTCAAGATGACTATCTCACATCCTATCCTTTCGCCTTAAACCTCCATCACCTCCTCCCCAGACTTCAGTCCTGGCTGATAACCTTATTTTCTATTTCACAGGAAAAAATAGAAGGGTCAGCAGAGGTCATGCACCCACTCACACCCCCATACCTACAGTCTGCCCTTCCTCTTCAGGAGAAGCTGTTAACAGCTTTGTTAGCATTTGTTAAGGAAAGCACAGGGTGTGAGGTGGTGAATGATGTTCAACAAAAGACCACAAGAAACATTGAAATAGGTTCATTACACATCATCGTCCTGGAGGAAGTACAGGGCAGGCCGCCAGGGGCCATGAGGGGAGGTCAAGACAGGGTACAGGCTGTGAGAGTGACAGGTCCTGGGGCATGTGCCTTTACTAGGGTCATGGGGGGAGTGCCTTGGGTTTCCCAGGCTAAGGCCAGATTGGTCAATTCAAACCAAAATGAGTGTGGTTTTGGTAAGCTCCATGGGGTCTTATCTAAGGGGCATACAAAGGGAAGGCCCTGGGAGACAGGGGAGCCTGTTTGATCACAAGGGCTGCTGGGGAAGTCATATCAGGAACTTACATTTGCTTGTGACTGTGTGGGCTATTCTTTAGGCCATGGGCTGGTATGAGGGGCTGGTGTCCGTTTAAGGCCCCTGCAGGTCACTTGGCCAAACAACAAGAGTGCTGAGGAGTAGTTTAACTAATGCCACGGAGTAGTTTAACTAAACCCTTGACAGAAGCCAACCTCTCCACTATTTCCTATATCCCATCCCCTTACCTTTTCAAGGACCTCACTCCAACAATTCACTCGTCTTTCCCTTGTGTCATAAAAATTTTCCCATTAGATTGTCTGTTATTCGAGCATATTAAATCTCCTATCATAAAAACAAACCAAAAAAAAAAAAAAAGCCTCCCTCAACCCTCTACCGTCTTTCCACTATCACCCCATTCTTCTGCTTTACAGCAAAGCTCTTGGAGAAGTTGTCTACACTGCAGCCCCCAACTTCTCCCATTCCCTCCCACCCGCAATTGAAACTGCTCTGTCAAGGTCATCGGTGGCCTCCGCATCCCCACATCCATCGGGCAGTTCCCAGCCCCCGTCGTACTTCCGCTTTCAGCAGTTGACACACTTCATGTCCCCCAGGACACTCTTTGCTGGCCTTTCAGGGCACCACACACTGGCGGCGGTCCTTTGCCTCAGGCCACTTCTCAGTCTCCTCTGCTGGTGACTGTCCTCTCCCGGCCTCTCCATGTCACACGCCCAACGCTCACTCATCAGTCTGCTTCCCTTTTTCAAACACACACCCTTGGTGATCTCACCCAGTGTCACTGCTTCAAATGTCACCCTACGTGCTGGTGACTCCCAAAGGTCTATCTCCAGACCTCTCCCATGGTGTCCACATTCATATATCCTACTTCCTTCTCAACAGCTACACAGGGTCTAAGAACCGTGTAGAACTTAGCCTGCCCCAAATCTAACTCTCTGTCCCCTCCCCACCAGGTCCCCCACAGCTTTTCTTATCTCTGAAAATGACCACTCCTTCTTCCACTTGCCAGAGCCCAAACCTTTGGGCTTAACCTTGGTTTCTTTCGTTCACTCCCACATCTAACAGAAAATCCTATTGATCTCACCTCAAATTAGAGGCACAATTCATCCATTTCTCAACACTGCATTGCTACCACCCTGATCCAAGCCCTCGTCGTCTCTTGCTTTGATTTGCTATCAGAAATTCCTGCCTCTGCTCCGGCCTCCAGGCTCTCTTCTTAACAGAGACACCAAAGTGATCCTCTAAGGGTGTAAGTCAGATCCTATCACTCTTCTTAAAACCCAGTGTCTCGGGCTTCCCTGGTGGCGCAGTGGTTAAGAATCCGCCTGCCAATGCAGGGGACACGGGTTCGAGCCCTGGTCCGGGACGATCCCACATGCCGCAGAGCAACTAAGCCCGTGCGCCACAACTACTGAGCCTGCACTATAGAGCCCGCGAGCCACAACTTCTGAAGCCCACGTGTGGAGAGCCCGTGCTCCACAGCAAGAGAAGCCACCGCAATGAGAAGCCCGGGCACCGCAACAAGTAGTGGCCCCTGCTCTCTGCAACTAGAGAAAGCCCGCGCGCAGCAACAATGACCCAACGCAGCCAGAAATAAATTTTTAAAATTACAATAAAATAAAAACAAAAAAAAACCCCCGTGGCTCTCCATTTCCCTCAAAGGCTAGGCCAAAGCCCTGACATTGCCCGCGAAACCCTCCCCACTGCCCCCTGATCTGTTTCCTTCCTCTTTCCCCTGGATCACTTCATTCTAGCCCCTTGAGGGTTTCTTGACGATGCCAAGTTCGATCCACTGCAGGGCACTTGTGTTCTTTGTTCCCACTGCCGTGCCTCATGTCTTGGTCACTCACACCTTTCAGGTCTGTGTGTAAATGTCTTATCAAAGAAGCATTCCTAGGCACCCTGTAAAGGAGCTGTCTCTCCCTCCCGACCTTCCTTCCCTACGTAGCCAGCATGATATTTTCCATAGCACTTACTTCATCTCTAACAGGAAATGTTTTCTTATTCATTATCTGTCTCTTCATTAGTATGTAAGTTCGCAAGAGCAGGGTTTGGTCTGTTTTATTTATTGCTATATCTCCAGCATGAAGAACAGTAATGGGCATATAGTACCAGGCCTTCAATAAATACTTGTTGAATACATGATTGACTAAAAATGGATGAAAGAAATATGTATTGAATGTCTAATATGCATCATAAATATATAACTAGGAATTGAGGCTATAAGAAAGGATGAAATCTCACATCGGGGACGGACAGGTGAGATTGCAGCAGGGGTGGAGAACACAGTTCTGGGGAAGGCCATGAAGGGGACCTTTTAAGGGAGCATGGAAAGGAGATGCTAGAGAGGAAGGCGGTAAACCCAGATAAAATCATCACAGAACACAAGGGAAGATAGAGTTCCAAAGGAAAGGGGATGGACAAGAGTAGCAAGGCTGCAGAAAGATAAAGTAATAAGAAAAAATGGAAGGGACCCATTGGAGGTAGCAAAAGCATTCTGGGGACCTTAATGGTTCCTGGCAACTGTGATAGCAATACCTCCCCCAGGAAGCCTCTGTAAATCCTAATATCCCAGTGCTTATGAACCAGAATGCAGGCCATTGGCTTGTCAGTTATCCAGCCATTTAGACTTGAGCAGCCTGAGGGCCTTGACGAAGGAAATGGCATGTTTTGGGCAATTCCTATGGGCCAGGCACAGCGCTAGGTATTTTGCAAGTACTAATATATTTGATCCTCAGAGCAACCCAGTGAGATAGATATGATTTCCCATTTTACATATTCAGAAATTGAGGTTCCAGGAGGCTAACCCAAGATCTTGTAACTCCTAACGGATATTGGAACCTCTGTCTTTTGGACTCCTTATGAAAAATGTGTATGTTGGGGAGTGTTTTTCCCGTGCCTCCTATGTCATCTGGAAGTTGCACAGAGGCAGACTTGCTGGTTTCTTATCCAATAGCTAATCCTATCTTCCTGCTGACAGAACTGGATTTTCTTTGTGTATGCAGTAACCCTGTGCTTCAGCAAAGACTGAGCCCTTTCCTAATCCCCAGAGCCAAAATTTGACTAGTCTAAGCAAATTATGACCATTTCATTTGTCTTGCTGTTGATCAGCTCAGGAACAGGCTTGTGATGCAGTTCTGCCTCCTAAGACGTGAGGGCATTTCTGCTGGGGAGTGGGACCCAAAAAGGGGAGTGTCTTCATTTTGGCTTTATTTATTTCTGTATTTATTTGCATTTGGATGTGGTTGAGAAGGTACTACCTAAAGCTATTGCAGCCACTTTGCAACTGTGAGGGAACCAACCACCTGAGAATACAACTGACATGAAGATATTTATTGATCTACCCCCAGACTTCTTGCTTGGTGAGGCAACAGATATTTATTGTTCAAGCCACTTTAAGTTCTATTTTTACATTATTTGTAGCCAAAGCATCCAATATACACACTATACTGTGTATATTTTTACCCACTGGTTTATTCCCAGCTCCTAACACAGTGGTAATTGCTCAAAAAAAAATATGTTTTGATTGCCAGCATGAAGAATATTGTGTATTTCAGAGTAAAGATGAATGAATTCGATGAATTATTACAGGGTATAGAAAATTGAGGTGACAACATGCCATTGGCGTTCTCTCTAAAAGCACAGGAGGGGGAGAAAAAAAGAGTACACCACATGGAAAAAACCCTGGTTGTGTGTAACATGGCAGCATCTCAGTACTCTGTCACGAGGGAGAAATATTTATGTTAAGACCTCTGTCTATCAGACGGCCATTTCCTCCCATGTAATTAATTGAAATTTAAAATCAATTTGTGTCCCTGGTTACTGAGGTCCAGACTAAAGAACAGCCTAGATTGTGTTTTCAGTCAGGAGGTGGCTGTGTTCGAGATTTGTGTTGGCATCTTTGAGCTGCGACCACAGCTCACATTTTTGTGGGAAATATCAGATGAAAGTTTTATGGCAACATTCTTCCATCAGGAAGGGCGGGGGGGGCGGGGGGGGGCGGGCTTCAGCGTGCCCAAGAGAGTTTTTCTCCTTCTGAAACATGTTTAGACTCATTCTTTCCAAATTAATGAGGCCACTTTCCCCTTTCAGAGCAAATGCAGCTAGAGAAACAAATGGGTGAAAATTTAGAAACATCAGGGTCCCCTTTCCAAAGCCTCATTTCACAAGGCCCTGTGTGGTTTGTGGAAGCAAGTTGAGGTCCTGGTGACTGATAAATACGATATAATTTTAGAACTTTCATAAGCCTGTGTGGCCTTTTTGTTGAAGATCAGCAATTAGGGCCTTAAAGTACTGAAAACAATTACCTAAATCGTTTTCAAAATGTCCATATTCAGTCTTAGTTCTGGGCACTGTCTCTTCCTCTTGTTCAGCCCCTGCTTATACTCTTTCATTCAGCTTGATTATTCCAGTTGTGGTTCCCAGATATGGTTCAGCTGCAGTGTATGCAGGGGTTCGTGGGGAAGAGATTCTGGCCGAGGCTTTGGAGAAGAGTCTCTTTGTGCCCACTTGCTCATGGCCCTATTCTGAAGGGAGGGACCCTAAGTGATTTCTTAGAAACAGATCATCACATTTGACCCCCTGATCCTGGCTGATGGAACCAGGAAGGGGCAGTTGTTTTTGAAGATGGCCATCCGTAAGCTGACCAGCAGCCAATGAGATAATCCAGTGGGGACCCTCTATAGGACAGGGGTGTCCAGTGCCCTGTAGTGACCAATGGACTCTATCAGATCCTTTCTCTTAAGAAGTATGAAGGTGACACAGAGAGAAAAATACAAGTGACAGAAGGGTTCAAAAACCAAGAGACTCATGGAGAGGAGACAGTGGGCTAAAGCCGTGAATCAGTAGAATTTAAGATTAAGAAGCTAAGCAGGACATTGGAGGGAGCTAAAAAGGGTATGAGCAGTATTAAGAAACAGGCAGTGGCCTCATGTGGTGCTGTGGGTGGCCGCTGCTGAGAGCCAGCAAGATCCTGAGGTCTGTGGACTGAGGATGAAGCGCCAGTTCCTGGGAGGCTCCGTCCTACGTTTATGCCAACTCCCTACCATTGTTGCTTACATGCCTTCATCATAAATCTCCGTTTGCTGAGCATCTGATTGTGTCAAACTCTTGCAATCTGAAAGAACTGAACGACTAGGTTCAATATTTACAAACTTTGTGATCTTGAGTAAGTCACTTAACCTCTGTAAACATTAGATGTTCAATCTCTACCTGCGGTAGGCAGAATAATGACCCCAGCACCTCCATGTCCTAATTCTAGGAATCTAAGAATATGTTACTTTACATGGCAAAAGGGATTTTGCAAGTGTGATGAAGTTAGAGAACTTGAATTGGGCTCCTATATTATCCATGAGAGTCCAAGCTAGTCACGTGGGTCCTTAAAATCAAATAGGAGAATTTTTCCCAGCTGAGGGTGGGGGAGATGTAACTATCGAGGAACAGTCATAGAGGTTCAACATTACTGACTTTGAAGAGGAAAGAAGAGGCCAGGAGCCAAGGAATATGGGCAAACCTCTAGAAGAGAAAAAGGCAAGGAAACAGACTCTCCCCTAGCCCCTCCAAAAGAATGCAGCCACGCCTATACGCTAACTAGCCCAGGAGACCTGTCTGGGACTTCTAACCTACAGAACTGTAAGATGATAAATGTCTTTTGTCTTAAGCCATTAATTCTGTGGTAACTTGTTACAGCAACAATAGTAAACTAATCCACTATAATATCACTCTACATATATACGGGAAAACATTTAAACGAATACACACTCCAGTGTAACATTGGTTATGTCGTCTTTTTGAATTCCTTACTTTTTCTGGTTTCAACAATGAGTATATGTTACTTGTGTAATAAAGAAGTTGTTATGTGTACTTTTGGTAAGATTTATTTGGTAAATAATAAGTCCAACAAACATTTGTTGAAGGTACTTTGTGTAGTCCTAAAGTCATTTAGATACCGCACGTTTTTTAGTCTTTGTTAGGCCTGGTATGGTGCATTGTGACAGATCTCAAGGCCATGTTGATGGAGCTCAGAAATCTACTGAAGAAATTTTAAAAGGACATTTTAGAGACCCTGTGGCTTCACAAGTCCATCAGCCTCACCCGGAGTCTAAAAACTCTTAGGCTCATTCACAGCTCACCCAGTGTCAATAGGGGAGGACTATTAACTGATATTAGAGTTACCAATACTGGTGATAAGCACAGCAAATGAGACAGTGAGACTCCTTTGAAGGTACTTCTGAACCACTTAAGGTTAAGAACTTGGCTTTGGTGAGTTAAAAGTGCAGAGCATGCCCGAAATACCAGTTCTCACTTGAGCAAGAATTTGTTAGCTCTTATCACGACCAACCATCTTCAGGGCTTTGAATGGCCCTAAACCTAATTTCGCATTTAGACAGGACAATAGGTGCTTTAAGCAAAGCTGTTTCCCATTAGGTCACTTTGACCTGCGGCCGAGCCAAATTCCCTGGACCTGTGTCTCCCGCCAAACTACACCTCAGAGGAATGAAGGAAATAGAGCAGATTTTCAGGAGTAGAGATCTTAGCACTTTTCATCATGTCTTTATTCATCAAATGTTTGTTGGATGTTGTAACTGTGTCCCCAAATGTTCGTGTGCACAAGAATTAGCTGGGAGGGTTCCACTCCCCAGAGAAACTGATTCAGCAATTCAAGGGTGGGACCTGGGTATCTATATTTAACCACCTTGTGGGTGATTTTGATACAAGACCTCTACAGACCACTTTGTAAAATGTTTAGTTTGGTCTAAATAAAATGAATAAGCAACAGTTCCTTGCCATCCGGCGCCTTGAAGTCCAAGGAAATAGACACACTATTATGATACTATGTACTGAGCACAATAATAGAAGTTTTGGTGACAGTGAAAGGGGGAAAAGATTCTCTGTCCAGGGGAGTGCAGTCTTGAAGCATGTCGCCGAAAAGAGAAGAAGGAATTGCATTCTAGGTAGGGGAACAGCCTTTACAATCCCCAAATCATGAGAAGACATGAAATACTAGGGAAGAGTGAGCAGTGCAGGGTGATGGGAAGGTGAGAGGAACTCTAGGTGTGGATAAGCAGGAGAGAATCTAAGAAGAGAGCATGGATCTCGATTCACCAACTAAGTCATTTCACTTTGTTTTGTAGGCAACAGGGAGTTAGTTGGTGGAAGTTTTTAAGCAGACAGTGACATGAGGAGATTTGAAATTTTTCTATGAGAACATCTAGTATTGTGGAGATGCTCATTCAACTAATATCTCCTGAGGACCCACCTTGTGCCCTGTCACAGTTAGAAATTGTTGTGACAGTCCAAGCAATGAAAGTCTAAACTAAGGTAGCTGCAGTGGGCATGTATTGAATTGGTCAACAAGATTTAAGATTTAATTTTTTAAATAACAGGATTTGGTGACAGGTTAGCTTTAAGAAGCAAGGAAATGTTTGTAATGCTTTAGGGCAGAGAGACTGCTATGGACTAAATGTTTATGTCCCCCCCCCCAGATTCTTATGTTGAAGCCTAATCCCCAATGTGATGGCATTAGGAGATTGACGTTGGGGAGGTAAGTAGGTCATGAGGATGGGGCCCTCATGAATGGGATTAGTGTCCTTATAAGAATAGACCAAGAAGGATCATCTCTCTCCCCCATGTGAGGATACAGCAAGAAGAGAGCCATTTACAAACCAGGAAGAGGACCCTCACCAAAACCCACCTGTGTTGGCACCCTTGGTTTCTGACTTCTAGCCTCCAGAACTGTGAAAAATAAATGTTTGGTTGTTTGAACCATCCAGCCCATGGAATTTTGTTAAAGCAGCTAGAACTGACTAAGACAGAGACCGAAGGGATGATAATGACATTAGTGGAGAGTCAGGAGGAGAAGACTTGCCCCAGACCTAAATGGGAGTAGAGGAGCCCATCCAGAGGGAGAAGTAGAGTAAAAATATGTGAGGTCCAGTGGTGGAACATGAGTAGCGATAAGCGGGGGGATGTAGTGAACTGTGAAGGAAGTGAACTGAGCTGAGCGGGGTCCCCCAGAGAAAGAGAGAGGGGTCTGAGAGGAAAGAAGTGATCGGTCATTTTAAATGCAACAGAGGAAAGCCATTGTGATGTCTTTTGGTTTCACCGTCTAGGATGCCATGGGTGACATTAACAGGGACTACTGCATGCAGAGCTCGGGGAGGGGGGCAGAGGTCAGGATGGAGGGAACGCAGTGAGGAAGAAGGGAATGGACGGTGTGGCAGTGGGAGCACACCGTGTAGACGAAACAACTCTTTCAGGAAAGCTGAGCACGAAAGGAAGGAGGCAGAGTAAGAAGAAGAGTGGGTAGAATTAAGGCACTAAGTATTAGGGTTTCCGTGAACCTGTGGGCACAGGGCTTTTCGCTTATACGATAGGAAAAGTTGTGGTGAAAATAGAGGAGGGATACGTTGGATTTCTTTTTAGAATTTCTATTGTCTTAGAGTAAAATACTTATATAAAAACTAAAGGCAACAGTTGTGCTGGGGCTTTAAGTACAAGGAATCAGTAAAAATATATTTCTAAGTCTTTAGAGTAGGGATCTGTCAATATGGGCTTGGGAAATGGAGGCTGCTTTGAGAATCAGGAGGAGGACGTGCTCAAGGGAAAGGAAGGCTAAAGAACCAGCCATGGCAGAGCAAAAAGGGGCTGTAAATTATCATGACACTTGGCAGTCCCTCCCTGGGACTGGGTCACTGTCAGGGCAGCAAACCTACCTCAGGAGAGGCATGATTTGACTTGATTTTTTGGTTAAGTGATTGTGTAGGCATAAAGGAAAATCCAGAAAAATCACCTTATCAAATGACTAATCAACCTTTGGTATTTGATCTGGGAATCTCTACTCAGGGGCAAACCAGTTGGATGTAAATCCACATTTTTGTATATTTAGAAAACAAACGGTCAAAAGTCAGGTAGATGGAGGAGTCTAATCTCTTCAACCATCGAAAACAGCAGTGTAATTTTATTTTGTATATTCTTATGAATAAGATGCTTTCAAGTTCCTATTTCATGTGAAACCAGAACAGCAGTTTGTACAGTTCCCCCAGAAACCGAGCATAGTGTGATGGTTTCAGTCTTGTGTTCTGTTTGTGCACGAGAGCGCGCTCAAGGGCAAGGTTGCACACGTGCACGTTGCAAATTGACGGTGGTTACGTAGATTCGTGTAAATGCCTAGCAAATGTCTTCGAAGAATACATACCAAACAGGTAGCAGGGGTTCCCTTTGGGCAGAGCAGAGGTGAGACCTGAAATTAAGGTTGATGGTTGGAAAGCACTTTAATTTTACCTTCAATGTTAGTTTTTTTACAATATAAATTTATTAGTTGTATATTTAAAAAATTAATTTAAAAATTATGGCGAAATCAACACTGACAAGATTTTGCTAATTATTCTTTGGGAAGTCAACGGTGGTTATCATTTAGTAGAGGGATAGGTTGATCGAGATATAAGCAATGGAGAAATCAGTGCTTGGTGTTTGCCAGATGTTTAAATGCAATGAATGCCTCCAATAAATCAGAACCCTTTATGTTTGTCATCAGTTCTGTCTTAAAAAGAATTCAGTCTTTCTTCCTTTAGCTCTTCTTGGAACCCATGTTTCTTCAAACAGCTATTCTGTGAGCTAGAAGAATGGTTTCATCTATGAAAATGTCAGTTTCCTCCTAATGATAAACGTCAGAAATGGTAGCTATTACTCTTTTTATTAATCCAGTGATAATGCTTGAAACTATCATCCAAAGGATTGAAGACTGAGCAGATTGAAGATCTGGATGGACGAAAGAGTGAGGTTCCGCAGAGACCACGCGGGACGCTGAAAGAGCTCACATCGGCTTCTTTCCTCGGCGTGCTGTGAGCTCAGGCCTGGGCTCAGGGCTTCTGCAGAGAGAGCAAAGTTTGGAAAGAAGACCTGACAGAGAGTAGGAAATGAGTGAGAAGATTCCTGAGCAGCACAAGGGCCTCAGGTGAGGTTATTGAGAGAGAGATGCCAGGAGACAATCCGGCCTCTGTTAACTTTTCCCAGTGAGTCTGGGCTACTCGGAAGCATAAGCGAAAGTGGAGGGAACTTCCACTTAGGGCTGGGAATGGGTGAACACCCAGAAGAACAAGAACAAGGAAATCGACATTAACATGTTACTGAAATAGCTTTCCATGGGGTCCTGGCAATATAAGAGTGCGACACTCTAGGACTTGGTTGATGGACGGGAGAACAGAAGAGTCGGAAGGCAAAGACGTCCTGTTACAAGAGAGAGAACAGGAGGGCTGTAAGCAGCAAGAGAACAAAAGAGGAAGGTGAATAAGGTTCATTGTGTCATGCCTACTAGACTGTAATTTCTCTTAGGAGCTGATTTGCATTCATTTTTTATTTATCATAGCACTGGTTCAATAAATGCTTTTAATATCGTGAGTGAACCCATTAAGGGGAATCGTGATCTCACTAGATAATCTACCATCTAAGCTATGAGTTTCTTGAGTGCAGGCCCTGAGTCTTGTGAACTGATATATCAAAAATGTGCGGGAAAGCTCAGAGGAGTTTGCAGGTCCACGATAGTTATTGAATGGACAAATGAGCTGGAGCTTTTTGAACTCAGATTTCTTCATCTAAAACTGAAAACCACAAGACCAACTCCCAGTCCCGAGAAGGGAGGAGGCGTACGTTATAACACTAGACAAGTCTGCTCGTAAAACGTGCCAGACCAACGCTTGAGCGTATTCATTTAAATTCCTTAGTGGGTAGCTGATTCCCTAGGGCTAATACTGTCTTCAGTCGTGGAGGGAAATGAGTCAAGCAAATGGAATCATAAATACACACACACACACACACACACACACACACACACACACACACACGGACACACACACGGACACAACTTGGCCATAGAGTTTTTAAACTTTTTATCTTCTCAAATCCTCCTCACTTCTTTCTCCTTCACCCCTCAGCCTCCACTTCATACAGCAGGCCCTGCTTGAACCAAATATCCATGACAGATTCAAAACCGTTGCCTGGAGGTTGGCTACTGCTTAACAGGTAGTTATAAACCATTCTGTGGTGCTGAGATTCCAGCAATCTGAGATGGCATGAAGAAGCTAATTAAAGCAGTCAAGAAGGCTGTGTAAATAAAGATGAAAATGTAAACACAGTCTTCATTGGATACAGTGATTACAAATTACACTTGTTTGTTTTCTGTCAGAACCATCTGTGGTTTGTCAAAATTTTGATGTGTGGCATAACCTGCCACTAATCAAAAGAAGAAAGCAAACCACAAAAAAAAAAAAAAAAAAAAAAAAGAAGAAGGAAATCTAAGACTGTAAGTAGGAAAACAGACATAGGAAACTTCCATCTTTCCAAGTGGGAAAAATATTTAACTTGTTTTTTGCAAACAAATCTGATCTCTTTTGGGACAAAGTCTGAGCTCCTTAGTTTGCCTTGACAGATGTGCCCTCTCTCCATCCTGAAGAGCTCGGCAGTGGGAGGTCCAGGCAGCTCAAAAGTGGAGAAAGAAGCCAAGAGGATGTAGATGAAATAACAGAGTTAAGGATAATCAAGTTGCCAAACTCAAGGACTTTATTTAAAAGAAGCCCAAGCTTAGTTTTTTTAGAATATCTAGGGTATCATTGACTTATGGAAACAACTAGATAGCATTAATCATCAAGTTACACTATATAACTGTAAAATTTTTTTTCTAAAATTTAGCATTGAAATTTATACTGCATAAACATCTAATGAAGCAAATAATATTTTACTGATATGGTATTTAACTGATATGAGAAATGCATAGAGAAGCACTTTGAAAAAATTATTTACTGTCTATACTTCTCCTCTACCTCTATTGATTTATCATGAATAAATACTCTGCACTATAAAATAAAAACTTAGAATAACTCTACCTCAAATCTGGACCAGTTCCTGATATATAGCATGTACTCAAGAATAGTTTTTTAAGGAGAGGGAAGAGAATGAAAAAAAAAATGGAGTACCTTAATGGTATTTGTACCATGAAGTTTGCTAATTATGTACATGTATAAAGATTAATATAGATCTTCTTACTGTTGATGTATTTATAAGTCCCAAATGCACAAGGCATTGAGCTGAGTTCTTGTTTCTTTGTTTAAAGGTAGCATCTGTTTACGGACACAGTATTTCTTAGCATGATTCAGGCCAGCTCGACATTTAAAAATAAATAACGTGGCTCTGAGTTTCAGAGAAGTATTACAGGAAATTAAAACTAAACAAAACAAAACAACAAGAAAACAGAAGTCACAAGAGTGCAACAGACAACATGAGCAGAGTGTACAGATGAGGGGAAGGCCAAGGACAGCTCTGTCCTTGTCTCGGGGATGGAGCAGGCAGGAGCAGAAACATCAGTCACCGCCACATCATTTCGGAATATCAGTCATTCAGACCATCTCCCTCTTCCGTCAATCCTCTGTGCCCCCAAGTCATTTCCGAGGCACCAGCAAGGGGTGGGAAGTGGGGCAGAAAAGGAAAAGAAACCAAGGACTGAAGTTATGTGTAATTTGCCACTAATAATAATGGTAAGCACGCATATGCTGTTTACTTATTTATTGTGCCAGGTGCTCTCTGAATACATATACTAACTCATTCAATTCTCACAGCAGCCCTTTTATTATTCCCATTTTACAGATGAGGAAGCTGAGGCACAGAAGGATCAAAAGTGTTTAAAGAGTAGAGCCATGATTCAAACCCAGGTGGTCAGTCTCAGAGTACATCCCCTTGTCTGCCACTCAAATGCCCAGCTGGAAGAAGACAAGGGTTTGGGATGAAATACTTTCAAATTCCCTTTCACATAATCAAATCTAGCCCTCTATATCACTCTGTACATAGAAATGATCTGTTTGGGTACCTAGCCCCCAGCACACAGAGTACAGGCTCAATAAATACTTGTCAAATGAAAGGATGTTTCGTGTCAATTTATAGTAGAACTCTTTTTTTTTTTAACTATAGTAGAACTTTTTAGAACATACTGAGCTCATAAAACCACAAAATCCTAAATTGATTGGTCTTGAAAAACCTAATTTTTGCCTCAGTGCAGCCTAGAAAGGTGCTTGTGCCACTTAGAAAGTACATCCCACAGAATTTCATGGTGATCCTAATCTAAAGATCTCTTTCTCAAAATAGCAAACGGTGCCGATCAGAACTAGATGGCTCGCCTGCCCCTAAAGAACCAGTGGTCCTCAGTGTATCAGGGGGTCTGACAGAGGAAAAAAAAGAAAAGAAAAAAGATGCACAGAGAGGAAATGAACTGAGACAACATCACTTCACAGCAACCGGAAGGAAGAACACCCACAGGGTCGCCATTCACAGTCTGCGTGTGCGGTTGCTCCGTGGGGAAATGCTCACAGCTGCCTTCAGAAGCAAGTCTAGTGGCTGCAGCAAGACAGAAGCACGGCCATGAGGCAGGACTGAGCTGCCACCTCCTGCCTGCCTGCCCAGAGGGAGGGCAAGGACCCACCCAGAGGATCCCACAACCATTGGCCCTGGGTGAGTTCCCAGACACTTGCTGTGGCCTGAGGGGAAGGCGGGGGGGGGGTGGGGGGCTCACTCAGACTCTGACTTCCTGAGTTGGTGTCAGACAACCAGCTGTGTTCCCTGCTGGGGGCACCCTTATCTGCAGCTGCTGGGAGGGACTCAACAGGCCTCAGGAGGAAAGAGTCTCCTCCTTCAGGTTGACCTGGAGGCCCTGCTTTAGTGCAACTTAAAACCTACATGATTCTAGTTTCATATCTTCCTGGGTAGGTGCTTCCTGGTGTGTAAAATACATGGCTCCTCCCCTTCCTACTGGCCTCGGAGAGCTTACCTGAAATGACCCTGAGCTTTTACTTTTCCTATAATTATTTCAGAACCTCTAAGTGTGGGCTGTCACTTACAGTTTATGGTGGATTAGAGTCATTTATAATGTTGTTTTCAGCTTCTATGGGAATGACCGGAGGGGCAAGAAGTGGTGATGAGAATCAGACTGTGTGTGTGTCCAGGCTCTGCAGAGAATGGGTCATTAGTATCCCCTCTAAGGGGGTGGGGACAAATTACACTGTTCTCTGTGTCCACACTGGGCCACCTGAACAGCTCCAACCTTACTTTTCTCTGTATTTATTAATCCATTTAATGTGTTCATTCATTCAATGGCCTTTCTTCCGCAAAAGACTTGAGGCAACTTTTTATCTTGCTGAAGTTACTTCCAAATGAAGAATACATACAGCTTTAAAGAGGAAAAGCCCTTCTAGAAGGGTCAGATGCTATCTTGAGCTGCCAGGAGGTCGGTGAGCTGGCCTCAGGCTCAGGCTGGCCCCTGAGCTAGTGACCAGAGGTGAGGGCGGGGGCTCTGGTCCTTTCAGCTCCTGCCTGGAGAGCCCCTCCCTTCCCCCCAGCATCTGGTTTCCCACCCAGAAGTGGGTATGAAGAACTATCCTCCACGACAGAACCCTGGGAACCAGCCAAGCGGTTTTCCTCCTTGTTTCTGTTTGCTCCCAAGTTTGCTTATTTTTAAGGACATTTCTGTTCTAAGAATGGAGCAAAGGGGAGCGGTGGAAAGGGTGGGGTGTGAAATCAGTTTCATGTTAGAGCTCCACCGTTTCTCGTGAATTAGGTCACTAAATTATCGTGCAAGCCTCTAGTGAGTATTCACGGTGTGGAAGCCACTTTCAAGTCAAAACTTCAGTAAGATGGAGCAAAACTGACGTTGCCCTGCCCCCCAAAAGCTTGTAGTCCGTTGATTAATCATTACCCAAGTGCAGTGAGGACCAGAGCACATCGCGGGGGAGCCTGATCTGTCTGGGCGTCAGCGAGGTTTCCATAGCACAGGGGCCGTGACAGCTGGAGAAGAACAGGCATGAACAAGGCGAAGGGCTGGCTGGTGCCAGGTGTAGGGAGCAACTTATGGCGCTCCCCAAGGCGGGAGACCCGAATTGTCCAGCTAGATTAAGGCCAGTGTGGCCAGAGGGAAGAGAAGAGTGGCTCAAGACGAGGCTAGAGAAAGAGGCCGCGTTGAAGATGCTGCTTATTCTAAAACTGGTGGAGAAGCTTGCGGTGTCATGGTCTGATCTGCATATTTAAGAAATCCCTTTTGCCACCGTGTGGAGAATGGATGGGACGGGCCACACCTGCGGACAGGGAGGCGGGTTAGAAGGCTGATGAAGTCAGCCAAGCAAGGATATCAGTGGGAGTACAGACAAGACACGGAGGGTAGCAGTAGGGGCAGAGCTAGACAGATAGAGTCATCGAGAGAGGAAAATCAGCAGGACTGGGGCGTAAATAGGAAAGGCGATCCCAGGGGAAGTGTTGAAGACGGTCCCCAGTGTTCTGGTTGGGGCGTCACTGTGGGTGTTGGTGCTGCTCGCTGGTCACAGAGACCAGAGTAGGTGGTGAACGACCAGGCCGGGGGTGAGTTCCGTTCTGGAATGGATGATTTGGGAGGGCCTTGAACACGTCCAAAGGCAGATGTCAGCCAGGCAGTTGCCATGCTGGTCTAGAACTCAGAGCGGGGTCCTGGGGATCCTGAACGTGTAGATGCTGATTGATGCCATGGGTATGGATGAAACATCCTTGGGAGAGAACGTCAAGTGAGAAATGAGGGGCGTGGCTTAGGATGGAACCTCAAGAAATCCTAACATTTAAATAGAGGGAGAGGAGAATGAGCTCTCTAAGAAGACTAGGCAGTTTCTTGAAAAGTTAAACACAGAATTACCACATGACCCAGCAATTCCACTCCTAGCTATATACCCCAAAGAACTGAAAAGAGGGGCTCATGCTTTCATACCAGCACGATTTCACAATCGCAAAAAAGTAGAAACAGCTTAAATGTCCATCAGCAGATGAATGGATAAATAAATTCTGGTATAACCGTACGATGGAATATTATTCAGCCACAAAAAGGAATGGAGGTTCTGGGGCTTCCCTGGTGGTGCAGTTGTTGTGAGTCCACCTGCCAGTGCAGGGGACACGGGTTTGATGCCTGGTCCAGGAGGATCCCACATGCTGCGGAGCAGCTAAGCCCGTGCGCCACAACTACTGAGCCTGCACGCCACAGCTACTGAAGCCTGCACACCTAGAGCCCGTGCTCCGCAACAGGAGAGGCCACCGCAGTGAGAAGCCCGCACACCACCGCGAAGAGTAGCCCCCGCTTGCCACAACTGGAGAAAGCCTGCACGCAGCAACGAAGACCCAAAGCAGCCAAAAATAAATGAAAAAAAAAAAAAAGAAAGAAAGAATGAAGGTCTGATACATGCTACAACATGTATGAACCTCAAAAAACCAGGCCCCCAAAGTGTATGATTCTATTTAAATGAAATGTCCGTAATAGGTAAATCAATAGAAACAGAATGTAGATTGGGGTCTGGGAGCAGGGAAATATGGGGGACAACTGCTTAATGGGTATGGGGCCTCTTTTTGGTGTGATACAAATGTTTTGGAACTAGATAGAGGGGGTGGTTGCACAGCATTGTGAATATATTGAATGTTACTGAATTGCTCCCTTTACATTGGCTAATTTACATTATGTGAGTTTCACCTCAATTTTTTTTTTAAAAAGAAAGGAAAAAGAAGACTAGAAAGGTATAGCCAGAGGTGCAGGAGAACACAGACTGTATGACTTTGGTCAAACGACGTAACTCCTGGTGCCTCTTCCTTTATATGTAAATAAGGGGAAATTAATCGCTATTGGGAAGGGCTGTGGGTAAGGATTAAATGTGGTAACAATTTTTAAAGTATCTAGCAGGGAAGGGGCGTAGTAGAAGCAGTCAGAGTCCTGCCTACATCCTTCAGGCCTCAGCAGGACTGGGCTAACTTCTAACAGCCTGCATCTTTCTCTCATGACCTGAGGGCTTTCTCCAGGCCAGGTAGGGTCACTGTAATTGCCCAAAGACAAATGAAAATGTCCAGAAATTAACTCTCTAATGGGCTATAAATATCCCAGCTCCCTTGGGCCTGAGTGGAATAACTCTAAGACAGTCTCACCTTTTCTCAAAATTTCCACCTGGACTTGTACTGCAGTTGCCCACAGTGGTATCTGGCTTGGTAATGTGCCCTTTATGGCTTTCCTCTCCTCTTTTCACCCTTCCCTCCCTGCAACACACCTCATATCCACTCAAGGGCCCTGGGGGGGGAGGGTCCTTCTCATTCCCTTGTGAGGTCCCACTTGGAGAAAGGACCCAGGTACCAGCACGGGGAAGCTCCTTTAGACTTATCCTGTCCTGTACGAAACTACACCACGTGAAGACACATCCTACTGCAAACCGCCTCCACTTTCCCTCTGCTCCTCTGTCTTCCCATAAACTCATTTGATCAAAAGTTCCAAAGTGTGGGACACAATATGATAATTTGATATGGTACTTGGTACCCAGATATGGCATTTAATCACATTGAGTCACTAGACTTTGTCATACAGAGAAATCTTTTCCATTTCTCTCTTCTGATCCTCTGTTGTAGGCCTGATCCAAAGACCCCTCTAACCTGTGGCCATTTACCTTTGGCACAAAGAGAAAGTAAACCTCAGCAGGCAATGGTAGCTAGCTAAAATTTAATATCATGGTTTCGTCTTCCTGCATTTATTTTTTAAATTTATTTTTTTACTTTTTACTACCTTCTAGTAACAACAATGGCAATGTGTTTTTATTTGCAGGAGTGGCATGAAAGTTGTTTTTTTTTTTTTTAATTTACGTGTCTTTAAGTTTAAAAAAAGTATTTATTTATTTTTCTTTTTTTGTTTGTGTTTTCCTCCAGTTTTATTGAGATATGGTTGACATACAGCACTGAATAAGTTTAAGGTGTACAGCATGATGATCTGACTTACATACATCATGAAATGATTATCATAGTAGAACATTCATCATCTCATATAGATACAACATTAAAGATATTGAAAAAAAGTATGTTTTCCTTGTGACAAAAATTCTTAGGATTTACTCTCTTAAAAACTTTGCTATATAACGCAGAGCAGTGTTCATTATATTTATCCTGTTGCACGTGACATCCCTAGTATTTATTTATCTTATAACTGGAAGTTTGTGCCTTTGACCACCTTCCTCCAATTCACCGTCCCCCACCACCCTAAAAGTGAGTCAGTTTAAAGAAAAGAGTCGTCTTACTCATTGTACTGGCCGCACACTTGATATGGAAACCCTGCAGGGCCAGGAATGGCGTGGACATCCTCGGAAGGGAGTGTCCAAGCCACCCTGTGTACTGCAGGCTTTTTGGTCATCAAAATAAGCAACTTCACTGTGACCACAAGGGCTCCCAAATGTCCAGGCAGTGATGGGAAAGACTGCTTGAAATCGACACAGCCCGGGGCTCCAGTGCCGGGTAGTTCCGCCCTAAGGACAAACCCTGTGGGTTCAGAGTAACTCCGCAGAGGTGAAATAAGGTGACAGGCAGAGATGCCAACGCGTCCACATTCCTTTTCACATTCACTTCAGATTAGAAGCTTTGATTAAAGGAGGTCTATAACTCAACTCTATTTAATTTCTATAGGCAGCTGTTCTCCCCCAGGGCCCTCCCTCCACTTTCCAAGGAAGGTGGTAAACGAGGGTTGATAATCCAGATAAATTTCATTTTAGAAAAATTTTTAAATAATGCGAAACATTTCATACTACGAAGAGGTACATGTAATGTGTACATACATTCCAAATAGTAGTAGAAATAAGAAAACAAATACACATGTACCCACTGCCTACCTTCCCAACCCCTGAAAGGAACCGCGGTCTTAAGTTTTGTGTTAATCACATTCCGTTACTTTTCAGATTGGCCTCATGTGCCTATATGTATACATATACGCATATGTGTATGTGCAATTTAGATATAAATTAATTTATATATAGTTTATGTGTATATGCAGTTGATTTCTGCCTGTTTGGGAACTTTAAACACATGTAATCATACCATATGCATTCCTCCATAACTGGCTCTGTGGCTCATGTTGTTTTGGAGGGTTATCCAGGTCAATGTAAATACGTGCTGACAACACATTTTCACGGCTACAGAGCTTTCTGTTGTGTAAACGAGTGACAATGTATTTATCGTCTCTATCAGTTGACAGTGCTAGGTCATTGCCAAAGATGAAGACTCGGGGTATGATTTCAGCAAGGCACAATGCTTCCCAAATTTCTCCGTCTCTCATGCACGTCTCTAAACATGTTAGAAACAGGTTTTGACTGGGGATAAAAGGTGAATGAACTAGGCACTTAAGAGCCAAAAGGAAAAAGACATCAAAGGGGGAAAGGGGCCTTAAATGGAGGAAATGAAGAAATAAAAAGGACTCCTGGGTGGAGAAGTGTGCTGGTTGCGGGCACATTAAGGAAAGCTTTCACTCTCACTGTCCACTTCCCCTACCGCATAAACCCTTGGGGCAAGGATCTGTGTGAAACTTAGTTTTCAAAAGCATCCTCCGCCCAATCAGCAAATGACCACCATGAGAACTAACCACATTGCTAGATCCTGAAGAGTCCACATTTCATACAGAACTCCCCTGGTGCCTTCCCACTGATGTATTTTTAGATTCATCTTTTCCTTAGGGTATATGTGCCTAATTAGCACATAGGCATCAAATGGTACCGTGTCCGTGAACCTTTCATAACCTTTGGATTAGTTCCGTGACTCTGAAATTCCCCACCCACAGCTTCACTTGTAAAGAGTGGAAATATTTAGAGGAAGTGATACTATCAGTGGCTCAGCATCACCATGGCAAGTATTTTACCGAAAGACACAGTAGTAAGCCTGTGCCTTCTCACATAACAGCATCGCAGCACGGCTGTAGCAAGTTCCGTGTTCTCTTAGCACCTGTTTCTCTAGAGGGAAAATGTGCAGGGGCTTTACATCACAAGAGAGACAGAACGTTGAGGAGGTAATGCTCTCTGTCCCTCCGCCAGAGTGGAGAAGTTGAGGTCAATTGCTAGCGTCAGGGGTTGTGTCACTGGTCTGGCTTCGGTGACTGTAGGGTCTTGGTGGGTGAGGATACTTCCTGGTAAATTACATTTATATATTGACTAATTCACTGAAAGAGTAAAAGCCTAAGGGATCCTGCAGAGAAACAGAACCAGTAGGATGTGTGTATATACGTACCTACAAAGAGAGATTTATTTTAAGGAAATGACTCATACATTCATGGAAGCTGGCAAGTTCAAAATCTACAGAGTAGACTGGCAGGCTGGAGGCCCAGGGAAGATTTGATGTTGCAGTTGAGCACAGAGTCAGTCTGCTGGCGGAACTCTTGCTCAAAGCGGAAGTGGGTCTTTTTTCTCTTAAGGCCTTCATCTGATTAGATGAGGCCTGCCCAGAGTATGGAGGGTTATCACTTTGCTCAGAGTCTACTGACTTCAATGTTAATCCTACTTAAAATAACTTCACAGCAACATCTGCAAATAATGTTTGACCAAATATCCGGGTATGTTTTTTTACCTTGATTTTTTTTTTTAACTGAAGTATAGTTGATTTACAATGTTGTTCCAAATTCTGCTGTACAGCAAAGTGACTCAGTTATACACATACAGACATTCTTTTACTTTAAATTTCTTTTCCATTATGATTTACCACAGGATATTGAATATCGTTCCCTGTGCTCTACAGTAGGACCTTGTTGTTTATCCATCCTATGTATGGTAGTTTACATCTGCTCACCCCAAACTCCCAGTCCTTCCCTCTCCCTCCCCTCTCCCCCTTGGCAACCACAAGTCTGTCGTTGTCTATGTCTGTGAGTCTGTTTCTGTTTTGTAGATAGGTTTATTTGTGCCATATTTTGGATTCCACATATAAGTGATACCGTATGGTATTATATTTGTCTTTCTCTTTCTGACTTACTTCACTTAGTATGATAATCTCTGGTTGCATCCATGTTGCTTCAAATGGCATTATTTCGTCCTTTTTATGGCTGAGTAATATTCCACTGTATATACATACCACGTCTTCTTTATCCATTCCTCTGCTGATGGACATTTAGGTTGTTTCCATGTCTTGGCTATTGTGAATAGTGCTGCTTATCCAGGTATCTTGGGCTGACCAAGGTAACACATGAAATTAACCATCACAGGGAACATATCTCCTTTTAGAAAATAATTTAACAGTTATTTATTCAACAATTGTTAAGAGCCCCGTTCGGGCCAGGCACTGTGCATGGTGTTGAGGATCTTGTAGTGAAGCCAAGCAGATAAAGGCCCCACCCTCAAGGAGCTCATATGTGGGAAGTGGCCAAGGAATTAAAACCACTTACAGTCGGTTTCATGCCTTCAAGAAGCACTGCAAATATGACTCGAGTCAATCAAATCCAGTTTTCCTTATAATATAGTATTGGATTTAGTGAGGTTGTGTCTTCATGGACCTTATGGTTGACAAGGGACCTCAGATGTGAATTATATGACGACCATAAACACATTTCAACAACTGTACACCACATGCTCTCCATTATACAGCTTTCAAAAGCACATATAATTCAATTATGAATGGCAGTGAGGATTAACAAATACATACAAATGCATACAGTTGTATTTAAAATAAAATAGCCAAGGTATTTAGTACATAGTTATTTAATTTTCTCATAATTTCTTCATTTTTATGGCAAGACAGATAAAAGAACCACTGAATGAAAGTGTTATGATTTTGGAAGGATTGATTTGGGAAGACCACTTGACGGTATTTGTTTGTTTCTTTGGTTGCTTTAAGTTGTTTACTTTCTTGGTTTCTTTTCTCCTTGTATTTTTGGTTTTTTGCCTGAAGCAAAGATAGGCATTAAATAAGGCATTACTTCATATTGTTTAGAACTGAAAATCCATTTTCTTAAAATGATGAGATTATCTGTGTGCTGGCTTGCTAAGTGCTGTACGTGGCCACAGGCATAGGAGTCTCACACACCTGACCTCCACTCGAAGAACATCAGTATTTTATTAGGATATTTGAGCTGCCAAAAGCTAGGGGTAGCAATCCAATCAAAGTTTTGGGTAAGGGCTGGAGAGGGCCCAAGGATGTATACTACAAAGTGGTGTACCTCAAAGAGTGGAATTTTACTGAAGAAAGCATCGTCAAAATGTGTCACCTATTATCTCCAACATAAAGCCCCATTCTCAAGAATCTTACATTTGAGTTGAGGAGAGAGCATACACTTGTAAAACAAAAATCACGTTTAACAAGTAGCTAAATGGCCTCCTTGATGTTCCCCCAAAGGCCAAGCATGTGCCCAACTCAGGACTTTTGAACTAGAAGGACCTTCCAGGAGATATGTGCAAGGTTCCTCTCTTTTCTCATTAGGCCCCTCCCTTTCCTCATCAGGCCCCTCCCTTTCCTCATTCAGCTCTTGAGTCACATGTCACCTTATCATGCCACCCTCCCCTTCCATGCTGTATAAAATAGCCCCATCCCCATCTCACACACCCACTCCACTACCTGCACTTATTATCACCTAACATAGGAGTACCTGTGTATTTGCTTATTGTCTGTTTCCTCCCCTGGAATGCCAGCTCCATGGGTGCAGGACTTGTTTTGTTCACTGTTCTATCTCTAGCACTCGGTAGGTGCTCAGTAAATATCTGTTGAATGAATGAATGAATGACCTAGTGAGTGTTAGGAATGAGCCTACTGTGTAGGGGAAGAAAAGCCATTCAAGCCAGGAAGCCTGCTCAGGAGAGGTAGACTCAGGATGGTCTTTGTAGAATAGGAAGGATATAGAAAAGCATGAGGAGATTGTGATGGGAAGAAAAAGTGGCCTGAGCAAAGAAGCAAGGCATCCGGGCACCAACGCACTTCCGGGGACCTGCGAGCTGATCCCTGTGATCCAAGTGCAGGTCAGGGGAGGGCCGAAGGGGAAGTCAACCCATCCCCTCGCAAGCCCCGGTGGGAGCTGCCACCAGACGGGTGGGGAGCCGGCCTGGCAATCCTCTGTGAAAGCAAGAAGCCCACCCTCTCGGGCTGCACACATTGTAGGCAAAACAGACTTTCCGCAGGAAAGCAAATTTGAATCTGCTCTAGTATTTTAATCACAGCTTGATTGAAAAACAGAGTTCCACTTAATATAGCAGAGCAAAGAGTACTTTTGCCCTGAGCATTTTTTCAGAGAAAATGTTGCTGGCTGTTTGCTTTAGCTATAGGAAAACTTCAGTCGTGCTTTTGTGTAATATCTTACTCTAAGCAGGCCTCTGATGCAGGGATTGGCCCTCCTGGGTTCCTGCCGGGATGATTTAGCAGAGACATGTGTCTATTTCATAGTTAAACAAAGTATTGCAGAGGGAAAAGATTGTTTCACATACACCAGTTAACATCCCCCACAACAGCATTCCTTGGATACCCAGTTAGAGAAGTGTTGGTCTGTTCTGTGTCATATTTTCTCTCTGATGAATAACTTATTTCTTAATAGCATAGGTGATCTTCTTGGCCTAACACTCTCTACTTGAGCTCAACCTAGCACAGGTTTCTTTCCTTTCGAGGCTGAGATGAAATTGTGCATGTTACTGAAAATGTGAACACAATCAGAATGTCCATCAGTGACGTCCTTGTTATAATTTGGCAATCCGCACTTTGAAATACTATGTTACTGTTAAAAAAAGAATAAAGATGATCTACACACCAAGACGTGAAAAGATGTGAACTAAATTCAAAACAACAAATACAATGGAATGTATAGTATAAGCCCATTTTTAATGAAATGGTCATTATTATCTATATTGTAAAAAAAAAAAAAAGTGATTGTTGGAATTCAGAAAATGGGCAGACCCAGGAGGGCTGAAGTAACTGGTGGAGTCTTTAAGAGGGCAGCTCTGGAGCCAACCGCTTGGGTTAGAATCCCTCCTCTACAACCCGGCCGCTGTGTGCTCTTGAGCAATTTACTTTACCTTTCTGTTTCTCAGTGTCTCATCTGCAGAAAGGAGGTAATAACAGTCCTACCTCACTGGTTGCTTTTGAAGGTTCTGAGTCAGTACATGGCTTTGAGTGTTCAATATACACCAAGTATCTAAAGCAGTATTTGACACGTTAACTACTCGATACTTATTAGCTGGTAGGAGGAAGAGGAGAGAGAATAAGGTTTCAAAAATGAGAAGGAACCTAAAGAATGAGTAGGGTTTGACAAGAAAAGAGAATTCCAGAAGAGGAGAGTATGGAAATATATAGAGAAAAAAGTCTTCTAGGATGAATATGGAACAATCCAGTTTAATTCAATTCAACCTCCGTAAAGAGAGTCAAAATGGTATATATCTCATTATCTAGGTGATAAACAGGATCACAGAGGTACCATTATTGAAAGGAAATATAAGAAGGATTTTTTAAAGTTAGCTTTCCTTTGTTATCATGTCGACCAACCTGTGTATCAGTCATCAGTCAGCAAATATTGATGGAGTCCCCGCAGGGTGCTGGTCACTGAGGAGAACAAGACCAACAGTCCCTGCCAACATGAAACTTTTTTTCAAGTGAGTTTAAAGTCGGAAAGCGACTGGGATCATTTGTTTCAAGTGTTAGAGTAGTTACCTCAGAGTGACTCATTAATAAATAGAAAAAAAAAAAAATCATTGTATTACCATTTTTTTTTTTTTTTTTTTTTTTTGGCCACACCGCGTGGCTTGCAGGATCTTAGTTCCTTGACCAGGGATTGAACCCACACCCTCTGCAGTGAAAGCCTGGAGTTCTAATCACTGGACCACCAGGGAATTCCCTGTATTAACCTTTAAAGCATAGACAACTCTTGATTTTCTGTGCTAATGAGAAATCACAGGAATAAATATAGTTGATAGATTAAATTATGTTTATTTTATCTGTAAGTTAAATAAACCATCATTGTTTGCCTTTTAAGTTCAAAGCCTTCCTCCATCTGTTTGGATTTCTGATTATCCTCCATCCCCATCTCTCCTTCTCGATTTTGCAAATGGCCATGTGGGCCCCGGGGAGACGGGAAAAGCAGCTGTGGTTATCCACGGCAAGTTTTAAGCAGCCCCTAGGTCACTGAACGGGGTGACCTTGGCAAACACCTTGTCACTTTCTCCCAGTAAGTAAATGCAGGTGGGTCCCTGAAACACTGAGGCTTTTGCTTACTACCCCTGACCACACTGAAGAGGCCTTGTGAGAGCCAAGATCCTGTCTTGTAAACCTCTGATTGTTCAAACAGAAAAGCCAGACGTTTCATAGTTCGGCAGGATTAATTTGCAAGGGATACTGTGTGGGAGATGCCAAAACAGCTAGTAGCTAAATTTAAGAAATTACAGTAATTAGTTGGTCCCAAAGGGTATGGTATCATTCACTCTTAGAATCGCATTGCCAAGGACTGAGCTGGGAGTTTCGTCTCCAGGGAAGAGTTAAAAAATCAGACAGGAACATTACAAAACTTTCCACTGAAAAATAAGTTCCTTGGGAGACAAGCTGAGAGACTTGCTAATTGCAGCTTACTCTGAGCCTAATGACAGCCAGCAGCACTCTGGGAGCAAGCCCAGGACGTTACAATGACGGTGACTACGATGATGGTGTTACAATGATGGGAGAGAGGACTCCAGGCAGATGGACCAGAATCCAACTGGGCAAAATGAGTCCTTTAGAACAATGAGCCATTTTAGAGTGAACTGCACTGGGAGATGAGTCAAATTTGCTTTCTCCAAGATTCTTACCAACAGGAAAGATTGATAAAACACATTTGTGCCGCTGTGTTTTTCAAAAGTTCAACCATATAATAACTTTAGCAGGCACATCATACTACACTGCCTACATTTCAAACATTTCCTTGATGTAGGATGATCACAATAGAAAGGAATGTTATTCTTATCCGGCCATTGGTAAGATTTTTGTCTTCCTTAATCCCAGAAACTAAATCACTGGCTACTTCAGAGGCTCTGACCTAAATCTTAATTGATGCCATTGCCTGTTCAGACCACTGTGTGTGATTTCAACCAGACAGACCCAGGAGGAAGGATTAAGGTGGTTGCAATGGGGAAAGGCTACTAGTTTGACCAGTCATGTAGTGAGTTTACTGCAGCACCCTTTCCATTTGTAATTTAGCTCTATAAGGCCCTCCTCCTGAGGTGACCCTCCTTTCTTGACGTCCAGTACCGTGAAAACTAGGTCATTGTCTTACGTTTGGTTTTCCTCTTCAGTCTTGGTGCTAGTTAACATCATTGGATCAAAATGTTAATAGCTTACATTTAGGTACTAACTTACAATTTCGTCAGAACATTGACCCACATCAACCAACTTATTTAGTGTTCACAGCAGTACTGGGGAGTATTATTATATCCTCCACTCTACAGGTAATGAAACTGAGGAGACCATGTGAAGTCAGGCAGGTGGTCATATGACAACTCCTAGAACTGAAACCCCAGTCTTTTAACTAAGTCATTTGCTTAAAGACATTCATCTAATGACTCAGAAACTCCTTGTGGTGGATCCTTACAGCATAGATGCCTTTGGTGTGAAGACATTGATTTTTCTTAGATGAAAAATGCATTTACGTGAAAATAGGAGGCTTTTAATTTTATTTCCATCTCTCCTCTATTGCTTTTAAAGTGCTAACCACCAAAAGCCAAGATTTCCCATGGAAAAATCTGCTGTATTCGTGAAGTGATCCTTGGGTACCACCACCAGTTTTTCTTCCTAAATCCCATTTCCTTTTTCTGGCACTTGTCATGACAAAGTCCTCTTTTCAAATACCTGATATCCATGGTCTCCTTCCAATTTTACTTTCATCAAAATGTGCTTGTAAGGAAGGATTGTGATCTCACTGATTTCAATTGGTGGAACGCCAAGCCGTTACTCTCCTGCTAGTTACATTTTAAGTCATATTCCTTACTATGAAATAAGAAGTTTGCTTCTCTAGTAAAGGGGATTTGGGGGAGTAGATGGAGATGAGGTTTTAAAACAGGGGCATCTTCCTTTACCCTCCAAACTCTACCATGTAGATATACTGTGCTTTAGCCAACTCCAGCGCTAACTAGGACATCTTGACCCACCAACTAAGCCATCATAGAAACTTGCCATTCATTTGCTGTGATGCAGAGAAAACAGGCATTTAGCAGAAAGTTGTTTCTCTTTGAAAGCAGAGCAAGAATAGGTCTGTGGAATGCTGGGGTCATTTAGTTTCCTCAGTGGAAATAAACAGGATGTTCCTGCATGAATTAGAAGGTTTGAAAGGTAGGGAAAGAGTGAGGGCGATTGAGAAATAATTTCAGCAAACAGAATGTTAAGTATTCTGTTGTAAGACAATGTGTTCCATTTGGGGAACGGTTGGTAGAAAAAATACGGTTACCATAATGAAAGGGGCTCAGCTAAAACCACCCATCCCTGTCCAACTCTGCCCAAGTTCTTCTAAACACTCAGCCTGCTGTACTGATTCCAACACTGTCACCACAGTGTCCAGTGTCCAGTCTCCAGTGGACCCAAGGAGACCACAGAAGAGGTGAAGAAAGAGGAGGGAAGGTGTCGAGGCTCCAATTAGCTCGTAAGGAACAAGTATTATAATAAATATTATTGTTAAAAAAAAATAGTGGGATGAGTGCCATACCATTCCCCTCCCTTTTTCCTCCTCTTAGATGTTTCATCTTCTTGAAGACATTCTACTTGTCATTGAGCTGTGGGAAATGCATGGTAGATTTCCTGATTAGCAGGCGGAAGGGATAGATGGCTGTTGCATAACAAAATAATAGTCGTTTTATTGAGCATTTAGTATGTTCTAAGCAAACACTCCTCCTCTGACTCACAATCACCCAACGAAGGAGGTATTGCTACTATAATTCTAGAGTCTCCATAGGGATTAGAAGCAAGGGCTCTGGAACCAGACTGCCTGGGTTCAAATCCTGCCATGTGCCTGCTGTGTGACCTTAAGACAGGTACTTAACCTCTCCATGAATCAGCTTCCTCACCTTTAAAGCTGAGGTAATAACAATGTCACACATCTGTGTCAGGGTCCCCAAGCCCACCCCCTGGTTCAATGTCTCACTAGGATGATTCACAGGACCCAGCATACAATCATACCCACAGCTAAGATCTAGTACATCAAATGGATACAAACTAAAATCAGCAAAAGGTAATTATCGATATGTATGTTCCCATTACCATTTTCTTAACTGTTTTGGGTGTGTTTTTGTAGGTCTTTTCCTTCTCTTGTGTTTCCTGCCTAGAGAAGTTCCTTTAGCATTTGTTGTAAAGCTGGATGGACCTAGAGTCTGTCATACAGAGTGAAGTTAAGTCAGAAAGAGAAAAACAAACACTGAATGCTAACACATATATATGGAAGCTAGAAAAAACCAAACGTTCTGAAAAACCTAGGGGCAGGAGAGGACTAAAGACACAGACGTAGAGGAATGGACTTGAGCATGCGGGGAGGGGGGCAGGGGAAGCTGGGACGAAGTGAGAGAGTGCCATGGACGTATCTATACTACGAAATGTAAAATAGATAGCTAGTGGGAAGCAGCCGCATAGCACAGGGAGATCAGCTCGGTGCTGTGTGACCACCTAGAGGGGTGGGATAGGGAGGGTGGGAGGGAGACGCAAGAGAGAGGGAAGAGATATGGGGACATATGTATATGTATAACTGATTCACTTTGTTAGAAAGCAGAAACTAACACACCATTGTAAAGCAATTATACTCCAACAAAGATGTTTAAAAAAAATGAGCCGAAGGAAAAGTACACAGGGCAAAGTCCAGAGGAAACCAGGCAGAAGCTGCCAAGATTCATCTCCCAGGGAGTCGCACAAGACATGCTCGATTCCTCCTGCAACGAGTTATGACTGGTGTGAGGTACTGTCTACCAGGGAAGCTCACTGGAGACTCAGTGCTAGAGTTTTGACTGAGGGCCGGTCACTTGAGTACCCTCTCTGTGGCACATACCAAAATTCCAGACTCCCAGGAGGGAGCAGGTGTTCAGCGCAAACCCCATTGTTTGTACAAATGGTTCGGTACAGTGCGTAATTCTTCTCAGGGAATATGGTGGGAACCGTCCTGAAATCCAAGCTCCCAGATGCCGCCCAGGGTCAACCGTGCAAGCAGGGCTTTTTAAGGGTAGCAGCCTCAGGCCAGCTGTGCTAACTCTTTTTTGCACATCACCTCATTGGATTATTGTGAAACTAGATGAAGTACAATATATCCACTGCTTACGACAGTGCTTTACACTTAGGAAGCCCTAAAAAATGTTAGCCATTATTATTAAATGGAAAAAAAATTACTGAGGTTTAGAATGACTACAGAGCTAAGAATCTAAATTCACATCTACCTGACCTAAAAACATCCATGCGTTTATTCACTTCATGCAAGCAGAAACAAAAGACGTATTCTTCAGACCTCTGCTAGGAAGGGAGATCCCTCCCTTCTCAGACTTGCAGCTGATGGAGCCTTTCAGTGTAGCTGTTTTGAAGCCATAGCTTCCTCCAGCTACAAGTAATATCACACTATGGTGCAGAATCCTCATTGATTAAACCTACTTCTAGAGTGTAGACATGGTCTAGTACTTTAATGCCCTAAATGAGCATATTTTGGATTTACCACGATCCTTCCCTCCTACTCAGGCGTGCTTTGTTGATGTCTCTCGTTTTTCAGAGTACGTATCTAAATGCCCTAAGAATTTTATTTTATAAGATCTAGATAGTGAATCTTCACTTGATACTTGAAATCATCCAATTGTAAATCGTTTTTAGGCTTCAGAAAATTCTGACAAAGGCATTTCTCTTGCCCACCTCCTCCCAGTGCAAACCAGTTAATCAATCTCCTTAAATCACAGAATTCCCTCTACTTCATCTTTCGCCAGGTTTTTGTGTCTTTGGCTTTGTCAGTGGGACGGGTAGCAGATGTATCCATCAGCTAGCTGTGAAGGTGCCGTAGACAATTGTGGCACAACTTTATTAGGCTGAACCAAAGGAATCTCTGTATTGAGTTGGAGTCCTTGACTGCAGCTGACTGAGAGGGATCTTTTAGTTAAAAAAAAAAAAAAAAAAAAAAAGATTTAGAAATGGAATAGGCCTAGCAGAATCCTTTGAATGTTGCCTCAATAGTTTGATTCTAAAAGAGAAACTTTGCAAGGAAAGAAATTTAAGTTAAAAAATAATTCATTATCCATGGCCATTGCAATATGGTCATACAGTATGATGAAAGGAAGAGTCTTGGAGCAATCATTTATTTCCACACTAGCTTAGTTCATTGTTATGCATCTGCCTCTTCTAATAAATGAAGCTTTTTGTAAACTTCTTAGTCATTTCTGTCCCCCATAGAGCCTCGTATGGAATTTACACATGGTAACTGGTCAGTAAAGGTCTGTTCCTTTAACATTCAATTCCTAATGTATTGCCATTTAATAAAAGAGATTCACCTTTGTTTGGGCTTGGTGGTTTAATCACTTAGCCCGCGTGTGTAGGTGGGTATTTCCTGCATGGCTATAGTCAACCCAGTGCCAGATTTTTGCACCTACACAAATCTTTTCCTCCAGTGAGAAAAGCAAACTGAGAAGGGAATTAAATGAAAGAATAATGTGACTGGGGTTGTTTAATATTATAATTTGAGGAATAAATAATGGAGTCTAGAAAAAAGATAAGAAATGAAGCTCATAGAATATGGAGGTCAAAGTATTCGTTGTGGCTCTTGTTGCTAGTAGCCGGGCCCAAGGGTGCTACTGAAAGGCTTAAGACGTGCAGAGGAGAAGCAAGAGGCAGAACACACAAAAGAGGGAGGGAGAAAAAGAGAAAGACAAAAAGGGAAGAAAGCTAGCATAACACCATTCATTAAGACTTTATTTTTTTTATTTATTTATTTATTTATTTATTTATTTATTTATTTATTTATTCCCTCTGCTGCGGCCCCTCCCGCTGCGGAGCACAGGCTCCGGACGCGCAGGCTCAGCGGCCATGGCTCACGGGCCCAGCCGCTCCGCGGCACGTGGGATCCTCCCAGACCGGGGCGCGAGCCCGGCTCCCCTGCATCGGCAGGCGGACGCGCAACCACTGCGCCACCAGGGAAGCCCAAGACTTTATTTTTTTCCTATGCAATTTCCCAAATATTCCTTGAGTACCTGTGCCTCTGCCATTGTTCGGACTAATTTCTCCCCCTGCCCATGTACCAGGGTCACATTTAGATTTTATACACACACACACACACACACACACACACACACACACACACAAACATATATCTACAAGAGAAATACCCATTTTCCCCCTAGAGTAACTTAATTCTCCAAATGGAGAGTTAAAACTTAAAAAAATATATCCTCAGTTTTATTTATTATCTAACATGATATTTTCCCGTCAGCCAGGGAGAGACGTTTCCTGAGACACAAATGTCATGAACACAGCATCAAAAAGTTCTGGAACCTTCCAAACCTCCCAGACCAATTTGCACTAGAGAACAGTTCTTCACTGGCTGGCATTTCTGCCACGGATGGCATCAGACAGGCATTGCCCCTGTCATGCTGCTGACGATATGAAATAGCAGAGTGGTTGCTCCTTTAGTTGTTGACTCGTTAGCTCTGGAGGCGGGACCCACGGTGACTGGGTAATGAATGGCTTCTGCTCGTTGCCACAGACTTGGCCATTCAGCTAGGCTGATGTAGAACTGATCTAGAAGGGATTATTTCTCCCATGTATAGACTCTGATCAGAACCAAACCCTCTTATCAGGGAGGAAAGTTAGGAAGGCTCTCTGTTTCCTGCCCGTTTGGACACTCATTTTCTCGAGGGTAATGAGACAGTATACCAGCTAAGCAGCTGTTTGTAATATCATTATGGTAGCAGGAATCTGAAATAAATAGGAAATCTTTAAACTCTATTATTAGTATTATTACTGTTTTTCTGGGTGCTGTTTCTTATTTCAAGCACTTACATAAGAGTTGCAAAGCCACTTCAACACCATCTGAATGTTCCTGCAGAACTTGGACAGGATGCTCCCCTATTTAGTGGCTAATAATGGTCAGTGGCTTTCTCTTCCTTTCTAACTTTGTTTGGGGCGTGTCTGGGTTGAGGTCTGGGTTGCAGCCATGCATAGATCTCTGTAGTCCAAGAAACATTCCTTTAACTAGTGAAGATGCATGGGAAGACAGTGCCAAGGTGCCCACAGCTGTGCCGGCACCAACAGAGAACAAACAGTCCAGAGGATGCGGGGATCGTTAGGGGTCCTGCACAGCCTGAGCAGAGATTGGAATAGCCATTCTTAGGCTTCCAGAGAGATAATGACAAGTTTACCCACAGGAATAAAAAATCATTGCAACCAGAATATGCTTGGGTAATGTCCCAGCAAATCAATTTTAAAACGTAAATGTGACGACAAGCTAAAGAAAGCCAGAAAGGAGTTAGTGGGTGAAAAATAAACCTACCAGCCTTAGAAAGTGACAAACAAGCAAAACGGAGTCTTTGAGAGAGGCCAGTGGGCGTGGCTGGAGGCCCCAGGATAGAGGCAGCCCTCACTTTATTGTATTCAGCACAAAGCCCCTAAAGCCGAGAGCAGGAAATCCTGTTCCCACTCCTGTCCTGAGCTGAGGTCCTATAATACAATCAATATTCCTTCGATAACCAGCAGAAACCTTTCTGACATGCCAAGGGGTGGAGGACACAATATTCTTCAGAAAGTTGGTGGAAAAGTCCCTGTCGTTGAGGCCCATAAAACATTTATCCACGTGTTCATTTATCAACAATTTACAGACTACCATCCTAGGGGGAGATGAGAGAGTAATAATGATAACAAAGATTAAGGAGACCCGACTAGACACTCAGCTGAGCTTACAGTCTGCAACGGTGCTACTCAAGGTAGTTGATGGCCTCCTGGGAGCGTCTTGGAAGGGCAAATTCCCTGTCACCCCAGCCCCACAGAAGCAGAAAGCCTGAGGGTGGGGACCAGTGAGCTGTGTTTTCACAAGCCCCCCCAGTGCCGGGAAAGCTTAAGCTGAACTGGAACATGGTGTCTCAAACAATGGTATGCCTTAGCCATTGGTGAGGTGTGTGGAAAGTGATTTATTACTAATGATTGTTAACATACCGACATTTGTGAATAATTTAGATGTATATGTCACTTGCAAAGATTTTTAAAAATATAGACCTCTGGCTCCACCCGATTCCACCTGAGTCAGAACCTCCAGGTGTGGCAGCCAGGAACCTATATCGTTTTAAAGTTTCCCAGGTGACTTAGGATCAGCCGGGTATGGGAACTACTGGTCTATAAGAGCCAATTTGTCCTGTAGCAAAAATAAATAAATCATGGAATTCTAGAGGGAGGTCCCTCGGAGAGCAGGTTTCCCTCCCCCCGATGAAATCTCTGACTTTTAAGACATACAGAAGAGAAACCCTGATGACCAAAGCAGAAGAGGTCACTTGGCACCCCTCCCCCTTCTGCAGGGGCCGCTGTGACGCTTTATAAAAACCTGGAGCTCCCCAAAACATGGCGTGACTCACCGTCCAGGGACTAAGGGAATCCAGAGAATGGGGGACTTGCAGTTTTCAAACAGGGAGAGTCCCGCTGGACAAACCTGGATGGGTCGGTTGCCCTAGATCAGAGCCTAGACAGAACCCACACTTCTTGCCTTTGGGATGAAATGATGAGGATGGTGGTGGCGGTGGTGGTGATGATGCCATATTACTGCAAGGATTCAGATTTTAGCATGTTTTCTTGAACTTTGTCTTTATTCCCTAATTCCAGAAGGGTTTAAAGAAATAACACCATCATTTTGTGTTTTAAAATACTCTAAAATCCTCTTGTAACCATTCCTGTGTTTATACCCTCTCTATTTTACAAGCCCTCAGGTCCAATATGCCATGTGCATACAGGTTGAATCTTCTGTCTGGCTTCTCTGTACTTTGGTGGTATGTGCTGTGGTCCTATCGTGTCTTGCTGAGGTCTGCGTATTAGAACTCTTTAGGTTTCCGGTAAAAGAAACCTAACTGCTAATGGCTTAAGAAAATAAAAGGATGGAGCGTATTGGCTCATGTAACAGAAAAGAGCTTTGGGCACAGCTGGATACAGGGGCTCAGTCTCATCAGGACTGAGTCTCTCTCTCCATCCCTGAACTCACTCAAGCTGACTCTTCCAACAGTAACAAGATGCCCCCAGCAGCTCCGGGAGCACACTGTTCTCTCAGCCACCCATCTGACTGCATCTCATTCCCGATATCGTTTGTGCAAAAGTCCCTAGATTGACTCTCTTTGGGCTGACGTGTGCCTTGTGCCCATTCCTAAGCCAATTCTGTGGCCAGGACAGTGGAGAGTTCTGATTGGCCGGCGGTGGGCACATGCCCGTCCCCATCAAATGTGATCATGCCTTAAACAGTGTGTACCCCAGTTTCCTCCTCCGTCCCCACCCCTGAGCTCTAAGTACTATTTTTCCCTGAAACATGAGGCTGTGTGAGTCCAAGGCCATTACCATCCATTCTAACTTTTAAGACCTACACACATTTGGCTGAAGCTCGCAGCAGCCCCAGAACCAAGAGGGCTCCATTAGAATCATGATGAGCCTTTGCTGGGCTCCCAAATATGGAGCTCCTGAAAGCGGGATGCTGGTGACTCACACCCCTTCAGCCCCATCTGGCCCCATGTTTTCCCGCTGGGTCTGTGACATGAGACTCGATCTTTTCTTCAGCATGTCCCACAGAAAAGGAATAAATAGCCTTAGAGCACAGTTTCTTCCTTCCTTTCTTCCTGTAATTCATACGCAGGCCAACTCAGTTTTGTTCAGACCACGGCATCTCACGCTGGCCTGCAAGTTCTGACAAGCTGCTTGCTTTATTCTTTCAGTCTTCTGTTAAGCCAGGAGTAAAGTTGTACCTTGTGGCTAATTTTTAGTCTGTAAACCGCATCTCTTCATAAGCTGGAATCTTAGATCAAATCAGCACAAAAATGCCAGCTCCCCAGAGAATCTGAATCATGACCTCCTATTACTCTTCCCGCCCTGACATTCACGTAAGACCCTTCCAGCTCTTACAGAAAGTTGCTGTCTCTTATCCATCAGTAAGGTAGTGTTTTGAGTCTTCTTAAGCAGTTTTTTTCCCCTTCCTCAGCAGCCTAACCTTACTCCAGTTGATCTATTTTATGTAATGTTTGTTTCACGAATGAATAAACCTCTCAGTCATGTGGACTCAAACTAGTAATGGAGCCAGTGTGTTAGTTTCCCAGGGCTGCATAACAAAGTACCGCAAACTGATTGCCTCGAAATTACAAAACTGTATTCTCTCACAGTTCTGGAGACCAGAGGTCTGAAATCAAGGTGTTGGTGAGGCCATGAGCTCTCTGAAGCGTCTAGGGGAGGAGCCTTGCTTGTCTCTTCCAGCTTCTGGCAGCCCCAGGTGTTCATTGCCTTGTGGCGACAGAACTCCAGTCTCCCTCCGTCTTCACACCGCTGTCTCCTCGCTGCTGCGTGCCTCTAGCCCCACGTGGCTTCTCTTGTCTTCTTATCAGGACAACAGTCATATTGGATTAGAGCCCACCTTGATGACCTCATCTTAACTTGATTAAATCTGACCCTATTTCCAAATAGGGTACATTCACAGGTACTGGGCCTTAGGAATGCAAGGTACCTTTTTGGGGGAGAGAGTGAGGGACACAATTCAACCTATAACAGGCAAGAGAGAAACAAGGGACAGAAAAAATGACTCTTTGATCTTGGGCAACCCAAAAAGGAGACCCTCATCTCGGAGGCCGTTTGCCTAGAAAGCGCTTGAGACCCCTGCCAGGAGCATCTCAAGATGGAGGGAAAGGGCCTAGTGATGGATGTGACAGCTAAAAGGGGAAGGATGCCCTGGAGGGCGAGGAGGCAGTGATAGACCCATGCTCCAAGAGCCCACTGTGTGTTTGACACATTTTTATCACATTGGATCCCCAAATAACTCTACCAAATAATTGCTATTATCCTCACTTAATAGATGGGAAAACTGAAATTCTAAGTCAGTAGATTCAGGGCTGTGAATAGAAGTACCAGATCATCATCATTAGTACTACTGTTGTTTTTATTATTAATAGCCATCCGTACTCCTATGTCTACTATGTACCCAGGACATTACCTAAATTAGCTAAGCTCTTCACAGCTCTAAAGAATAGATATTGTCAGCATTACACAGATGAGGAAATTGAAGCTCAGACAGGTTAAGTCACTTGCCTGAAGTCACATAGTTAATAATTAGCTGAGCCAAGATGCAAACTCAGATCTTTCTGACTCTGAAGACTCTTCTTACCATTGTTCCATGTTGCCTGGGGGAAGGGGGACGTTAAGACTCCCAAATTAACATTGACCTAGGTTCAGAGAGTGAAGCTGCAGGAGGAAGCTGAGTAGTTATACTTGAGGCATAAGGAAACAAAGCAGGATAAAAAGAGCGTGTTCCTGGGGAACTGGCAAGAGCGAAGAGGAAGTGGTCGGCGGCAGAGTTAGTTACTCCACGAAACAAATGCCAGACGTTGATTGTTATAAAGCACAGCAGGCTGGGCTCCGTGCTGTGCAAACGTCTGTGCTGCCCACCCGGAGAGGACTCACCTGCTCCCCCTGTGCTTGGATGGCTGTGGTGTAGACCTGCAGCCCCCAGCCTTTTTGGCACCAGGGACCGGTTTCGAGGAATACAGTTTTTCCTCGGATGGGGCCATTGGGGGAATGGTTCAGGCGGTAACGCGAGCGATGGGGCTGATGGGGAGCGATGGGGAGCGGAGGGGGAGGGGGAGCGGCAGATGAAGCTTCACTTGCCGCTCACCCCCTGCTGTGCGGCCCGGTTCCTAACAGGCCGCGGACTGATACCGGTCTGCGGTCTGGGGGTTGGGGGCCCCTGGTGTCGACAACTCACTTCTCTAGAGGAGAGATAAGAGGAGGAAAGCTGGGGCTTCCAAGCCCCATACTTCTGGGGAGAAACCCTCCTGTGTCCCTCCTATGCAGAAGGGACTGGGCTTGCTACCGCTGCGGAAGAGGAAAGCCCTGACTCCTCGCCTCATCTCCCTCCGCCCCTGACCTTGAACTGGCAGCTCCCCAGACGCGCGAGAGCTCAGCAACATCCCCCGACCCTGGTCCTCCCTCACTCCTCCACTTCGCCCTCTCGGTCTCCCTTTTGCCCTCTTCCCACCTCTTCTCCTTTCTGGCCTCTGTGCCCTGCACAGGCTGTAAACTCCACTTAGAATGTCCTACCGTCCACCTCTTTGATCATCTTCGGGCTCACTCCTCTCCTTCCTTCAAGACTCCACCTCTGCCCCAAAACCTTTTTTTAAAAAAATTAATTAATTAATTCTATTTATTTATTTTTTTATTTATTTATTTTTTCGCGGTACGCGTGCCTCTCACTGTCGTGGCCTCTCCCATTGCGGAGCACAGGCTCCGGACGCGCAGGCTCAGCGGGCACGGCTCACGGGCCCAGCCGCTCCGCGGCACGTGGGATCTTCCCGGACCGGGGCACGAACCCGCGTCCCCTGCATCGGCAGGCGGACTCTCAACCACTGCGCCACCAGGGAAGCCCCTTATTGATTTTTGGCTGCGTTGGGTCTTCGTTGCTGCACGCAGGCTTTCTCTAATTGCAGTTAGAGAGAGCTACTCTTCGTTGTGGTGCGCGGGCTTCTCGTTGCGGTGGCTTCTCTTGTTGCGGAGCACAGGCTCTAGGTGTGCGGGCTTCAGTAGTTGTGGCACGTGGGGTCAGTAGTTGTGGCGCACGGGTTTAGTTGCTCCGTGGCATGTGGGATCTTCCCGGACCAGGGCTTGAACCCATGTCCCCTGCATTGGCAGGCAGATTCTTAACCACTGCGTCACCAGGGAAGCCCCCCCCCCCCGCAAAACCTTTTCTGATTCTCCCAAGCCTGGCTGACATCCCATCCCCTCCACGAGCCCCCGAGGGTACAACTACACTCTGTTTATCCGAGCATCGCAGCTGCTTGTCTCCTTGCCTGCCGCCCTCCCTCGGGGTTAGCAGTTGGTCGTGTTCAGCATCTCGGTCGTATCCCCTCCAGCCCTCACTATAGCATCTGGCACAGAGTAGGTGCTCAATAAGCACGTTCACTTGCTGGTGACATTGAGGGCGGTCAGGCCTGTCGACGTCTGAGTTCCCATCTACTGTGAGAGTCTGTGAGTCTCTATTTCTGCTCCCACGGTTTGTCACAGAGGACAGGAAGTTGCCAAAGCCAGGTGATAAGACGTCTGTTTGGGGTTGCCCGGGTCTGCTTGGTCTTTGCAATTTGTAATCAGGGTATTTAAAAGAGAAACTGAACCAAGAGAAAAAACGTGGTTTTGATGAGGCAAGAGTCGCAAAATAACTGGTTGTGTATTAGTGACGGTGGCATCTAAACCAGCTGTGGCCCTGTCCAGATTATATGAGGCTCTGTGGGGGTCGGCTTTGCGTATGAGCCAAAAGGACAGTTGTCAAAACTATGATCGGAGTGTTTCAAAGCCCCTTCTCTCTCAAGACATTGCCTCTAGAGGTCAGCCTGAAACCTGAAATCCTCACCTTAAATGATTTCTCCTTAAGGCTGGATAGACAGGAAGAGATTGGACAGAAATGAAAATATGTTACCCAAATGGTATAACCCTTGAAGCCACTTTTGGCCATTAAGGACCAATTGTAAATTAGTTTATTTTTTACTAGATCAAACTGTATTGCCCAGGCTAGCTCCTGAAAACCTGGGAACTGTGAACTTCTCAGTTTACAAGGTTGGATAAGACTCTGTACACCATCCGTCATCTCTTTTGAACCTAAAGATACTCTGAGCCAGATAGATTGGGCATTTTTATCACAGATTTACAAGGAAAGAAACTGAGTCTCGGAGTGAAGTGACTTGCCCAAAGTTGCAGCTCATAAAGAGGAAAAGAAGTGGCCGGGCACCCCAGTCTTCATGCCCCGGTGCCCCTCTTCACGTGCACCTCCTGGCTCTGCTCCTTTGGCGGAGAGGTGGGGTGAGGGCTGGGCAAAGCAGGCCGGCTACGCTGTGGCCACAGCAGCCCCCTTGCCCAAACGGAGACCCGTGAAGGGCAAAGGAGAAGGGGCTGGGCGGTGGAAAGGCGGAGGTGAGGAGGGGCAACCGGGAAGACTGGCTGAGCCTTCACAGCTCAGCTTCAGGGCTGCCCTTGACTCGGTAGCTCTGGGCCGAAGCTGGCTGTTTGGGCTCCCACAGACAGAAGAGGTTTTCACACCCTCTCTCAGGGGGGCCCTGAGCACAGACGCAGGGCTGCAGCAGTTACTCGTTGAGTGATCAAAGCAAGTCAGGGAGCTTTGAAAAGCGGAGCGGGTGGCTGCTCCGTCAGCAGCCAGCCTGGACCCTCTCTGCCATGACGGTACTCCCCGGCCCTAACCTCCTCCCCAGCAAGAGTCCACGCCGGCCTCAGACAGAAACTCGGCAGAGAAGTCAAAGACAGGGCCAAGCCCTCCCTGCCTGCGAATTCTGGTGTGTGCCTCATAATAAGAGTTATTCTACCCAGCAAACAGAGGGGGACTTTGAACTCACCTGGGGGCCTCTGAGCCCTCTCATGACCACATAACAAAAGTGAACTACAGATATTTGCTTCCTCAATAAAGAGCATTGCTCTTCGGGGTGAGTCTTTAACACCTAACACTGGTCTCTTGTCTTTTAAGGACTGTCCTCATCATTGTATGAAATGGTAGGGCTGGGAGAGAGTGCTGAATCAGTACCTAGTGCAGAAAAATGCCTTCTACATAACATAAAAGACACAAATACTATATCAACGGGCATGTTTACTCGTTCAGTGAGCACTTCTGTGTGCCAGACGCTGTCCTGGGTGCAGGAGAGGACAGACAAAGTCCCTGCGCTCGTGGAGCCTATATCCCAAAGGTGGGGACACAAATAAGCCAAGTAAATAAATAGAGACACTAGACTGTGCCAGAGAGTGCTAAGTGCCACCAAGAAGCAAAAGTGGGTGATGTGGCATAGGAGACCCTTCAGATAGAGAGGTCTCGGGAGCTGTGGCCCTGGAGGTCAGGGGTCAGAGCCTTCGGCAAAGAGAGCAGGGCCAGAGGTCGTGTTTAAAGAGCAGCAAGAGGCCTGTGGGCTGGAGGGCCTGAGCTGGAGAAAGTAGCACGAGGTGAGCCTGGGAATTGTTTACACCCCCTTCTATCACATTGAGTCAGCCTTTTGATCTCAGCCTAAAATACCTTTCCCCAATGCTGTTATGCTGACTTCTATATATTGGTATTTACAACCAATGCATGATGTTGTGTACTTTCAACTCGGAGGTAAGTCCTCTACAGGTGTTTATGGGGTTGAAAAGAAGATCATCCGTCCTCCAGAAAGTCTCTTTGGAAACTTGGGGTAGGGGACAGGGGACTAAGGGCAGATTCAGCCTTGGGCAATCTGAGGTTCCCCTGGAAATGAAGCCATGACAGCAGGGGAGGAGGCAGGTTCTTGCTCCGCGTACTGAGCTAAAGTGCGGCACACACACTGTCACACACAGACACACACGCTCTCACACACTCGCACATGCACTCTCACACTCACACACTCACACACACACCTGCTACTTTGGTGTTCACTTTTCCATCTCTTCCACTGCTGTCCAGCACACCAAGATAACCAAGATAGCATCACAGGTAACCTGAAGCCCCCAGATTCCTTCACACTGCCCCAAACTGTTGAAATAAGTCATAAATGTCATGGTGTCTTCTTACTAAAGACAAGTTTCCTCGACTTGGTTCAAGGCACCAATCAGCACATCTTCTCCATCTCCCGTCCTCCACTCCCAGCAACTCCCTGTTACATCTTAGATATTCCCTTGGGTGGATTTCTTGTCCCTCTTTCTTCTCTCAGAACCTTTACGTTTACTTCATTCTCACTCCCATCCCCTCTCCATCCTGCCTCACCCTGGTCCCTCTTTCCAGTCACCTTATTCCAGACAAGAAGGTCTTGTACACAACGTCTTTCTTTTTTGATATCTTCTCTACTTTTACAGGAATGCTCCCAGATTCCTTTTCTTGCCACTGGAAGGGCTGACTCCTGGCATTTATAACTCTAACACTCAGAAGGTCATGGAATGGGAAGTATGAGTTCTCCCCTCTCCCCCATCCTTGAGTCTCAGTCTCCAGTTTCTTTAAATACTAACTCTCTAATGGGGTTTGGGGACAGGAGTCGGGGAAAGGAGACGGATGAAAAAGAAGAGAAGAAAGTTGTTGTTGTTGTTTAATGATAAGAATAAATAAAGGTATCTGGTTTCTGAACTTTGGAGCTGGAGAGGCTGATAGTCAGGAGGGAGGGTGGGGAGCGGTCAAGCTGGCTGACAACCAGGAACAATACCCAGCAGAATGTGGTCCCTGGAATGTGTGCTATGTAATCTGAGTGCAGTAGACGTCAAAGTGAGGTTGCCGTCTGCCTTGGAGGAGGCGGCAATGAGGGCACGTACTTCAGAGCCATCCAGATGGCTCTGCAGGTACAAATCTTATTTTATCAACTATGACCTGGAATCAACATGCCCTTACCTAAAACTTGGAATCCAGTTTGCTCCCTTCATTGGAAGGGTGTGACACTTAGGACAGGAGCACAAATGATGCTGTTGGATATTTTGCACACACGCCCCTTCTAAACGTTCTCCTGCTTTGAATGACTTCCCTCTCTTCAAGGTAAATACCTTCAATAGGGTGGACCTTCCCATAGGATGGACTAGGTGGATTTTTCTCAAATGTCTGGAATTTGTTGCTAAATGAGGGGCCTAACTCTTAGGAGTTGAGGACACACGTATTCTAATATTACGTCCATCACAAGTGCTTATCAGTACTTTTTGTAACCAGAGATGCACCAGGCCTAGGTTTCACAATGTCTATACCTTTAAGAGAGTTTATTCTTTTTTTTTTTTTTCCTGCCTGCACCACGGGCATGCGGGATCTTAGTTCCCTGACCAGGGATCAAACCCATACCCCCTGCAGTGGAAGTGCAGAGTCCTAACCACTGGACCACCAGGGAACTCCCAAGAGAGTTTATTCTTACTAATTTTCTAAAAGAACCAAAAAGCGGCCTCCAGGTGCTATTTATCTTCCTTCTCAGGAAGATAAATAGCAGCCTACCCACCTCTATCTCTTGCCAGCTACAACCCCACTTCCCTCCCCCTTATTATCCTAACTCCCAAGTTACACCTCTATTTTCTAGTGGGTGAAGTACAAAAAAAAAAAAAAAAAGCTGAGGTAATATTTATTGTAAACATCCATAGTTCACCTGAGAGCCTGGGTAAAGTATGTCATATGACGTGCCAACAGTTTGTTTATGTATTTAGTCCATGTTACTTTTTTACTCAGGTTTCTTGCCTTTTAACTTTGAGTTAGACTAAAATATAGTGTCTTGAGTTTCATGATATTTCAGTGTATCTTTATTTTAGCCTGTGTACTCAATCTTACATTTGATAACAGTAAAGGCTTCAGTAATTCATTCACTCATTTATTCATCCATTCATTCATTCATTCAACATTTATTAAGTGTAATGTGCCAACTACTGTTCTTGGCACTGTTCACAGAAATGAAAGAAATGGGCAAAAGTCCTTGCCCACATGGAAGTTACATTCTAGAAGGGAAGATAAAACAAGATAAATAAAATATACAGCGTGTTAGACAGTGATATGTACTAGGGAGAAAACTGAAAATAAGTAGTATCGGGGTGCAGCTTTAAATAGGAGGGAAAGCCTCCCTGAGACGGTAGCTTAAAAAAACTTTAACCCACCTTATTAATTTATCTGCTGTAAAATTCACACATTTTAGTGTACAGATTGATGACATTTGACCAACATATACACCCACTACCCTAATCAAGCTGTAGAAAATTCCCATCTCCCCAGAAAGTTTCGCCTCACTCTTTTATAGTCATTCTCCTAGCCCCACCCCAAGATACCACGGATTTTATTTATATCATGATAGATTAGGTTTTCCTGTTTTACAATGTCATACAAATGGAACATATAGCACAAAGTCTTTTGTCTGTGGCTTCCTTTTGTCAGCTTAATCCATGTTATTGCATTTATTAATAGTTACTGCTCTTTATTACTGAGTATTAATCCATTGGATGAATATACCACAATTTGTGTATTCGATTATTTATCATTTCTCCTCCTTTTCATCCTTTCTGTAATTTCCATCTGGTATTATTTCCCTTTGGACTGGAGGACATCCTTTGGCATGGTCTGCTGGTGATGAATTTTCTCAGATTTTGTTTTTCTAAGAATGTCTTTATTTCACCTTCAATTTTGAAGAATATTTTTGTTTCGTATAGAATTCTGGGTGGACAGGATTTTTCATGCAATACTCGAAAAATGTCATTTCATTGTCTTCTAGCCTCTATGGTTTCTGATGAAAAATTAGCAATCATTTTTAACTTTGTTCCCCTGTATATACTTTGTCTTTTTTCTCTGGCTGCTTTCAAAATTTTGTCTTGATGTTCAGTGTTCAGTTGTTTGACTATGATGTTCCTATGTAGGATTTTCTTTATCTTTATTCTTGAGCTTGGATTTGTAAGTCATTTTTTAAAAAATCCAGAACTTCTTGGCAACTGTTACTTCAGATATTTTTTTTCTGTCCTCACTCTCTTCTCTTTCTGGGACACCAATCACACATGTGTTAAACTGTTTGATACTGTTCTACAGGTCCCTGACCCTCTGTTCATTTTTCCTTAATATTTTTTCTCTCTTTGATAATTTCTACTGATGTGTTTCCAGCTTCACTGAGTCTTCTACCATCTTCACTCCAAGCCCCTCCAGTGAATGACTCACTTCAGGTATTGCACAATTCTAGAATTTCCATGTGATTCTTTTTATGATATCCATTTCTCTACTAAGATCCTTACCTAGTCACTCATTAGGACCTTTTTAAAAAATTGATAAGTATATTTCTAATTTTAATTCTTTGAATATATACTGTAAAACACATATGTCTTAAAGTCTTTATCTTCTGAGTTCAACATTTGGTCCATCTTAGAATCAGGTTTTTTTTACTTCTTTTATTGTCTACTGTGAATTACACAATCCTGATTTTTGTTTATTTGTGTTTTTGGACATCTAGTGATTTCTGACTGACTGCTGGACATTGTCAATTGTGCATCATAGAGACTCGAGATCAGCACTGTTCAATAGAACTTCCTGCATTGAGGAAAATACTCTATGTCTGCACCATGCAATATGGTAGCAGCTCTTAAACCCTTGAACGTGACTGAGGAACTGAATTTTTTTTTTTTTTTTTTTTTTTGCGGTACGCGGGCCTCTCACTGCTGTGGCCTCTCCCGTTGCGGAGCACAGGCTCCGGACGCGCAGG
>NC_041231.1:100364913-100386729 GCF_002837175.3 Physeter macrocephalus
CAGGGGCCATGGCTCACGGGCCCAGCCGCTCCGCGGCACGTGGGATGCTCCCGGACCGGGGCACGAACCCGTGTCCCCCGCATCGGCAGGTGGACTCTCAACCACTGCGCCACCAGGGAAGCCCTGAATTTTTAATTTCATTAAATTTTTGTTAATTTAAGTTTAAATACTCACATATTTACCCCCAGAACTGCTCAACCTTTATTATATTTGTTTCAGTCTCAACCCCTTAGCAGCTGATATTTGGTAAGGCTTGCATGGTTCTGCCTGGCACGTGCACAGTCCAGCCCTCAGCCATGAGCTCATGAGGGACCGCCCCACACATCTACATAGACTTTTAAGGCTTTCTTTCTGCACAGATCCTAGCCATTTCAGTTGCCTTGAACCCTGATCCCTGCCTTTTCAACTCCACAGGACGACTGTGCTCTGTGCAAATTCAGATCTCCAGGCAGAGAGCTGGACAGCAGTGGGGCTCCCCCAGCTCCCCTCTCCCAAGCACTGAAGTCTTGTGCTGTTTATTTTCCATTGCCTGAAAAGTATCTTACCATACTTATCTTGTCCAGTTTCCTATATTTACAGGGGATGAGCTAGTCTGGGACCAGTTACTCCATCCCAGTCATCAGCCCAAGGAGTTTCCTTTTAAGTAACAATTGGAAGAAGATGAGGAATATTTGGGGGAAGAGAATTTCAGAGAGGAAACTTCAAAGGAAAGGGCTGTGAGGCAGAAGCATGCCTGACTTGTTAGTAGAACAGCACAGAAGCCACACGGCTGGAGAATGTGAGCAAAGGAGAGAGAGCAGGAAATGAGGTCAGAGAGGTTGTGGGCAGGGGAGGAGTGTAGTGAGAACAGCTATTGTTTAGCTTCATAGGCCATTGTAAGGACTCTGGCTTTTACTCTAGTGAAATGGAAAGGCATTGGAACGTTGGGGGGCCAAGAACTGATTTGAGTTATAACTGGATCACACTGTCTGTCGAGAAGAGACCTCTACGACAAAAGCAAGGAGCTGAATTAGAAGGCCATGAAATAACTGGTTGACAGAACTTTCAAATTAATTAAGCCTCTATATTATACAAATTTGATGGCTAGATTTTTATCGATTTTGTAGATTTTTGGGCTCGCTAAGAGACAGGCATCTTAGTGTCTAAGAACACATCATCTAAAGTCAAAAAGTAGCTGTGTGATTTTAGGCAAGGGGCTTAAAATGTCTCTCTTTATTTCTATAAAATGGAGATGATAATAATAATAATATCACATAAAGGATATTATGACCATTAAATGAGATAATTCGTGTAAAATTATTTAAATGATGCCTTATGTGTATACAGTGAGTGCTCTATAAATGTTCACTATTGCTCTCTGATAATCTGAATGTGTGATGGTCATCTCTTCACCAATGGTTACTGACTGACCTTCTCTGTCTGAGGGGCACAGACAGCCAGCTTTTATCCTCCAGGCATGTGGGCAGCTTAGGAAAGGAAGCCAGGAGGGAAACAATATCTTAAGCAACACTGAAAGAAGCAAGAGCTAAGTAGAGGTGCACAGTTTGCTCTTAGATAAGGAGGGAAAGCTATTCATTAAGACAGGGCAGGTTTTGGAAGACTCCTGATGTGTAATCAGACACTGAAGGATGAATGAGATACAGATACTTTTTGAAAAAGAAGGCAATTTTTATCCTGCACATGAGCTGCTTGGCCTATTCAAAAATCACAGACCCACTAGGGACGGTGTTCCATGCAAATATGGCTTGTGAAGGTCATCTGAATTTGTGGCCATGGCTAACGTTTAAACAGCTTCTTAGATTCAAGGTGAAAGTTACTGAGTTACACGTAGCCATTAGCTCCTTAAGCTGACATTCAGAATCAACCATGTGAAGTAGCATGTAGTTATTTATATTACAGCTGAATGGCTTTATTAACTTATTTTGGGAAATTAGATAATGAATGCAAGTACAATCTTGTTGAACCAGAAGCATTTACCGATTGTCTCTGTGAAAATGTAGGAAAAATTCAAGAAATGCAAGCAGAGAGAAGTCAGGTGAGTCCTGAAATCCCAGTGCAAGTGGCATTTGGGAAGTGAATGATGGCCCCATGAGCCACAGGAAGGTAATGGATACATTACTCAAAGGTTTTGATTAACACATGTTGGTCTCACATTTCATCTGGCCCAACATGTAACTAATTGGTCATTTCCAGCAGAGCCCATGGGAGAAGAAAAACTTGTTGAAACAAGATCTAGTGAGCCAAGATGGGCCAGTCGTACACCAGACATAAGCTGCTGTGCTTTGGAGACACCTGCATAAAACATGAGGGAAGCCAGCTTTCACGGGGTTTAAAGCTTATCTAACAACCTCTGGTGACAAAGAAAGGATCCATCTCTTTAAGGGCATAAGAACCGTGGGCAGGCTCAGCCCTGTTCAGGCTGCAAAGAGAACTTTGGGAACGCTTTCTGTTTGTTTTAAGAAAAGCCAGCCGAGAAGTTATTAAGAACAGGCAGAAAATATCTGTCAAAGAAACACAATGCAGTCCTCAAAAAGAATGAGGCATGTTTGTGTATTCTAATAGAGAATTATCTCCAACATTGGAAACTCAGCAATCAAATCAAGGTACAGACAGAATGATGTTTAGAGTAGATGATCATTAATGTAAAAAAGGAAATATACATACGCACAGACATAAAAAGATGTTGCCTCTGAGGAGGGGAGTTGAGCAGCTGAGAGTAAGCAGGGCACTTATTTATCCTTTTACCTCTTGAATTTATCTCTATATGTACTTAAATTCAGATACGTTGTTTTTCCCAGTTGAAAATATTTAAAAGTTTAAGGAAAAAAAATAACACCCATAATGAAATTTTCAAAAGAGGTAGAATAGATCTTTCCCTTTCCCATTTGCGAAGCGAGCCATAATCATGCTGGACGCTGGGACCAAAACGAGCGTTCGTGGAGATTTAGGATAAAGTGCTCCTCTCTGATATTTCACTCAAGGGTCCCTGAGTGTATTTGTTTGCCAGGATTGCTGTAAAAAAAAAAAAAAGTACCGTAAACTGAGTGGCTTAAACAACAGAAATTTATGATCTCACAGTTCTGGAGGCTTAAAGTTTGACATCGAGGTGTCAGCAGTTTGGTTCCTACTGAGAGCTCTGAGGAAAATCTATGCCTCTCCCCTAACTTCTAGTGGTCTTCTGACAATTCTTGGCATTTCTTGGCTTGTAGAAGCATCACCCCCACCTCTGCCTTCATTTTCATACGGTGTTCTCCCTCTGTGTGTGTGTGTGCTCAGTTGAAAATATTTAAAAGTTTAGGGGGAAAAAAATAACACCCATAATGAAATTTTCAAAAGAGGTAGAATAGATCTTTCCCTTTCCCATTTGCGAAGCGAGCCATAATCATGCTGGACGCTGGGACCAAAACGAGCGTTCGTGGAGATTTAGGATAAAGTGCTCCTCTCTGATATTTCACTCAAGGGTCCCTGAGTGTATTTGTTTGCCAGGATTGCTGTAAAAAAAAAAAAAAGTACCGTAAACTGAGTGGCTTAAACAACAGAAATTTATGATCTCACAGTTCTGGAGGCTTAAAGTCTGACATCGAGGTGTCAGCAGTTTGGTTCCTACTGAGAGCTCTGAGGAAAATCTATGCCTCTCCCCTAACTTCTAGTGGTCTTCTGACAATTCTTGGCATTTCTTGGCTTGTAGAAGCATCACCCCCACCTCTGCCTTCATTTTCATACGGTGTTCTCCCTCTGTGTGTGTGTGTGCGTCTGTCTGTCCAAATTTCCCCCTTCTATAAGGACAATAGTCATATTGGATCGGGGGCCACCCTAACGGCCTCATTTTAACTCAGCTGATCACGTCTGCAGCAACCTGACTTCCAGATAAGGTCACATTCTGAGGCACTAGGAGTTGGGACCTTCAGCATATGAATTTAAGGGGGACACAACTCAGCCCATAACACCAAGTAACGTTCACTTATCCAGAGTTACCTTGCTGCAAAGGGGAAGTATACTGAAGTGCGTTTATAAAGCACACCTGATGGGATGCATCTCCTGTCCCAAGTGTATAAAGTAGACAAATGCTGGCATAGTTGACTATCTTAAAATTTTCGAGTGCATTACCATCCTCCGAGGAAAGAGAGGCCCTAAGCTTGGTTAACGAAGAATTAACAGTTTCTACAGTCACAGCAATAAAGCAATAGAATTGATTCCCTCAGCCGCCTCCTCCCGTCAGTGCCAGCTAAGGGTATAGTCTTCCGCTAATGTCTATTAAGCGCCTCCTCGTGCCTGACACTGCTCTGGGAGCTGAGCACAGAGTAGGACAGAGCATCCGCCTTCCCTTCAGGCGGAGAAAAGAGACACACAAAGTAGTAATTATGTGATGTTGTAAGTGCTCATACGGAGATATGAACAAGAAAAGAGTACCCCTAACTGCAGGCAAGGAAGGCTTCCTGTGAGAGGTGACGCTGGGGTTGACTTTTTTTTTTTTTTTTTTTTTTGGCTGCGTTGGATCTTCGTTGCTGTGCGTGGGCTTTCTCTAGTTGCGGCGAACGGAGGCTACTCTTCGTTGCGGCGTGCGGGCTTCTTATTGCAGTGGCTTCTCTTCTTGCAGAGCACGGGCTCTAGGCCCGCGAGCTTCAGTAGTTGTGGCACATGGGCTTAGTTGCTCCTCGGCATGTGGGATCTCCCTGAACCAGGGCTCAAACCCATGTCCCCTGCATTGGCAGGCGGATTCTTAACCACTGGGCCACCAGGGAAGTCCCTGGGGTTGACTCTTGAGGGTGGAGTCAGAGATAAATGTGGTAGATGAGGACAGGGAGAGGCAAGAAGGAGGAGAAGGGGTTCCCAGGGGATGCCGTTTCAAAGAAGGAGAGACCCAGACAGCCTTCCAATGACCTGGGATGGGGGCATAAGAGTTGGTGTTGAACCTCAGGTGCTGACGAGCTTCTGAAGCATTTTAAGCTTCAGCCTGAGGGTTTTGGACTGCCATGTTCTATAGGAAACCCTGGAGGATTTAGGGGAGCTACTTGGTCAGATTTCCTTTACAGGAAGACCTTTCTGGGAGAGAATGAATAAAGATGGAACAGATTAAAGAGAGGGTGACATACAAGGAGATTTCTGTAGGTGAGGGGAAAAAATGAGCAATAAACTATGGCGGTGATGACAGGACTAGAGGAGATAGGAAATAAGTGTTTTCTCCTATTTGCATGCATTCATTTCATTTTCTTAAAATTCTGTATTACTTTTCAGATTGTAAAAGTCAATGCACGCTCATTGGAAAAAAATTGGAAGAAAATTTTCAATGTCTGTGGAATAAAACAAAATGATCCTTAATTGCACTCCGGGGATAAGCATTATTATTTTTGTGTGGCTCCTATTTCTTTTCAAAATCATATATATGAACATATGTAGTCATTTACTCAAAAACTATTTTTGTAAGCCGATCTCTCCACTGCATAGATCACATTTCCCTATTCCATTAAGCGACTTTGTACAACTTGATTTTAATTGATGCACCATATTTCTTTAGCCAATCTAGGGGACAGGTTTGAAAACTGTTAGAGGATTATAAATAGCATGAAGAGGTGACTGATGAGCTGATGAAGTATGTGGAAAAGGGAGAAAACCAGGAAACCCCAACTTCCGAGCTGAAGCTTCTCGCCCTACAATTGTCTTCCTGTTTAGGCCTGAACTGGAGGAATGGTCAGAGGAAAAAGACATCCAAGAGGATCTGTGAATACATGTTCTAGTCAATCTCAACAATAGTGAAAATAACCACTCCTGGGGGCATGCAGACACAGCCCGGTGTTCAGAAACTGCCAGAGCATTCATTAAAATAGATTAAATGGCCTGCCCTGAAATCCTCAAAGGATATGGTAGATAAAACAAATGCACACCTAAACACAGCTGCGGGCCGCCCAAATCCCAGCTGCACCTGATGAGCCATCTCAGAGAGAAGCAAGCTGAGACAGCCTTCTCTGCCAGGAGGCCAAGCCTCTCCAGGCACTGCGGCCCTGCCCGGCCTCTGCACCTGTCACTCACCTGACATCTTCCCCGCATCCTGGGAGGCACGCTTGTCCTGGCACTCCCTTTCCACAGCGACAGGGGGAGGAGATGGAGTGGCTCTTTCCAAGAGGGGCCTCAATGGCTGAGAGGTACAATAAGTCCAGTGGAGGCGAATAACAAAGCTTATTCATCTCCGAAGAAATGAAAAGGGGAGGTATTGGCAAACAGACTAGTTAATCAGGTGTTTCATGTTAAGTGCAGCTTGGTTTCCATTGTCTAATGCAACTCCTACACTTCTGAGTTTCTTTAGAAAAGGTTTATGGTTGAAATATAACTTGTGTCTTTTGACCAGTCAGGAACTGAAAAACATTCCTCTTTTAATCTTATGAATGGAAAGTAATAAATTTCAGTGGCTTTCTTCTTTATGTTCATGGACCAAGCCTCAGAACAAAATATAAATAATCTCTTCTCTTGTGCCTGAGGTAGACTTTCACAAGCAAAGGACTTTCCTTCCTCCTTCCCTCCCTCCCTCCCTTCCTTCCTTCTTACCTTCCTTTCTTCCCTCCTTCCTCTTTCTTTTTCTGAAGTGTATGAACTATTTCTGTTCTTACTTTAAGGGAGACTGCGGGGTTTAGAGTATATCTTTATGTGGAGCTGATAGGAAGGTACTCTCATATTAGCATTTATTGCTCTATTGCTCTTCTTTAACTGTTCTCTTAGCAGTTATTCTGCCAAAGAGAAAATATGGGATGCACCTTTGTCAAAAAGCTCTCCATCGTTTGCAGTTCACTGAAACTCACTCATTCCCTCATTAAGCATTTATGGACCTGCTACTACTTTTGTGCCCGGCATCATGCTAGGCATTCAGAAAGTGGGGATGGCTGCAACATAGCAGCCAGTCCCGGCCTCAGGAGTCTCACAGTTGAGTTAGGAGGTAATTTCAATAGGATGTGATGGGGGCTATAATGAAGTGTAGCACAGAGTGCAGAGGAGAAACTATTGATAGTTCAAGGGTCGTTGAGCTTGGTTTTGCAGGGAAGGTGCATATGACTGTGAGGGAAGAGCACGTGCAAGGGTGTGGGGTTCCAAGAGAATGTGAAGCATTTGGAGAACTGGAAGTACCTCAATGAGATGGGAGCAAAGACGAGAGGTATAGGTACTCACCAGGAGACCCCTGGCCCCATCCTGCAGGTAATGGAGAGCCTCCGATAAATGGTCAGGATTTTAAGAAGAGGCATGATATGGTCAAATGTGCACTCAGTAAAGTGTTTCTTTGAACCTTTGTTCACTGCACCACTATATATGAGTGTCATCGTCTTATTAAACTAAAAGCTGAAATTCCCATTGGAAACCCTACCCTACAGTTCTTGTAATGGAAACGTGAAGGTAACTCAGGGCTTACAACCCTGGGTTGAGAAAAGATCAAGGACATTTCATAGATCTTATTGCTTTACTTTTTCTCTTAGGGCAAAGCACACATAAAAAAGACCCTCAAATGTTGCTCACTGCTACCAAGATTTTCTGTTTTCATCTTACATCTTTCATCCTAAATGCTCATGAAAGACATGTTGCTTTTGGTTCAAACTTGGGCCAGTGACAAAGCTTTTCAAGTTTGTTGACCCAATAATCAGCCATTGCACTCAAAGACTTAGAGTGGATCAGCTTAAAAACAGCTCTCAGTGCATCTGAACTACAGCTCGCAACCCCATATGCCTGGGCTTGCTGCTGCCACAGGGAAGCTCCCACTTCTCCCCAGGGGGGTACTGCGTTTCTCAGCCTGTTTTAGCACTAACATGTAAAAGCTGCTTGTGTCAAACATGGGTAAATGGCGAACTCACTTAGGAGATGAGCTCACCTCTATTCCACAGTGGGAGTGGCCAAATGAGATAAACCCCAAAGACTTATGGCAAGACACCTCTAGTGTCCCGTTTTGGAGAACGGCACAGGGGTCCTTATGGGAAGGATATGGAGCCCCTCTCTGTGCTTATCGCAAGAGATTAGCTTTAAACACCGTAGTTTTCTCCAGTCAAGAATTCATGATGGAACTGTCGTTTTTTATTTAAACATCTTTGAGCTCTTTATTTCTGCAGCCCTTGGCAATGAGATAGAAGGCTCTCAAATCACTCCTCCCCACCCACTACTACACTGCATTAAATAATTGGCATAGAATGAATGTTTGTCCCCCACCCCCATTCATATATTGAAACCTAATCCTCAACGTGATGGTATTAGGAAGTGTGCCTCTGAGAGGTGATTAGGTCACGCGGGTAGAGCCCTCATGCATGGCATTAGTGCTCCTTTAAGAGACCCCAGAGAGTCCCCTTGTTCCTTATGCCACATGAGGACACAGCAAGAAGATGGCTGTCTAGGAAACAGGAAGAGGGCTCTCAACAAATCTCCTGATGCCTTGATCTTGGAATTTCCAGCCTCTGGGGCTGTGAGAAATAAATGTCTGTTTATAAGCCACCCAGTCTATGGTGTTTTTGTTATAGCAGCCTGAACAGACTAAGACAGAAACTGCCACTGAGAAGTGGGGTGCGGCTGTAACAAATACTGTAAAACATGGAGGCATTGGGTAGTGAGGATAATGGGTAGGGGCTGAAAGAATTTTTAGTATGCTAGAAAAAAACTACGTTGAGATAAATGGACCATTAAGGGTGATTCTGGTAAGAGCTCAGAAAGCAAAGAGAACTGTAGAGACAGCCTCAGTCTTCTTAGAGAATACCTCAGTAATCATGAAAAGAATGTTGGTAGAAGTATGGACAGAAAAGCCATTCTGAGAGGTCTCAGAGGAAAATGAGGAACATATTGGAAACTGGAGGAAAGGCCATCCTTGTAATAAACTGGCAAAGGACTTGGCTGAATTGTGTTTGTGCTTTAGTATTTAGTGGAAGGTGGAACTAGTGAGTGATGAAATTGGATATGTAGCTGAAGCTATTTCTAAGAAAAGTGCAGAAGGTACAGCTTGGCTCTTCCCAACCGCTTATAGCAAAATTTGAGGGGAGAGAAAAAAACTTAAAGATGGAATTAAGCAAAAAGAAAGCAGAACTTCAAGATTTGGAAAATTCTCAGCCTGTCCATATGGCAAAAAATGAGAACATGAAGAGTATGGCCAAGCTACTGTTTACTAAGGAGCTGAATATGACTCGGCCATCTCAAGCCAAGTGTTGTTCTTCAAGACTATGGAAGAATGACCCTGAGGGCAATTCAGAGGCCATCACACACCACTCCTATCACAGGCCAGAGTGCAAGGGCCTAGGGGGTAGAGTGATTTCAAAGGGTGGAACCACCTTTCTGAGTCAGGTGAGGCAAGATGCCCCTTCAGTGCTTCAGGTGTGGGTCCCTGCAGGGAGGTCCCCCAGCTTGGGCTGCATCCAGTGGAACCATGGCATGGATAGGGCCCCCTGGGAGAGCCACAAGGCCCCAGAAGAGAACCACGGTGCGGCAGAGCCCTAGCAGAGAGCCACTAATGGGCTGTCCCACTGACACATGGGGTGACATTGCCACCCCAGTGGGCCTGGAAGGGAGAGCACTAAGCCAAAGAGGAGTGTTCTCAAGCCTTGAGTTTTAATGCTGTTTATCCTGTTAGGTTTTGGACTTACTTGGAACCTGACATCCCTTTCTTCTTTCCTATTTCTCCATAGGAATGGGAAGGTCTATCCTATGCCTGTCCTACCTTTGTATTTTAGAAGCACATAGCTTGTCTGGTTTCAGGGATTCACAGCTGGAGAGGAATGTGCCACGGGTCGACTCACACCTTGAATCTTGTCAATATCTGATTTAGATGGTATTTAGATGAGGCCTTGGACTTGAGACTTTTGAACTGCTGCTGAAAGAAATTAAGACTTTGAGAGCTTTGGGGATGGAATGAAGGCATGTTGTATGCAAAAAGGGTATGAATTTCGGGAGGACAGGGACAGAACGCTGTAGACTGAGTGTCTGTGTCCCCGCAACATTCATAGATTGAAACCTAATTCCCAATGTGATGGCTTTGGGAGGTAGGGCCTTTGGAAAGTTGTTAGGTCACGAGAGCGGAGCCCTCATGCACGTGACTAACGCCCTTGTAAAAGAGAGCCCAGAGAGCTCTCTTGTCCCTTCCTGCATGTGAGGACATGTGGATAGGATGTCTATAAACCAGGAAGTGAGCCCTCAGACACCAAATCTGCTGGAGCCTTGATCTGGGACTTCCCAGCCTCTGGAACTATGAGAAATAAATTTCTGCTGCTTATAAGCACCCAGTCCATGGTATTTTGTTTATAGTAACCTGAATGGACTAAGACAGAAATACTTCCTTTTACTGTCCTAAATTTACCTACCTTCCCTCTGCTCCCCTCTCACCCCTGCCATGTTCAGACAAACTAGTGATTTGTGAAAAAGTCAAAGTTCGCAATCCTGTCTTCTCTCATCATGTATCTCTCTCACCTTGTGTCTTTCTTGACAGAAGAATTCTCATCTTTTTAGCTCTCCTTATATCACAGGTCCCAGTCCCTGTCATAATTTTGGTGGACTTACTCTTTCTGTTCAATCTCCATTGTTCCCCTGGGGAATGAGCAAAATCGATGCCACCAGGACCTCCAGTTTGAGCCCTATAGAACATCTAGGAAGAGAGGATTTGTGTTTGGTTTGGTTTAGCTATATTCTTTCCTCATCTCAAGACACACAGGTAGATTTAGCTTACCAAGTGAGGTCGGTGACGTCCTTCTCTAGAAAATTTTATAGTTGAGTACACAATATTTCACTGAGGAAAATTTGTACAATAAGCTAGCTATTCAATGGATTACAAAGACTATAAGCCCTACAGCCAAGACCCTAAAGCAGAGCTAGATTAAAAAGGAGGCACGTACGTGCTTAGGGCACCAGCAGAAATCAACCATACAGCTTTGACGAGGTTATCCAAAATTTCATAATCAGATCAAAGGGAAAACCATTTTGTGTTTTGTGGTTTATTACTGCCTTTATTTGGGCTACATAAGGGAGGGAGCCCCATGATATCTTAGTGGTTGGAGACTTGGCCTAAAAGCCAAAGGCAGGCGGAGAAGGAGCTGGAAACAGGTTCGCCTTTGTGACACACTTGGTCTCTTCTGCCCGCCTTTGGCTCTAGTCTTCACAGAACGTATATCTGAGTAGGAATTGTGAGTACAGCGGTTCTGCTTCCGGTTTCTCTTCCACGGGTTCCCCACCTCCCCGCCAACCCTGTTCCAGTTTCCCTGGCATCCTCTTCCTCCGGTTCCACAGACCAACCCTATTACACTATTTTACATAAGGGACTTGAGCATCCGCAGATTTCGGTAATCGTGGAGGATCCTAGAACCCACGCCCAGCGGATACTAAGGGACGACTGTATTTGGCTTCTGTTCTCAGCAGTTTATGTGATGAAAGTAGGCACAGGTGGCCCTTGCTACCTCTAGCACATGTCACCACCCCCTCAGGTTTCCTCTAGATGCCGCCCCCAAGCCCCCCATCTCATGGTGTCCTCTCCTTCACTTCAGGGCCCCCCAAACATTTTTCAGATCCATTAGTCATATTAAATTAGCATCGGTTCTTGATAAATTAAAGGTCATCTCCCGCCCAGGGTAATATACCAATAATGGGTCAAAGTCTTAGCTAAAGAAGGAGTGTCTAGCTTTGGAATTCTAATTATAAGCCAGTGGAGTAGATAACCCGCCAGGGCAGGCTATTCCACTGCTTCCAAGCTCCCATTTTATGGACCTGCATTGTCCAAAACAGTAGTCACTAGCTGGATGAGATGATTAACATATAATTAATTAAAAGTAAATAAAATAAAAAATTTGGTTCCTTAGTCACACTGACCACCTTTCAAGTGGTAAAGAGCCTCATGTGTCTCCCAGCTAATGTATTGGACAGCGCAAATGCCAGTCATTTCCATTATCACAGAAAGTTCCATCAGACAGTGCAAGTTTAGATAATTACGTTCTTGGCCTATGCAGAGGTCGTCTACCCTTACCCCAGTGCAGGGTTTCTCAGTGTTGGCACTGCTTACGTTTTGGACTGCATCCTTCTTTGTTGAGGAAGATTGTCTTGTGCATTGTAGGACGTTTGGAAACATATCTGGCATCCATCCCCTACGGGCTGGTAACACTTCCCATCCAGCTGTGATCATCAGAAATGTCTCTAGGGACCTCCCTGGCGGTCCAGTGGTTCAGAAATGTCTCTAGGGACCTCCCTGGCGGTCCAGTGGTTAAGACTCCATGCTTCCATTGAAGGGGGCACGGGCTCGATCTCTGGTTGCAGAGCTAGGATCCCACGTGCCGCGCAGCGCGGCCCAAAAAAAAAAAAAAAAATGTCTCTAGACGTTACCAAACGTCCCCCACAAGACTAAACTGCTCCCCGTTGAGAACCACTGCAGTAAAGCTGGCCGATACTTTGGGGATCGTAAAGGACATCTGTAAGCACACTTGTGAGCAAGATAGGCTCAGGGAGTTGTGAGCGCTTAGAGGACAGGGACTCTTCAGGGGCACATTTCACATGCTCTTGAAACATTACAGATGAGAAGAATTTCAGAGTGACGTTTATAGCCCAGAAGGATATTCTTCCCCTGGTCTTGAGAATTCCCTTGATGCTAAATTGTCATGTATGTCATAGCTCTACAGAGCTGCAGGGAGGGCTGTAAATCAAAGGAAGGCAGAGAAAAGGCCCAGGGGGCAGATTGTGGGGTGAGTAAACTTATCCCAGCACGGGTGAATGGGGTTGTCCCCGCTTCAGTCTGAGATTTCCAGCCTGGTGTGCTAAGCCCCCTGTTCCCAAAGTGGCCATTCATGCACTAAATAGCCATAACTGCCTCATCAGCAGCTTGTCAGCTGTAAATTCTAATCCCAGGCCGGGTCTCTCTTCCCAGGACCAAAGTCCTGAAGATGTTCGCCCTTGCACAGGTCTCTGACGTGTGCTAGGCCACATTTGTATATTTGCCTGAGGGCCCTCTCGAGAGCTTAGTGCTCGCGTCCGACCCAGGCGAGGCTTTATGTGCTGTGCATTCCTCCTGACCCTGACGTCATGCTTGTACCTCGCCACTGGAGACCGAGTCCAAAGACCGAAGGACCTAAAAGTCTTAAACAAGCAAATGTTTTCCATTATTTAAGATGTTAAGGAAGACAAATTCTGAAATATTTATGGCCGCAGCCTCCTTTGTGGGTCGTCAATGACTTCTTCCCTTTCAGGAGGCATCTTATGGAGAGGGAGCCCTGGCCTTCTTCCCCCTGGGGCCACTAACTCACGGCAAAGCTGAGTCAACCATTCCACGGGAAGACTGGTGAAAAGTTTATTCGCCACACACTTCTAGCTGAAATGAACGAAACCAAACCCAGGAGAAGTCCAAGTTTACCACAGAAGGCAAAGCAGAGACCAAGGAGCGCCCTGTTGCCTGCATGCGCGCATTTTAGATTTAGCTCAAGCTGTTTTTCTGTTTTCAGGGCCGATGTCAATCATCTCATACGTAAATGAAAACAATGATTCAACAATTCTGTAAACGCGGAGAGAAAAAAGGAACCGCCCCGCAGAATACTTTGTGCACTTCAGACCAGGCGGGGATGAGTTACACGGTGCTTTCTGGTGTCACCTCTGCTCTTTCCTTTTATTCAGGGCCTATCAGAACTAAGTGGCTCCATCTGGAAGTGCTGCCTAATGCTCTGGCACCATAGCAAGCCGTCCAGTGTGATTTGAGCCCTCTTAAGAGGGTCTAAATGATTCTTTACAGGTAAGACTTAAAAGCCCATTCTTTTATTCAGTGTTTCTCGGGGGGGATGCTTTTAACAATTGGGGTGGGTGGCTCTTCGCTCTGCGAGTGTCTCTGGCTTCTAGCAGGGCATTTAACATCCGCAACGTCTAGGCACAAAATGCTAGCGGTGTCTACCTTCCGTCATTGTCCCAACCAGCCATCCCCTAACCCTCACTCCCCAATAGCACTTGGTGGGCAGCACTGCCCCCACTGAGCACATTGCGAGTGTACCGCTGTAGAATCTAGAATGTTTGCACTACCCGTGGAGTATTTAGGTAGCCAACTTATCCTTTATTTATTTTGCCAGCTGATTCTGCAGACCTCAGATCTGAGACCCACTTTGCCCGATCTGCAGAGGGCTTTTGACCATTGCATTTCTTCCCCTGGAGTGAGATAGTATGGGGTAGGGGCGGGGAGACAGGAGAAGACAATGACCAGCTGCTCAGCTATTCCATTCCTGCTCCCCGTTGATCTCCTAAGGTTGTAAATACACTCTAGGAGAACTCTCCTAGCTGTGGAGCACGAGGCCTTCAGTTGGCAGGAAACATGAGGACAACATGGAGATCGAAGTTAAAGAGGAGGGCCTTCATGGCAAAAGGCTGCGAAGATTGTAGGTTGTCTCTTTCGTGAAAAGAAGTTGAGGCTCAGAGATGCGAAGTGACTTGCGAAAGGTTAGACAGCTCGTTAGTGTCCTGGAACTGTGGTCACCATGCCATACCAGGACAGTCCCCATCAGTCCTGTTGTCCCAGCAGAATTATCAGCAGTGATCTCTCTCAACCTCAAAGGAGTCCCACTTGGGATAATAACTTTTATGATCACCCTACCTAAAACCCAAGTCTCTCTAACCATCAGTTCATCACTTTTCCCGCTATACAACCCTTCCTCTTTCTCTTTTTCTGTGGTTCTCAAAACTTTTCCTCCTATTTGAGTCCATTTCTCATGTTTTCGTAACTTCGTCATCCTCAAAGTTTGGGTGGCTATAAGTGACAACTCCAAGTCCAGATTGCCCGAACTGTGGGGCCGTTGGTTCCTAAGCGGACGAGGAAACAAGACACTCCAGAAACAGGGTCACTTGGGCCGCAGGCAAGTCCTCAGCCTCGACCAAGCCTTAGAAAGCCACCCATGTGCCACATCCTCAGTGCCCAAGCCTGGAGGTGGGTGGGGGGCGAGGCATCTGGTGAACATCTGTGATTTTATTTTTAAAGAATCCAAGGTGAATTGAAAAGAAATGCAGTGTGAAACACCACCCATTAGGCTATGAAAGTGCAGTATGCCCAGATGATTCAAATATGGTGTTCATATTCTTTGGTAATACTTTGAAATCCTTTGTGAACAATAAAAGTTAAGTATAAGCAAGAAAGTGCTTCTCATAACAAAATAAAATCCCTTTTCCTTGTCTGCCCCATGGGGCGAAAAATACCAGTGTCGTTAATGGGTATATCAGTACCACCCTCAAGAATTTCTTTGTGTCGTAAACACACAATGCAATTTCGGTAGAGTCCCCCAGCAAGCTATAATCACAAGCTGAGAGGAGGCTGGTTCTGCGGCTGTGCTTGGTTTCTTTATTGCTGTTAATTTGCAACAGAACTAAATACCTGTGTAAACGGACCTTCTGATACCAAAGCTCAGTGGACTTGGGAGAAACTGGTTAAAATGAAAATTGGTTCCATATAGAGTTGGGAGAGTAAAATGGCTTCTTTTTAACGTAAGGAATTTTGCTATTCTGATTTTTTTTAACACCTTTATTGGAGTATAATTGCTTTACAATGGTGTGTTAGTTTCTGCTTTATAACAAAGGGAATTAGCTATACATAGACATATATCCCCATATCTCCTCCTTCTTGCGTCTCCCTCCTACCCTCCCTATCCCACCTCTCGAGGTGGTCACAGGGCACCGAGCTGATCTCCCTGTGCTATGCAGCTGCTTCCCACTAGCTATCTATTTTACATTTGGTAGTATATATAAGTCCATGCCACTCTCTCACGTCGTCCCAGCTTACCCTTCCCCCTCCCCATGTCCTCAAGTCCATCCTCTACGTCTTCATCTTTAGTCCTGTCCTGCCCCCAAGTCCTTCAGAACCATTTTTTGTTTAGATTCCATATATATGTGTTAGCATATGGTATTTATTTTTCTCTTTCTGACTTACTTCACTCTGTATGACAGTCTCTAGGTCCATCCACCTCATTACAAATAACTCAATTTCGTTTCTTTTTATGGCTGAGTAATATTCCATTGTATATATGTGCCACATCTTCTTTATCCATCCATCTGTTGATGGACACTTAGGTTGCTTCCATATCTTAGCTATTATAAATAATGCTGCTATGAACATTGGGGTGCATATATCTTTTTGAATTAGTGTTTTCATTTTCGAACCATGGCATGGATAGGGCCCCCTGGGAGAGCCACAAGGCCCCAGAAGAGAACCACGGTGCGGCAGAGCCCTAGCAGAGAGCCACTAATGGGCTGTCCCACTGACACATGGGGTGACATTGCCACCCCAGTGGGCCTGGAAGGGAGAGCACTAAGCCAAAGAGGAGTGTTCTCAAGCCTTGAGTTTTAATGCTGTTTATCCTGTTAGGTTTTGGACTTACTTGGAACCTGACATCCCTTTCTTCTTTCCTATTTCTCCATAGGAATGGGAAGGTCTATCCTATGCCTGTCCTACCTTTGTATTTTAGAAGCACATAGCTTGTCTGGTTTCAGGGATTCACAGCTGGAGAGGAATGTGCCACGGGTCGACTCACACCTTGAATCTTGTCAATATCTGATTTAGATGGTATTTAGATGAGGCCTTGGACTTGAGACTTTTGAACTGCTGCTGAAAGAAATTAAGACTTTGAGAGCTTTGGGGATGGAATGAAGGCATGTTGTATGCAAAAAGGGTATGGATTTCGGGAGGACAGGGACAGAACGCTGTAGACTGAGTGTCTGTGTCCCCGCAACATTCATAGATTGAAACCTAATTCCCAATGTGATGGCGTTGGGAGGTAGGGCCTTTGGAAAGTTGTTAGGTCACGAGAGCGGAGCCCTCATGCACGTGACTAACGCCCTTGTAAAAGAGAGCCCAGAGAGCTCTCTTGTCCCTTCCTGCATGTGAGGACATGTGGATAGGATGTCTATAAACCAGGAAGTGAGCCCTCAGACACCAAATCTGCTGGAGCCTTGATCTGGGACTTCCCAGCCTCTGGAACTATGAGAAATAAATTTCTGCTGCTTATAAGCACCCAGTCCATGGTATTTTGTTTATAGTAACCTGAATGGACTAAGACAGAAATACTTCCTTTTACTGTCCTAAATTTACCTACCTTCCCTCTGCTCCCCTCTCACCCCTGCCATGTTCAGACAAACTAGTGATTTGTGAAAAAGTCAAAGTTCGCAATCCTGTCTTCTCTCATCATGTATCTCTCTCACCTTGTGTCTTTCTTGACAGAAGAATTCTCATCTTTTTAGCTCTCCTTATATCACAGGTCCCAGTCCCTGTCATAATTTTGGTGGACTTACTCTTTCTGTTCAATCTCCATTGTTCCCCTGGGGAATGAGCAAAATCGATGCCACCAGGACCTCCAGTTTGAGCCCTATAGAACATCTAGGAAGAGAGGATTTGTGTTTGGTTTGGTTTAGCTATATTCTTTCCTCATCTCAAGACACACAGGTAGATTTAGCTTACCAAGTGAGGTCGGTGACGTCCTTCTCTAGAAAATTTTATAGTTGAGTACACAATATTTCACTGAGGAAAATTTGTACAATAAGCTAGCTATTCAATGGATTACAAAGACTATAAGCCCTACAGCCAAGACCCTAAAGCAGAGCTAGATTAAAAAGGAGGCACGTACGTGCTTAGGGCACCAGCAGAAATCAACCATACAGCTTTGACGAGGTTATCCAAAATTTCATAATCAGATCAAAGGGAAAACCATTTTGTGTTTTGTGGTTTATTACTGCCTTTATTTGGGCTACATAAGGGAGGGAGCCCCATGATATCTTAGTGGTTGGAGACTTGGCCTAAAAGCCAAAGGCAGGCGGAGAAGGAGCTGGAAACAGGTTCGCCTTTGTGACACACTTGGTCTCTTCTGCCCGCCTTTGGCTCTAGTCTTCACAGAACGTATATCTGAGTAGGAATTGTGAGTACAGCGGTTCTGCTTCCGGTTTCTCTTCCACGGGTTCCCCACCTCCCCGCCAACCCTGTTCCAGTTTCCCTGGCATCCTCTTCCTCCGGTTCCACAGACCAACCCTATTACACTATTTTACATAAGGGACTTGAGCATCCGCAGATTTCGGTAATCGTGGAGGATCCTAGAACCCACGCCCAGCGGATACTAAGGGACGACTGTATTTGGCTTCTGTTCTCAGCAGTTTATGTGATGAAAGTAGGCACAGGTGGCCCTTGCTACCTCTAGCACATGTCACCACCCCCTCAGGTTTCCTCTAGATGCCGCCCCCAAGCCCCCCATCTCATGGTGTCCTCTCCTTCACTTCAGGGCCCCCCAAACATTTTTCAGATCCATTAGTCATATTAAATTAGCATCGGTTCTTGATAAATTAAAGGTCATCTCCCGCCCAGGGTAATATACCAATAATGGGTCAAAGTCTTAGCTAAAGAAGGAGTGTCTAGCTTTGGAATTCTAATTATAAGCCAGTGGAGTAGATAACCCGCCAGGGCAGGCTATTCCACTGCTTCCAAGCTCCCATTTTATGGACCTGCATTGTCCAAAACAGTAGTCACTAGCTGGATGAGATGATTAACATATAATTAATTAAAAGTAAATAAAATAAAAAATTTGGTTCCTTAGTCACACTGACCACCTTTCAAGTGGTAAAGAGCCTCATGTGTCTCCCAGCTAATGTATTGGACAGCGCAAATGCCAGTCATTTCCATTATCACAGAAAGTTCCATCAGACAGTGCAAGTTTAGATAATTATGTTCTTGGCCTATGCAGAGGTCGTCTACCCTTACCCCAGTGCAGGGTTTCTCAGTGTTGGCACTGCTTACGTTTTGGACTGCATCCTTCTTTGTTGAGGAAGATTGTCTTGTGCATTGTAGGACGTTTGGAAACATATCTGGCATCCATCCCCTACGGGCTGGTAACACTTCCCATCCAGCTGTGATCATCAGAAATGTCTCTAGGGACCTCCCTGGCGGTCCAGTGGTTAAGACTCCATGCTTCCATTGAAGGGGGCACGGGCTCGATCTCTGGTTGCAGAGCTAGGATCCCACGTGCCGCGCAGCGCGGCCCAAAAAAAAAAAAAAAAATGTCTCTAGACGTTACCAAACGTCCCCCACAAGACTAAACTGCTCCCCGTTGAGAACCACTGCAGTAAAGCTGGCCGATACTTTGGGGATCGTAAAGGACATCTGTAAGCACACTTGTGAGCAAGATAGGCTCAGGGAGTTGTGAGCGCTTAGAGGACAGGGACTCTTCAGGGGCACATTTCACATGCTCTTGAAACATTACAGATGAGAAGAATTTCAGAGTGACGTTTATAGCCCAGAAGGATATTCTTCCCCTGGTCTTGAGAATTCCCTTGATGCTAAATTGTCATGTATGTCATAGCTCTACAGAGCTGCAGGGAGGGCTGTAAATCAAAGGAAGGCAGAGAAAAGGCCCAGGGGGCAGATTGTGGGGTGAGTAAACTTATCCCAGCACGGGTGAATGGGGTTGTCCCCGCTTCAGTCTGAGATTTCCAGCCTGGTGTGCTAAGCCCCCTGTTCCCAAAGTGGCCATTCATGCACTAAATAGCCATAACTGCCTCATCAGCAGCTTGTCAGCTGTAAATTCTAATCCCAGGCCGGGTCTCTCTTCCCAGGACCAAAGTCCTGAAGATGTTCGCCCTTGCACAGGTCTCTGACGTGTGCTAGGCCACATTTGTATATTTGCCTGAGGGCCCTCTCGAGAGCTTAGTGCTCGCGTCCGACCCAGGCGAGGCTTTATGTGCTGTGCATTCCTCCTGACCCTGACGTCATGCTTGTACCTCGCCACTGGAGACCGAGTCCAAAGACCGAAGGACCTAAAAGTCTTAAACAAGCAAATGTTTTCCATTATTTAAGATGTTAAGGAAGACAAATTCTGAAATATTTATGGCCGCAGCCTCCTTTGTGGGTCGTCAATGACTTCTTCCCTTTCAGGAGGCATCTTATGGAGAGGGAGCCCTGGCCTTCTTCCCCCTGGGGCCACTAACTCACGGCAAAGCTGAGTCAACCATTCCACGGGAAGACTGGTGAAAAGTTTATTCGCCACACACTTCTAGCTGAAATGAACGAAACCAAACCCAGGAGAAGTCCAAGTTTACCACAGAAGGCAAAGCAGAGACCAAGGAGCGCCCTGTTGCCTGCATGCGCGCATTTTAGATTTAGCTCAAGCTGTTTTTCTGTTTTCAGGGCCGATGTCAATCATCTCATACGTAAATGAAAACAATGATTCAACAATTCTGTAAACGCGGAGAGAAAAAAGGAACCGCCCCGCAGAATACTTTGTGCACTTCAGACCAGGCGGGGATGAGTTACACGGTGCTTTCTGGTGTCACCTCTGCTCTTTCCTTTTATTCAGGGCCTATCAGAACTAAGTGGCTCCATCTGGAAGTGCTGCCTAATGCTCTGGCACCGAAGCAAGCCGTCCAGTGTGATTTGAGCCCTCTTAAGAGGGTCTAAATGATTCTTTACAGGTAAGACTTAAAAGCCCATTCTTTTATTCAGTGTTTCTCGGGGGGGATGCTTTTAACAATTGGGGTGGGTGGCTCTTCGCTCTGCGAGTGTCTCTGGCTTCTAGCAGGGCATTTAACATCCGCAACGTCTAGGCACAAAATGCTAGCGGTGTCTACCTTCCGTCATTGTCCCAACCAGCCACCCCCTAACCCTCACTCCCCAATAGCACTTGGTGGGCAGCACTGCCCCCGCTGAGCACATTGCGAGTGTACCGCTGTAGAATCTAGAATGTTTGCACTACCCGTGGAGTATTTAGGTAGCCAACTTATCCTTTATTTATTTTGCCAGCTGATTCTGCAGACCTCAGATCTGAGACCCACTTTGCCCGATCTGCAGAGGGCTTTTGACCATTGCATTTCTTCCCCTGGAGTGAGATAGTATGGGGTAGGGGCGGGGAGACAGGAGAAGACAATGACCAGCTGCTCAGCTATTCCATTCCTGCTCCCCGTTGATCTCCTAAGGTTGTAAATACACTCTAGGAGAACTCTCCTAGCTGTGGAGCACGAGGCCTTCAGTTGGCAGGAAACATGAGGACAACATGGAGATCGAAGTTAAAGAGGAGGGCCTTCATGGCAAAAGGCTGCGAAGATTGTAGGTTGTCTCTTTCGTGAAAAGAAGTTGAGGCTCAGAGATGCGAAGTGACTTGCGAAAGGTTAGACAGCTCGTTAGTGTCCTGGAACTGTGGTCACCATGCCATACCAGGACAGTCCCCATCAGTCCTGTTGTCCCAGCAGAATTATCAGCCACCTTTATTGGAGTATAATTGCTTTACAATGGTGTGTTAGTTTCTGCTTTATAACAAAGGGAATTAGCTATACATAGACATATATCCCCATATCTCCTCCTTCTTGCGTCTCCCTCCTACCCTCCCTATCCCACCTCTCGAGGTGGTCACAGGGCACCGAGCTGATCTCCCTGTGCTATGCAGCTGCTTCCCACTAGCTATCTATTTTACATTTGGTAGTATATATAAGTCCATGCCACTCTCTCACGTCGTCCCAGCTTACCCTTCCCCCTCCCCATGTCCTCAAGTCCATCCTCTACGTCTTCATCTTTAGTCCTGTCCTGCCCCCAAGTCCTTCAGAACCATTTTTTTTTTAGATTCCATATATATGTGTTAGCATATGGTATGTGATAAATGACTCTTTTTGAATTATGGTTTTCTCAGGGTATATGCCCAGTAGTGGGATTGCTGGGTCGTATGGTAGTTCTATTTTCAGGTTTTGAAGGAACCTCCCTACTGTTCTCCATCGTGGCTGTGTTAATTTACATTCCCACCAACAGTGCAAGAGGGCTCCCTTTACTCCACACCCTCTCCAGCATTTATTGTTTGTAGATTTTTTTATGATGGCCATTCTGACTGGTCTGAGGTGATACCTCATTGTAGT
>NC_041231.1:100388255-100405251 GCF_002837175.3 Physeter macrocephalus
CAGGGTGATGGTGGACTCGTAGAATGAGTTTGGGAGTGTTCCTCCCTCTGCTGTATTTTGGAAGAGTTTGAGAAGGATGGGTGTTAGCTCTTCTCTAAATGTTTGATAGAATTCTCCTGTGAAGCCATCTCGTCTTTTGTTTGTTGGAAGATTTTTAATCACAGTCTCAATTTCAGTTCTTGTGATTAGTCTGTTTATATTTTCTATTTCTTCCTGGTTCAGTCTCGGAAGGTTGTGCTATTCTGTTTAATTAAGAGGCCGTTGTACAGACAAGTCTGCCTTCTAATGAGCTCTCTTCCTGACCACCTTGGAAATACCTATTCACCAACTTCGTTTATTCCGTGGTGAACAACACAGGCTCTGGTGCTATTTGACTCTGTCCTGTGGCTAGGGAGTCGGTGTGATCTTAGGCAAGATCTTACTTAACCTTCCTTGGCCTCAGTTTCCCCAACGGTAAAACAAGGATACTAGTGCCCACCTTATAGATCCTCATCATGTTGCTGTGAAGAGGGAAGGCAATAATGCATGTGAAGTGCTCAGTGTAGGGCCTGGTTCATATGGCTGCCGTTACGGTTATTTAATCAAATGCTTCTGAGGTCAGTTATATAACAAGTGTTGCACCAGGTTGTGGGGCTTCAAAAATGAATAAGATATGGGGCTTCCCTGGCAGCGCCGTGGTTAAGACTCCGCCTGCCAATGCAGGGGACACGGGTTCGAGCCCTGGTCCGGGAGGATCCCACATGCTGCAGAGCAACTAAGCCTGTGCACCACAACTACTGAGCCTGTGCTCTAGAGCCCGCATGCCTAGAGCCCATGATCCGCAGCAAGAGAAGCCACCGCAATGAGAAGCCCACGCACTGCAACAGAGAGTAGCCCCCTCTCACCGCCACTAGAGACAGCCCGCTGAGAAGCCCACGCACTGCAACAGAGAGTAGCCCCCTCTCACCGCCACTAGAGACAGCCCGCTCACAGCAATGAAGACCCAACGCAGCCAATAAATTAATTAATTAATTTGTTTATTTAAAAATAAATAAATTTTTAAAAAAGAATAAGATAAAGATTCTGACTTGAAGTCCTTACATTCTAAGGGGCATAGCAACCACATACGCAAATACTTACCTGGGACTCTGAGGTGGCAATGGGAAAGAGAGCCTCTTGACATTGTGTTGAGTTTTGAAGCATGGATAAAAATTCTCCGGGCAGAGAAGGTGAAAGCTTTCCCAAGATTGTTCAGGATAAGTAACCATGTACCTGGATGAGTGGAAAAAGATGATACGACTTTTGTTTTGGTTCCAGACCAATTTTTACAGAATCAATTATGACTCATTTAGACAGGTAAAACAAAGCCTGCTGTTTGTACATTTTATTCTCTTTTGCCCCAGCCAAGCAAGCAGAGCTGGGGACACTGTGACGTCAGGAGGCTTGTTAGGTAAATAGAGCACATTTTCCTGAGGTCGGAGCCGTCCGCTCTTCTCTCACTGGGGTCTTGGCCCAGACCTGCCCAGAGCATCGCCTGCAGTAGAGTGACCCATGATGGAGCCTGCTCTCCAAAGTACTCTCCAAATTCCCTCTGACCTGCACGGAAAGATGTTTGAATAAAACGTTTCACTGTAAACCTTCAAACTCAACATTTCTAGAAGACTCCTTTGGGAATGTCCATGGCGTTGGGCTTCCTGCCATCTACCATTGACACCTCACAGAAAGTGGCCCTGGCAGAGACAGATCACAGAACTGAGGAGGACAGGTGAGTTCGTCCACAGACCCTTGAAGGCTTCAGCTGGCTGGGGCCCAGATTTCCAGAGATATGGACATGGCGTTTCAGGTCACATGAAAGTGGTCGTTTCAGAACTCTGCCCAGGAAAAACTGGTAAGGAGTGAGAAAGTGGGACCATGGAAAGGCACATTGCCAAGAGCAGGAAAGGAAAGGCACACTGCCAAGAGCGAAGTTGGATAGAAGGTGACTTGGATGAAACCCACAGGGGAGCTTGGAGCTGGTCCAGGCCACGTGACAAGGCTGTCCTGAAGGGGCAACACAGGAGCTGGGGTTTTTATACCTCCCATTCCATCGGTCATCGGTTCGGTGCTGCTTCCAGGGGACTTCAGTTCCTGGGCGTGCACACAGGCTGATAGATTCCTACAGCCTCACAGCCATCCACTGTGGCTGTAGGAAGAAGAGCATACAGGCAGGGCCCGGTGCAAAATGAAAATGTGGGAGCCCTTTTTTAAAAAGCAGGGAAAAGGTGCCAAATAAAAGGTACTAAAATAAAAGCTTTTTCTTTTCTTCCACAGCCTCTCTCTTGGCTTGTCATCGTTTCTTTTGTTGTTGTTGTTTTTTCTAAATGCCACTATTGAATGCCACTCTAAGCGAAGGAAAATTTAAATGTTAAAGCATTAGCATAAAATTTACCCTTCATTTCAATTTTGTGCGATGCCTGTTTCAAATGCAAATATAAGAGCATTTAACGAGTATGCTAATCGCCAAAATTACACAATTTGCATATTTCATTCTTACCGTAACAGTGGAAAAGCTGCGCAAAACTAACTCATCTGCTTTTATTTCATTTCTTGATGCATATGCACATTTTACTAACAGTCCCTACCTTCAGCTTACTGATGAGTAAAGAAGGATTGAAAGGGAAGGGAATGTGGGTGGCCTAACGTTTCCCTTTCCTTCTCTGTCATCATTTTTAGCATCAGTCAAGTCCTTGGCTAGTGCAGGAAAGTAATGTGAGGAAGAAAGAACATGAGAGGGCTCTTTGCTCTTCCCTGTTTCTTAGAAACCACTGCCTTCTTTCTGGGTTCGAAGCAAGTCTTGGTTCAGATGGAAAGTGTGGCCTCTTGGGGTTGTCAGCATCCCTCCGCCTCCCCAGCTAACTCAGTTGGAGACAAAACACACTTCCCTTGTACTCGCCTTGAGTCTCTGTGAACTCCCACACATTGAGGGTCCACTGGAATTCGGTGCTCATGGGAGCGTCTGTGAGAGTGGGGCAGCAAGAAGGGACAGACACACGGACTGTGTGTATCTCCTCTGTTCATGTGCATATGCTCTGTTGCCCCATCAGAATTCACTTACAAAATGCAAGTTCAAAGGAGAAACATTTAAGAATTTCAGAATGACGGTAGAGCATTAAACTCAGCGTAGCGTCCTTCTCAACATGAAGTCCTGGTGACCGCACGGGTCACACCCCCCCACGACGCTGGCCCTGCAGGCAGGAAGGCCACATGCGTGAAAATGGTCAAGGGATCCCAGGGGATGCGGACGGAGTCCTGAGAAAGAAACCAAACCGGTGGGCCAGTCCTGCCCACAGGGAGTTGGTGCAGGAGTCTAGGGCACACAGAGAGATTTGTTTCTGGAGCTACAGCCCCAGAACGCAAGCCATGCCAGGAAAGAAGCGACAGCAAGAGACAGGGGACCAAGCAGAGGGAGAAAAGCCAGGGAGCTAGTTAACGAGCACGAACCTGAAAGAACCAAGGAAGATCCACGAAAGGCAGCCGAGGATCATAGAGGGAAGCAAGATACTGGCAAAGGATTGTCATAAAACAACCGCCATTTGGACCTGGTCCCAAACCTGATGCCCTCCCCGGCATCCCTCTAAGCCTGTGAGCTACACTCCGTGAGCCTGGGCGGGGCTCCTTAGAGGGGCAAACCCCGTTGGATGGCCGGGCTTCCCAGTTCCTTCTTCCTGTTCTACCCTCTTGGTAGAAATAGAGACAATTGCTAGGAGTGAGACGGCCTCCTCCCTCCCCTGCAGAGAAGAACACTTCTGCTTTGCCAAAGCTCTAGGAACGCTTTCCCCGATTGTTTCATTGTGGAAACAAGCAGGAAACTGGCTACGCTGAACATGTGATATGGAAGGAGGTTAGTGGTGATCCTCCAGCTTATAGGACACTGGGTCGCACGGTCCCTCTGTGAGACTTTGCAATCCAGCAGCAGAATCCTGTGACTTGGGAGGTGTTGAGCCACCTGGAGGCCTCCTTCCATCACCCGTGACTCAGTCTTCTGCGTTAGCTTAGAGCAAGGTTTCTCAGCCTCGGCTCTGTTAACATTCTGAGCCAGTTCATCCTCCCTGAGGGGAAACTGGCCTCTGCACTGGAGGATGTTTAGCAGCATCCCTGGCCTCTGCCCGCTAGATGCCATGGCATCCCCCCGCCCTGACAGTCAAAAACGTCTCCAGACTTTGCCCGCTGTTCCCTGGAGGACATAATTGCCCTTGGTGAGAAGCAGTGGCTGAGAGCATGTGGGGTTTTTACCCTATGCTCTTAGCTAGGTGTATAATTCCACTTTTATATTAGCCTGCGTCTGCTTGTCTGAAAACATCTCTTTGTCACATTCTCTTCCTTGTAGCACCATATCCTCCACTCCTGGCAATGTTGGTAAGGCTTTAGTGGGTAGTCAAGCCACTTGGTGTTAAATCTCCGTGCTCTGTGTCCATCCAGAAAAAGTTGAGCTTTTGAAGATTGCTGTAAAATAGATACACCCTGAGGCCCACAAAGATTTTCATTAGCTCACCATCCCTTTTCTATCTCTCCTGGGGTCCTGGGTACTAAAATCTAGCAAGAGCTCAGCCTAGTCCTGTGTCTTATTTGCATTGAATCCTCAAGGAGAAGAAAAATCAGTCCCCCAAAATGGCATACCCACGTTTACAGGTGGGGAAATGAGGCTGGAAAGTCATAAACAACTCGCCCAAGGCGATCTAGGTAGTAAGTTGAACTTGGGTGCTTTGGCTGCTACTTGGAGACCCTTTTACTTCTAGTGATGCTTCTCAACTTTAGTGCCTGTAAGAATCGCCCAGGGGAGTTTGTGAACAGTGCAGCTTCCCAGGCCTGCCCACAGAGACTCAGCAGGCAGGTCTAGAGCAGGCCCCAAGAATCCGGACTTTTAACCAGTGTCTCCACAGATCCTGATGCAGGTGGTCTGTGCATCTCACCTGAGAAACACTGAATTCCATCCTGCTCCCTGAGGCCATGATTTCTGGTGAGCTGCTGGGGAGGGGAGAAGAAGAAAGAGGGACATACAGGAGAAGCGTTGGGAGCGATTAAAAGTATCTGGGTCCCCTCCCACATGCCCACAGGCTCGGCCAGATGTCTGCCTGGCAATACTGTGTCCAAAAATCCAGTCCCCGCTGGATGCCCCTTGACTTCTCCTGCTTCTCTGCAGCCAAGGAGCATTTGAACGGCAGGCGGGTTCCCCCAGCTCAGGCCTCAGGTGCCAGGGCCCAGGCCACAGTCAGTCTACCTGCCAAGAATCCACAAGGCACCGTCATCAGTTTAGCTGAGTTATGGGAATTAGCCCAGTAATATTGCATCTGTTTGTCCACAGATACTTTCAGAAATCCTTGGCCTTCCCAGGAGGCTTTTCCTGGAATCTTTGCCTGCCCTGGCTTGATCATGAAAAACCTGGATCAGCCCGGAAGTTGGATGTCTGCTCATTTGAGCTTTCAAATAGTCTGGTAAAGGAAGGGGTCCAAGACGTCTTGGTATGATGTGTTTCCAGCAAAAAATATTAGCACAACATAATAAGAATACTATTTGGAGAGCTCAGTTCCCATTAGAATTTGGCAAATAAAGCCAGAAGATCTCCTAGGTTCAGATCTAGTTTAAGGGAAAATAATGGCCGATGCAGGTTTGAGTTTCAGAATTGGGTTTCTTCCAGCTCCCTCGAGAGACCAAAGAGAAAACCCACAGAGCGACACAAAATGCTGCTCATTGTACCTGCTACTTGTTTGCAAGCAGTTGTGTGTCTGCCCTAAAAACCCCACTGGGTTCACCACAGTTTGAAATCAGTCTCCATGATGTAACACACCCGACTATTCGCCCGCACTTAGGGCAGGGTTCAGTGTCTCTGAATCATGACTGCAGTGGCTGCACTCCTCTGTGTGAACTGTGGCTGCTGGTGGCTTGGCCTTTATTCAGTGAGCTGCAGCTTCAGGATAGAGCCAGTCCTCCCCTGTGGCACTGATCTAGCACAGCTATTGTCTTTAATTGTTCCTCTGTGGGCCCGCCTTTTCCAGAAAGCTAAACTGGAAGCTTAGCCTCCAATCCTGTGGACTGTTCAGAAGACAGGTTGTCAGCTCACCAAGCTGGAACCTGGGGGGACTGAGGTTCAGAGAAGACAGGCCTACCACTTGTGGGGTTTACACATCTCCTCTGTCCCCGGGAGGAGGGCTGCTGGAACCTGTGTTCCCTGTCATCGTGTGTGTTGTAATCGCAGAGCTGGCCGCACGTGTAGACTGTGGGTAACCCAAGGTGTACGTTCCAAGAGGTCTTCCCGCGCAGGAGAGTTTTCTCTTTGATGGAGGAGGAGAGCTGAGCAGTGTTCCATGAGCACGATCTGTGCCTTGAACCAATGAAGGGCAGATAAAGAGCTGACATCCCTGAGGACAGGCTTGCTCCCCTTCTGTGATGGGGGGTCACAGTCAAGACTTGAGCAGGCCCCCTCATAACTGGAAAGATGGTCTCTGCTGTGGGAGTGATGTTTCATCAGAGCCACCCTCTTCCTCGCAGATGAAGCAGCTGAGATGATGGGCTACCACCTTCGAGGCTTGCCAGATACCTTGGCACCTAGAAGGGGCTGCCTCGGACCATATTCTGGTTGCTAGAAGGGGGTTTCTTGACAGAATACACAGTCATTCTGTCTTTTTAAGTCACGAGAGTGGGCAGGCCAGGTGAGAAAATTTGGGAAAGCAGCACAAATCCATACTTCCTATTAGAAACACAAAGTCCATCAAATGGGATGGTGGTGAGCTTCACCCGTCCGAGTGAAGGGGGTATTCATGCTTTCTCGGTGGGACCTGGAGCACTGGCAGAGGCCTGGATGGTGGCCATTCGCTGGGGCAGGAGTTGGCAGAGACATTAGCAGCGGTTGTCATGCCCATCGGGGCATCTGGTTGGTTCCTAGATGAGTGGGTGTCTGGCTGTCATTTCCTTGGAATGATGGAGACCAGTGGGCCTTCCCACTTGTGTCTCAAACCGTGGAGGCTGGAGCTTCCACTTGGGCAGGCTAGTCCCTGGGGCCTGGGTTGATGGATTCAGCAAAATATAAAATACAGGCCACCGGTTAAGTCTGAATTTCAGATAAGCAACAAATAAGTTTTAATATAGTTTTTAGCATATCACTTTAGTATGCAAAGTATTTGTTGTTTATCTGGAATTCACCCTGAACTAGGATGCCTCTTTCCTATCTGTCAGCACCACCTTGGGCAGCCCCAGGTAAGCTCGGAAGTTGTTTCTTCAGACTTTATCATCGATGATGAAGATGAGGAATGCTCATTTTCATGGAAAAGAGCAATTTAAGGTTACTTTCCTTAGTGTGGGTTTTGAGTCACTGTTTCCTCTCTCTCTCAGACATGGTAAAATTTTAAGCATGGTTTCTGTCGTGGAATATGAGGACTAGGAGATTTTATCCCCAGGGAAGGAATTCCCAGTCTCATTCCTACAACGCTTCACGGAGCTGTGGGCTCCTCTCATTCATGGACTCTGCTCTTTTCACTTAGCAATCTTTCCATACAGAAAGACCTTATTCATTCCTTTTTACAGCATCGTTAGTACTCCAATTGTGTGGATTTGTATAATTTATTTAACCAAGTCTATATTAATAGAAATGTAGATGGTTTCTGATATTTTGCTCTTCCCAACAATGCTTTACCAAGTGACGTTCTACTGTGTCTTTTTTGCACCTGTATGATTATATGTATATACTTTTTTTTTTCTGCACCCATACAACTAATTATCTGTGACATAAATTCCCACAAATGCTCTTGCTGGGTCCACAGGTGTATGCATGTGTAATCCTGATGGATTCAGACAAGTCACCTGTCATAGATATTGCACTGACCCCACCTCCTCCAAGGGTGTAGCATTGCCTGTTGTGACTAGTTCCTGGGGCTTTCTTGGGATGAGGAAGAGGCTAGAGAGTACGGGTAGTTATTTAATTAGAACATTGTGTTCCCCAACACACTGTTCCCAGCAGTTACTGTTGAAATTCTTATTTCAACTCAAGAAGGGAATATTTTTATTTTTTAAATTAGAGCTAAATAAATTAGGACTCTTTGGGCTGCAAGTAATAAAATACAGTTCAACTCAGCTCAGTGGGGAATAGGATAGTGAGAAAGGAAGGGAGGTGGTCTTCGTAAGGACAAGGATATAGCTCATGGTACCAGAGGCAGGAAGGCAGCCATGTGCCCAAGTTTGCACTTGGAGAGGGTCTGCCTGAGTGACTCAGTGTGTGTGTGTGAAGGACTTTGACTCTGAACTTGGGTCAGGCACCCACACCAGGTCCAGGCAGCTGTGAACACTAAAACATCGTGTTGTCCAAACTGAAACCTGGAACCTACTACCCTGAGTGAGCAGAGAGACTGAGCAGATATTCCAAATGGCATCGGCTACAACCACAAATAAAATGATTTATCTTCGTCACTTTAATAGTATAACGAAAAGGATTACAAAAATAGAGCAGACATGAAATGAATTCTGAGTGTGCAATAAATCTCTCATGTAAATCACCCCAGTCATTTCTGAGGTTATCATATGGCAGAAATGAGTCAGGTATGAAGTGGACAAATTCTCACCTCTGCTACTCTTTCTATTCAGCACATAGTTTCCTAATAAGTGGGTTATCAGGGAAGCCTTATAGAGTAAAAAAAAAACTTCTTTTAACATTTTTTAAAACAAAAATTTCTCTTTCATGAGTTTCCAAAAAACAAAACAACAACAACAACAAAAAACTCCACAGATTTCAGGGCTGGCCTGTAGAGCATATTTCAAAGTGATGTGTGATGTCACTTTAGGAAAGTGAGCTGTTTCTTTTTTCAACCTAAAGACAAAACGGCCAGGGAGAAAGCCGCCAAGTCTCTGAGTAATATTATTGAGGGTTCAATTTTCTAAGTATGACCTTATGCTAGCAACAGCTCCTAAGTAACAAGAAAACAAGCCAAGCTAGGAAGTCTCGCTTCTGCAAGACAAGAGGCTCCAAGACAGCAAAGTCTGAAGGTTAATTCTAGTTACATAACAGGAATGAGTCCTCAATGCCATCAGAGATTACAGACAGCTAAACGGTCACCCGCTCTCTCCCTACAGTTTTGAAGCACGTAGGCTCTCACGGACTTCATCCACCACACACCTTCCCTTCACTCTCGCTTCCTTCCTTATTTCCTTTTTTTTCCCCTTTTATTTTCCATTCTATGCTGTATTAGTCAGAGCTCTCCATAGAAACAGAAGCAATAACCTGAAGACATGTATATATGATTTATTATAAGGAAGTGGCTCATGTAATTAGAGAGATGGGCAGGTCCTAATATCTGCAGGGTGGGTAGGCAAGCTGGAGACCCAGAAGAGCCAGTGATCTAGTTCCAGTCCAAGTCTGATGGCCTGTGAATGAGAAAAACTGATGGTGGGGTCTGAAGCAGGTCCAAAAGCTGACAGGCCCAGGAAGAGCCAGTGTCTTGAGTCAAAAAGCAGAAAAACACCAATGTCCCAGTTCAAAGATGTTCAGGCAGGAGGAATTCTCTCAGACTCAGGGAGAGTCAGTCTTTTTGCTCTATTTAGGCCTTCAAGTGATTGGATAGGGCCCACCACATTAGGGAGGGCAATCTGCTTTACTCAGTCTACTGACTTAAATCATTTAAATTATAATACTTAAATGTTCATCTCATCCAAAAACATTCTCACAGGAACACCCAGAGTAGTGTTTGACCAAATATCTGGGCACCCTGTGGCCCAGCCAAGGTGACACATAAAATTAAGCATCACAGTGGCCTTTCTATTCTCTTGTGCACAGGCCACTGCTACATGCTCCTAAGACAGGGATCTTGCATGTCATCTTTTCTGTGTCCCATGTCTCCACCTGTTTTTATGGTAAAGTTTCTAGAAAGGGAAATCTAGACTCACTGTCTGAAATGTCTCACCTCTCACTCTTCATGCCAATGGCATTTGTCATCTGTCCCCAACTCTCCACTGAAACTGATTTTCTTAAGAACGTCCATAATCCAGTTGTCGAATTCTTTCCTCTCTTGCTTTCTCTAACAGCACAGCATCCTGAATTTCCTCCTACCTCTCCAGCCCCTTCCCCTCTGTGGCGCCCCCTGGGGGCCCGCTGTCTCCCTTTCCTACTTTATAAGCTCCGTCCACTAGCGTCATACTTTTCCTGGCTTTAACCGCCAGCTTTTAGCGCAGACTCAAAATCTGTGTCTTCAACATCAACCTCACTCTGAATCCCAGACTCGTATGTCACTGCTCATGGATTCTCTCTCCACATGACATTCCCCACATGAAACTGGAACTTAACATGTCATTGAATTCATCATTTTCTCACAGATTTAATTCTTAATTGCCTCTTTCTCATAACGATACTATCATCCACCCGATCTCCTAAGCTTCTACCTGGGAGACATTTATAACAAACACTCCCTCTCCCTTGCCTTCTAATTCCAACCAGTTACTGTGCTCTATCCATTCTACTTGCTTAATACCCACCTCTTCGCCTCTCCATTGTCTCTGTCATCGGCTTAAACCGGACCCTCCTCATTTCTCATCTAGACCCCAGCAGAGCTTTGTAATGGATTTCTCTCCACCACCCTTCCAGACGCCTTTTCAGTTCATCCACTAGATTCAGTGTGATTTTTGTGACAAGGAAATGTGATCACGTTACTACTTCTCAGTTAAAACTCTTCAAAGTCTTCCCCGTTGCTTTGAGGATGAAGTGTGGAGACAATTCAGCGGTCCAGGAGAGAGGCAATGAGCTAAGACAGTGGCAACTGAGATGGGGAGGTGGGGGGAAAGGGAGGGGTATGGAGGTCCTAAGGAGCTAGAAAGGACAAGATCCCATTACTGATTAGATGTGGGGAGTGGGAGTAACAGAAGCGCTAAGGAAAACTCTCCAATTCTGACTTGGAAAATTGAGTGATCATGGCCTCGTTCTCTGAGCCTGGGAATCAAGACCTTCCTTTCCTCATGGACAACAACAAGTTGAGTTACCTGGGTGGGGCACCACGTCTGGGGAAACAAGGCCTCAGGAAACCTGTCAGTCTGGGCAGAGATGAGTCAGAACCTAGTAAAGAAGAAGAAATAAAGATTAATACCAGATGGGAGAAGGAGGCAGTTGAAAGTCCCTATAAATAGTCAGCATCTAAGAACTTGACAGGAGTGGAAGGTGCAGCAAACAGTGCCTGAAACAGAGGCCTCTTCTGCCAGGAGGTTCCTAAAAGTTCGCTGGCAAAGACCAGGAAAAGAACCAGGGCCATGTGCGCGGCAAGACATCACCTAAGTGCAAAGGGGTTTAAAGGACTTAGAACTCTGACTTCCATTCTCATTTATTTCATGAGCACTGCCGTTCCCTTTTTCTTGGTCAGGGTTTTGGCTGTAGTTTGGAATATCTTGCTGTTTGCAGAAAATTTTTAAACATGAATTATCTAGTTGCTATGCCTCCAGGGTACACATTTAGATGTGCACATGGATGAACTAACAGACAGCTCTTTTCACCTCACTCTCTTTACTGAGTCTTACCGATTTAAAACAAAAGAAAGGCTTATTTTATAGATCTTTGAAACATATCTGAGCATATCTTTTAATTCACTTAATTCACTTTAATTCACTTAAAAGCCAATCCCCTCAGGGATCACTCTTAAAGAACCAAGGTCATTTGAAAATCTATACACCAGCGATATTTAAACCGGTTAAATTGAGCCAAGTCACCCAATTTGACTGTTTAGTCAAATTCAAGTATGTCCAATGCATTAAGGTATTAAACCCTCAACAAATTCTTCTTTGGCGTGGCCAGATGAGATAAGTGCTATTTATTTATTGTTTTTATACAAATGGAAAATCTATACGTACCATAATTAAGAAGTTTTCACAAGTAACCTGGTTAGAATTCTGAATGGGAATCAAGAGAAGGCTGATCTTTCTGCCAAAGAGCAGCAAAAAAATCTGACTTTCTGCTCTGCGAGCAGGTGGCTGAGGGACTGTTTTATGAAGGGTTTGATTAACTCTGTCTTTCTGTCTTAGTTACCTACCAAAATAAACTGCACGAATCCCAACATGATAGAAGGACTCTATCATCAGCTGGCCGGCATCTCAGTAAGGCTCCACAGCCTAGGGAAATGAAATTACTAAGGAAGACAAGTCAATAAGTATGCAGTTTCAAGAGGCCTCTGGTTCAGGTATTGTCAGTGGCCAGACAGTAACAGCCAGTGTGCTCCGCTGGCTACACTAGTCCTGGGCCCAGAGCTGTCCTCAGAGCCATAAGGGGGACCCAGCTGGTTTCCACCCCTGGGCTCTGCTCCTCCTCCTCTTGGTGTCCTCCTCTATGGAACATTACCTGGTCCCCTGATGAGGGTCTTTCTGACCCCTTTACCCATAAATCTGACCCAGGGCAAGCCCCATTCCCTTAGGACACTACCCAGGTGGTGAAAGGGGGACCAGATAGATACACTTAATTTATGATGTTCACTACTGATAAATGCTTAGCTTCTGTGCCTTTTAATTAAATAGCACTGCATTTTCACCATCGCCTTCAAGGCCTTATCTCAAAGGCACAGCAAGGTGGAAACATCACACAGTGTGACAGGGTCAGAGACAGAGAGTCAGAGACAGAGAGAAAGAGAGATACTGTCTTTGGTTAATAATACCTTTCGTCGTATCCTACCAATTATATATCCAGGCAATAACCTAAATAAGACACAGAATTGAGGACACATTTTTGTCTGACTCCTTCATCTTACACATGAGGAAACTGGGGCTTAGAAATGGCTGAGTTGCACAAAGCCACACACCTGGGACTAGAGCCCAGGTCTCCTGATTTCAGGCCACTGGTCTTCCTGCCATGAACATCCTACCGCATTGCCAGTTGTGTATGGCCAGATGGAAGATGAAGGTTGCAGAACCTGGCTTATCTTAGTAGCAACCCAGGCCCCTTCCCGTCAAGGACCTTAAACATAAGGATCAGATACCAGACTAGGGAAACACCCAATGAGAAATGGGGAAAATGTAGACTCAGTGGTCCACTGGCCTCAGCGTGGGAAATAAAATAGGTTGCCAGGAAACCAGGAACTTAGACTGTCCTGAGGGAACCATGAGAACTGCCTTTCTCAACTGTGAATATCCCGTCCCACAGAAATAACCATCCTTCACACAGAAGCCCTGCCACTTTTACCCATGCCTGCCCCTATTCTGGATTCCACTCCACCCTCCCCTTCCTTTAGAAAGAAGTTCTTTTTCCTTCCTATCACCAAGAATTCTCACCGAGCTCCAGGGAAAGAGTCTACTTCATCATATATTCTCATTCAACAAACTGTAATTAAGCACCTACTGTGTACCAGATAACTGAGCTGGGTCCTGGGGAAACAAAGATGGAACAGACACAGTTATTCTTCTCAAGAGCTCATCATCTGAAGGTCCTATTTGTGTACAAGTGCTTGCTTGCACATGGGTCTAATAGCCCCATGTGGACAGCGGGCATATTTCTAAACCCCAAATCCCAACATATGGTCCAAAAAAAGATTGCTTTTCTAATTTATGACTGTTCTATATGAACGTCTTTAAAAGGCTTAAAAATTAAATTGCTTTCATAAGTTCTTTAACAAATTTCCTTTACTGAAAAGAAATAAATTTTATTAAATCAGGCTTTTTTTGAGAAAAATCTGTGCTATGTGTTCATCAAACCCATATGTGTTAACTTGTAAAACCTTGTAATCATAGGCTGTTGCAGTTGGAAAGGATCTGAGATATCACCTAAGCCAGTAGATTTGAATTTTTTAATTTTATTTTTTAAACAATGAAACACTTTTTAAGCCAAATATTACCAAAAGTTCCCAAACATAAAACAGTTAAAACCGGACGTGCTTTGGTCAAAGGAGAGATGGAGAGCTCAGAGCCCTCTCTCCTAAACTCCCTCTCCCACCCCACCCCCTCTGTTCCCACAGATTTTGGAACTGCACTCCACAAATGTACTATCCAACTACCCCTCGTGTCCCAAATGGGGACACTGAGATCCAAAGAGAGTATGACCTCATTTTAATGAATTACATCTGCACCAACCCTGTTTCCCAGCAAGGTCACATTCTGAGATTCTGGGCATGAGAACTTCAACATATGAACTGGGGAGTCGGGGCAGGGGTGGGGGGACACAATTCAATCCATAGCACTGCTTCCTGCCCTGTCTGGATGAAGATCTTTGTCAAGCCAAGGAAGTCCCTGACACCAGGTCCTTAAGGGAGAGACGTGAGCGTATTTGACCACTGCTGGGAAGAAGTCAGGGGAGAGAGCGGGTGCATAGAGAGATGTCCCTGGGAAGATAGGAGAGGATGGCCCTGAGGCCAGGCAGAGGGGTTAGCTTAAGTAGGAGGGGAGACACTTCCTGTATTATCACAAGGAGGCGGGAAGGAGAAAGGGATGAGTTTGGACGCAAAGTTATATACAAATATGGAGGCAGGAAGTCAAGGGAGTTGCTTCAAATGGCCCCGCTTTCTTCGTGAAGCAGGAGAGCCTGACTATTGAGACTGACAGTGGAGTTTGGGGTTGGGGCTCAGTAGATGGACAGGAAGTAGAACCAGAGACTTGAGGAGGGTGGAGAAAGTTTGAAATAGCCCTGTGTATAGTGGACAATAGCCAGCTTTGTCTTGAGTAGGCACCCAATACATCGTTAAAGAAGAGGATCTGTTATTGTTGTATCAGAAAAATGGGAGAATGGAAGGTGAGCTGACCAGAGGAACAGAGAAGGGCTGCCTGACAGTAACAAGGGTCCAGATGATGTTGGTGACCAAAGTTTATAGTGGCACCGTCTGTAGGGTGTGAGGTTTTTCCAGCAATGCTCAACAGCTGGGAGACTGATGTAGAGAAAGTAAACAGTTGAGTTGATCCAGAGCTGGGCTTCACCCAGGAGCGTGCATTAAAAGGACAAAGGGGCAAGGAGGCTGAGGATGTTAGCAAGAGGAGGGTGAAGTGAGGAAGCTCAGGGGCCCAGGTAGGTAGAGAAGGAAGTGGGAATTGAGCAGGCTGTGCCTGTTTCTGCAGACGAGCCTTGCACATGCCCCTTGCTTGCTGTTGACCAGAGCACACGGTCATTGCTGCCTCCCGGAGGGACAGATGCTGCCAGATGTGGCATGCTAGTGAGCTGCGGCCAATGGGCTCCTCAGCTGATCTTCCTCCTCTAAGGTGGTCCTGACTGGCCCAAGCTGGGTAATTCAGCAATTTGTACCTAGCCACAAGAGTCAGAGCACACTCTGGGGACACACATATCCCTATGAAAGGAAGAGGTCGACACCAGCTGCATATCTGGTGTGTTGGTTCAACCCTACATCAGTTTGCTAATCTCTGTGTTATTTTTAATGCTATATGAGCCAACCCTGTTTATTTGGATCTTATGACTGTGAATCTTCCAAGACCACAGATCTTCTCTTAATATACATCTACTGACATTATTAGCAGTCAGCTCAGAACTCCAAGTTACTAGAATCACTTTAGTATCTTCCAATACAAAATAACTGGGGGTGGGGGGGGGAGGGGGGAAAGAAACTTTTTAGTGGCATACTAAAAATACTCCTAGTACAGAATGATTAAAACTAAAAACCAGTACCAAACTTTGTCAGGAGCAATGGAAACTCTCATACCCTGCTGCTAAGACTATAAATTGGTGCAACCACTTTGGAAATTTTGGTATTTTCCATTAAAATTGAAGATATGCATATCCATCATCCAACAGTTCCATTCCTAGGTATATGAACAACAGAACTAGATAAAGATCTGCATAGCATGAATTGTTCATAATGGTCTAATACTGGAGACAACTCAGTTATCCATCAGCATTAAAATGGAAGGATATCCATACAATGGAACGCTATACAGCAATGGCATTGACAAGCTACAGCTATAGGCTACAGCATTGATGAATTTCACGAACGTAATGCCAAGTGGAAGAAGGCAACATAAATACATACTGTATGATCTGTCTATTCAGAGTTCAAAAACAGGGAAGAGTGACTAATATATAGGAATGCAGACTTCAGTGGGTAAAGTATAAAGAAAAGCAAGGAGGGATTACCATCATAGTCAGGATAGTTGCCTCTAGACAGCCTTACCGCTAACATCTGTGGGGCTTAAATGGAGAACTGCATACCATAGCCCTAAATATTTAAAAGTTGTAAATTAAACTAATAAGCTATTAAATAACAGATGTTCTATCCTCCTACCTTGGCAAATGTATCTTCATTGCAACCTGGAAGACCAGGTTGGACCTGAGAATTCTTGGATGGCTTAAAGCTTCTTGCTGGAACTCGTGACACAAGAAGAGCCGGCCCCCAGACCCTCGGGCCATCCGCCTTCTCCTCCCACCCCTGCTCCATCCCATACCTCAGGGGCCTTGTGCTCGAGTATGTATACTCCCTAACTTTCATCCACAGCATCCTACAAATATCTGCCCCTGGGCCACCCATCAGGAAGGTGGAACTGAGGAAGAGCCCCCGGAAGACCTGGGAGAGGGCCTGGAATCATTTGGACAGGGAATTCCAACGGCTCCGTGCTTGGTGCCTTGTCTGGAAAGGGAGACATGGGTTCCAAGTGGACATGGCCTCTTGGCCTCACAGACGCCCCTGTCCCTTTGGAAAGGGGCATGACTGGAGGAGAGCTGAAGCCCCGAAGCACAGGCCCAGCAGAGAGCCCCTGTGTGCGGCTTAGGGCAGTACCACTTTTTTTTTTTTTTTAATAAATGTATTTATTTATTTTTTTATTTTTGGCTGCGTTGGGTCTTCGTTGCTACACGCAGGCTTTCTCTAGTTGTGGTGAGCGGGGGCTACTCTTCTTTGCATTGCGCGGGCTTCTTATTGCGGTGGCTTCTCTTGTTGCAGAGCACGGGCTCTAGATGCACGGACTTCAGTAATTGTGGCACGTGGGCTTCAGTAGTTGTGGCTCGCGGGCTCTAGAGCGCCAGCTCAGTAGTTGTGGCACACGGGCTTAGTTGTTCCGCGGCATGTGGGATCTTCCTGGACCAGGGCTCGAACCCGTGTCC
>NC_041231.1:100406062-100425344 GCF_002837175.3 Physeter macrocephalus
GTCATAATATTGACATTCAGTCCAGTAATCCTCCACTGTAACAGCTCCTTTACTTTGCAGTGAAAATTGATTTGTATATTTTTTGCCTTTGAGTCCTTGTGGGATTTTTTTTTTATTATTATTCAAACAGAAAGTCACAAAAATTATAATCATCCTCATCAGTTCACTCAGTCCCATGTAATTAATTTTTTTTTCATCTTGATCTTTTGTTAGCACTTTTATGAATTCATCAGTTTTCCATTAGAGCTCTGAAGGGCAGTACCACTTTTAAAGGAAAAAGAGGGCTGTATTAGGAAAGGCACTGGAAAACTTCTGGGGTCCTGGCAGTATTCTATATCTTGACCTGGGGGGGTTTACAGTTACAATAATTTATTAAGCTCTACATTTGTTTTATACAGCTTTCTGTACGTGTGTTATATTTCACAATAAAGAATTAATGAAATCTCTATATATTCTATTCCTGGTGCTGCAGTTTATGGGATCCCCACAGACAAATCAGCTCAGAGTGGTTGCATTTAAGCTCAGACACCTTGGGCTGTTAAAATGCCTCAAGGTGTGAAGACCTAAGGGGGAAATGGACAGATGCTGGAAACACAATAACTCTCACTGCTGGTTCTCTCCACTGTCCACACCTAGGTCCTTGAGTGACATGGACAGACTTAGGCAGGACGATGAGTCATGGGCCCGTGTCCTCCTGCCTAGCCACTGCAAGTGCCTCAGAGGGAAATTCCTTTTCCTCCCTCTTAAACAAGATTACAGATACTGTGTTTATCAAACCGAAATTATAGGAGGCTGTTCCTATCCTAGCAGAAGTGAAAGAAGACCAACTCCCAATTATCCTCTGTTTGAAAAGCAGTTCTAGGAAGACTTCTCTCCATCAAGGCAGCTGGATGGGTTCATCACACAGTTTGCTGAGCTTCTACTATGTCCTAGACGCGACCCTTATTTTTCAGCTCCACATTTTAAAACATTCATTTAGTTTTTATTTTTTCATTCTTGATAGGAAAAACATTTTCCTTTTACAAAGATTCAGATTTCTGATTCTCAAAAAGATTTCCAAGTGCCCCACATGGTTTAAGTATCAGGGTTTTTCTAAGAATATATATTTCAACTATGGTCCATAAAGATACACACACACCTCATCTCAAAACTGAACATTATGGCTGAGAGATGATGAAGGGGAAGTGAAAAACTGGCCAGTACTAACCAACCAAGAGCCCAGGCAATTTTTTTCCCCAAAAATCTAATTTCTGAGCTTTGCATCTAAGCTGTTTAAAGGCCACATTGCCAAAGTACCAGTTTTCCTCATTTTGGGGAAACAAGAAAAGCATATGGCTCCAGGGACCTTCACAAACTGCTGCTGAGAAGTGGAGCCAGGCATATTTGGTGGCTTCAAGATTATCAAAGTAGCAACATATTAGATTAGTTTAAAGGAGGATGATGAGGCAGTGGGGTAGAGGGGTAGAAAAACAAGTTAAATCAATAGCAGGACTAAAGTTGTAGATTACAGACAATGAAAGATCACTCATTTCTACCATTTTGCCCCAGTAAGAAACACCTGACAAGCACCTACCCATCACTTAAGACTCCACCCAAAGTTTACCTTCTCCCTCCTTCGTGCTTTCACCAGACCCACTTAGTATTCTACCAGAGTTGCTGTAACATTTTACAGGACTGTACTGTTTGGTTTGCCTTCCTAGACTGTGGGCTGCTTGAGGACGGGACCATACTTTATGCATCTTCAAAGTTCCAGCTAATGCATAGTATGAGCTCCATAAATGTTATCCTTGATTGCATGAATAACTGATGGATTCCATTAATATAGATTTGGCTTTTCCAGCTGCTATGATGCCACCCTGAAGTGATGAAAAGCATCTCAGCCTCTGCCAGAGTTTACCCACTGTTTTTTGTTGTTGTTTTTGTTTTGTTTTGGCTGCGTTGGGTCTTCATTGCTGCGCGTGGGCTTTCTCTGGTTGCGGCGAGCGGAGGCTGCTCTGCGGTGCGCAGGCTTCTCATTGCAGTGGCTTCTCTTGTTGCGGAGCACGGGCTCTAGGCATGGGCTTCAGTAGTTGTGGCTCGCGGGCTCTAGAGCGCAGGCTCAGTAGTTGTGGCACACGGGCTTAGCTGCTCTGCGGCATGTGGGATCTCCCTGGACCAGGGTTCAAACTCGTGTCCCCTGCATTGGCAGGTGGATTCTTAACCACTGCACCACCAGGGAAGTCCCTACCCACTGTTTTTAACTTCTCTTTTCAGGCTCAGGAAGCTGTGAATTCCTTAATGTCACACACTGGCCTGAGAACATCGTGTATTCTTTAAGCAGAGTTATGAGAACGGAGAACCTGGTCGGCCGACTAAAACACTGGAATTGTCCTTTTCGAGACCCAGAGCTCCAACATTCCTTGGCTTAACAGACAGAAGCACCTGGGAAAATGTGGGCAAGGGTGAGTAGTGATGAAAAAACCAGGCATTTCGTGTGCGTCTCTTCCGTCCAACTCAACTCAGACAAATTCCTTTGAAACAGTAATACAAATGGCATTCCTTTCCCACCCAGGACTGCAACTAACACTTGAAATTGAAAGGTTGATTTTAGGCCACCAGCTCTTGCTCTGTTAGGTGAATCTTTTTACATGGGTACGCTGCTGGCCACGGGAAATCCTCTTCCATTCAGAAATCTCAGGGGAAGCAGCCTCGTGGGATAGAGGTAGAATATTCCACCTAGTATAACTAGTGCCCAAGTCTGGAGGTTACAGTTCTGAACCTCCAGAAGCTGATCACCTAGGTTACCGATTAGCCAGTTCTCTAGTGCCTCCTTTCTCTGTCTGCCCGTCATCTCTGAACCATTCCTTTTCCGCTCAGCGGAAAACCACCTTGGCCTGGGGTGGAGGTTAGGGTTAAAAGAGTCAACTCTCCTGTCGGACCAAGGCTTCCTAAAGGTTTCATGGAAGCTAAGTAGGAGAAGTGATGTGTAATTGCACCTATTAATTGACTTCTATTGGAGACGGGCAGCGGGGCCTCGCGCGGTGCCCTTGGGGGCAGAACTGGCTTTAGCCTCACTCCTGTGTGAGTGTGAGCCACTTACTGGAGGCTTTTGAATCTCTGTTTTCAAATTTATACACTGGTGATAGCAGGATGGTCTTGAGGATGAGGTGAGAGAGTGCACATAAAGTAACTTGTGCTCGACAGAAAGAAAGTTAATTCCCTCATGGGTTGAGGTCAGTAATCCGTTGCGTGTGTCACGTGCGGAACCAACCATCAACATAAATCAGAAAAAGCACCAGGCAGCCCGGTCAGTCCAAACAGGGCTCATTTCATTTACAGAGAAAGGCTGTAAGTTAAGCAAAACGACAAATGTGTTCTTAAAACATGTTGGTAAGTGATAAAAGGATTGTCCTGGAAGCCTTTAAAAACCAGTAAGATTGTCATATCCCTGTAGTGTTTTAAAGTAACGATCCCTTAAAAATTCCTCCTAGTCTTAGGGTTCTATGACAAAAATCTGTCACAGAATTGGACATTTTGAGCCTTCAACCAAAGTATGAATTCAAACTGGAGCAGATTACATTTATTTGTGATTCCTCAAGTCTTTCAGTGTGAATATTAACTTCTTAAATGAAGAGTGAAACAAAAATCACCTCTTCTCATTTTTTTATACCTACTCAGCCAGTTTTACTAAACTGAGACAAAAGCAGAGGAAGGAAGGAAGGAGAGAGAGAGGGAGAGAGAGGGAGGGGAGATAGCAGTCTCTAAAGCAAGCCAGTATTTCATTTCATTTGAGTCCCTGCAGTGAATATTAGCTCCGTGGTATTTCAAATACATGTTGCTTCTCAACTTTTGGTGCCCTCGACCTGAAAGCCGGACAGTCCTGCCACCTGGAATCCTCAGTTTGCTTTGGAATTATCTATGTTCAGAGTCCAAGGGTCCTTTAAGATCATTAATTCCATCACTTCTGGGTAGTTTTCCCCTCATTATTGAACTTTATTTAAATATTCCATACACACACACACTTACACGTAACTTTATACTAGGCTACGTAGAATGTACGTATTTGGCAATTGCTATATCTCCTGTTAAAAAGGAGCATTTCTTCCCGGTTGTCAGCGCTTCCTAAGGCTATGTTACTACTGCTCTTTGCGGGGCAACATGGCCGTGAAGCCAGACCGCCAGATTTGAAGCCCAGCCCTGCCACTGACAGTAGGAGGACCTTGAACAGGTTACTTAACCTCTCTGTGCCTCAGTTTCTTCATCTATAAAATGGGGGTGAGAATAGCACCTACCTTGAGGGGATGTTCTGGTGATGAAGTATGTAAATAGCTTAAGAGTTGTGTGTGACACATACCAAGCCCTCCCATGAGACCTGGCGTTCCAGAGCACAGAAGAAAAAAAAGTCTCTGCAGCTAAAGGAAACCACTAGAGGGGGAAGATGGGAGAAGCAGAGAGTAAGGAAAGGCCTGGAGAGAGAATGGGCCTTTAAGAGTCGAACTTAGGCTGACGTGGCTGTTCTCCTGAGCCCCCTCGGGCTGCGGTTTTCTGGTTCTAGGAGAAGCAATGGAGACACCGTGAGTGCATGGCCAGAAACATCGTTTGGGGAAAGCTGTGCTACATTCATGGATACTCTTAAAAGAAAGCCCCTTACAAAAAAGCTCCGCAAATAACAGCAAGCCCTGAGGTAACCGTGAAAATGTCAAGCCCTGAGGAGAAAGTGGAGAACACAGGCCCCACCTGGAGGGCCACCTGGAGGGCCAGCTGAGGGTCGCCGGCGTACAGCGGGAATCGGCACGTGTGAAGGCAGCTGGTCCGGCCCGCAGACCCACCGTGCACTCCCACCTCAGTAGCCTGATGCCAGCCGTAATGGGGGTGTTTATACCCCAGGAATCTGCAGCTTCTTTTTGTTTCATTTTTAGAAAGCTGGTAGTTAAACTTTCCCCGACGCACTGCTGGGGAAGATACAAAGGCTGGCTCGGAAAAACTGAAAGAAAAATGTCTTAAACTGCAAAGCTTTTTCTTTGGCATTCCTTACTCTTCCCCTGTGTACGAAGGCGGGAAGCTGGCAGTTGGACATGGTCTGTTAGGGTGTACCTAAAGAAGAAAAGCCACGCTGACCCCTTGCTTCCCAGAGGGCCAGAAAAGTGCTGACTGGCGGAACTTGAAAATAGCATCCTTTTCCCATGAAATATAAGTTCACTCCAGGCCCAACATAGGTGTCAGACGGAGGACGTATAGGCTTGTGATGACTGTCCTAAAAAGGAAAATGCGACGAAATGCGGTAGTTCACATACTCCTTTTACACCGCTTTAAAAATATGATGATTTCGACATATTTTAGAGAATATGAAAACTGTCTACTGAGACTTGTTACCTTACCTCCTTGCATCGAAAAGACCGTTTAACCTGTTCAGATTTCTGGGTGTTCCTTGAGAGTAAGGATGGAAGAATAGGGACTGAAATGAAGAAGTGCCTCGACATCTGCCTTTATTAGTCTGCTGGGGCTGCCATTACAGAGTGCTGCAGCCCAGGGGATGCAACAGAACTGTATGTTCTCACCGTTCTGAAGGCAGAAAGTCCAGGGTCAAGCTGTCAGCAGGTGTGCTTTCTTCTCAGGCCTCACTCCTTGGCTGGTAGTTGGCCGTCTTCTCCCCGTGTCCTCACACGGTCTCCCCTCTGTGTGTGCCTGTGTCCTGATCTCTTCTTATAAGGACACCAGTCTTATTGGAGTAGCATCCACTCTAAGGACCTCATTTAACCTGAATCACCTCTTTAAAGACCTTATCTCCACACACAGTCACATTCTGAGATAGGGGGAGTTGGGACTTCAACCTATGAATTTGGAGGGGGACGTGAGCCCATTAACTGACTAAGCATAAGCGTTATTTATCCACAGGGCAGATTTGACTTAACAACCTAACAGGTCGTGTTCCCAGAGAAGCAGACTCTGGAAAGATGGAGACTGGTGTGCGGGGGGTTACAGGGAGCGCTCTCAGGAATACATACAAGCATCAAAGGATGCAGGATTAGGCAGGGGAGGGCTGGACCGCAGTGCCGTCACAGTAGAGGCCCCAGCTAATCACGCAGGCCCTCTGGGGTGGCCCTTCAGAGTTGTCTGGAACCAAGGCAAGGGAGTGGACTAGTCACAGGACGTGGGCTGCCCCAGGGAGGAGACCTGACCTGCCTGAGAGGCTGTCTTCGGTTGAGGACAATCTCAGGAGGGCTTGGTTGAGAGCTGCCGGCGGCCGAGTCTTCAGACGTTGACAGGGTGATTGCTTGGTCTCAAGTGGGGCTCCTCGTCAGTGCACTGCGGTGTCCACAGCCATGCACGTGAACAGAAGTTCCCTAAGTGCATGGAAGAATTCACCATCATCTTCTTAAGAAATTTCTCATTATGTCTCTCAGTAGGTTAAAAGGTGACCTATTCTGAACCCTAAAACATTGAGCCCAATTCTGGACACACAGAGGAAGCCGAGCAGGATGGTGAGCGAGTGAGTGGCTTAGTGGGAAAAGGATGGATGCTCTTTGGAGCCAGAAAGATCTGGATTCAAATCTCTGCCACGCTATTTACTAACATTTCTTACCCTCTCTCAACCTCCGATTTCTCCTCTGCAAAATGAGGATAATAATGCCAACTTTGTTAGACTGTTGAAAGATTTAAATAAAAAATATATACTTAGAGCATGTAGCATAATGTTTCATACAAAGAGGTCATCCAAGGAGCATTTGCTCCCTTCCCTTTCTTTCAGCAGATAGTTAGTGGGTGGTAACTGATTACAAGCCAGAAAGAGAGGTTTGATCTCCGAACTTGAAGGAGGATGTTTCTCAAATTCTGGTGTGATCTAAAGGTGCCTGAGGATACTTCTTTCCCCTGTCCTGACTGTCACCAGTTCTGTCAATGTGGAAATACACATCACATCACAAAGACCTCTCCCCCTTGCATAAATACCAGGTCTATTCCGAAACTAAAACATGCATAAATTATGTCAGTTACACAATCAAACCAATTCTCCTTTTCAAGATGTAGTTTTATTGAGGTATAAATCACTACTATAAGGCAATTTAGTGCAGACAGGAATTTTATTGGGGGACGCAGATCCCCTGAGCTTGTCTGGAAAATGGGAAGCATATTCCAAGATGAAGTGTCCTGCAGGTGTAAGAGTCGCTGTGCCTGCAAAGAAGCATGCCTGGACAGAGATTTAACTTTCTCATCTAAATCAAGTCAAATTGAGCTCCCCTGGATGGGATTGCTGAAGGTTTACTGTGTTTGATTATGGATCACAAAGCCCAGAGGCACTGCAGAAATCACGCTGTCAAAGAGACACCTGACTTAGGTCCAGAAAGTAAACAGGAGCCGGAACACAAAAAGTGACCCCTGAGCTTGGACCAGCTTTCTTATCCGTACCAGACGTCTCCCCTGATTTAACACGGGGCCACGTGGTTCCCCACTGTCTTCTGTGGCTTTCTTTTCCCACAGAGAGGCCCCATTTATTCGAAAATATGAAGCTTTGGGAGTTTCTTGAAAATGGTACTTTCGCTCGGTAAAAATAAGTCAAGATGAAAACGCTATCTGTGGGAATCCATTCTGAAAAGAGATTAAACTAAGAACATGGAAGGAACAGTCTGTTTTCCCCAAATGATCAGTAGCCACCCAGACCTAATCGCTTTCCATATGACAAAGAAAAAAAAAAATTCTAGAAGAGCACAACAAAAATATCACAATCACTAAGAAGTCTGAGGTTACTCTATATTCACCATCTCCACACAAACATCACGAGTGTGGGAATCGGTGAGCTTTTTGTCCTTAGACCTATTCTGAGTTCTCTTATTGATGAAGGAGGTTTCTGTCATCATTTTCCCACAATTGTCCTTTATTCTCTTTTTAAAAATATTTCTCCGGGTTTGACCAGGGCCTTGTAACACACACAGAGTCACCGTTACACCATAAAGAACCATGCATCCCCTATGCTTTAAGTATTATCCACAGCCCTCTCTGTCTTTTCACTGGCTCTTTGAGAGAAGCATCCTTGAGAATGACATCCAAGCAAACAGTAGGTTTACATCTAGTGCTTCCTTCCTATGTTCACATCTCCTTCTGCCCCTGTCCTATACTTGCCATTCCTCAGACACAGCAGAGCTGGAAGAACACACCAGTCAGCGGAGTGTTGCGGTGAGCTGCCGTAACAAGTAAACCCTATAATTTCGGTGGTTTAGCACAATACAGTTCAGCCCTCACTCCTGTGATAGTCCGTGGCTTTCTTGGGCAGCTCTCCTCAGGAATCTGGGTTTTCCACCATGTGGCCCCAACATCTCAGGGTCTCTCCCTTCCAGCAGCATAGATAAGAAGAGAGACGGTGTGGGACCTTTCAGGGAGCAGGCCAGGAAAGTAGAGTAAATTGCTTCTACCAGCATATGCTACTGGCCCAAAGAAGGCTGAGAACTAAGAAGTGCAAAGAGGATCGTAGTGTTTGCCTCAGAGAGTCCTTAAACGCCCCTTGCTTTCAATCCTTTCCAGTTTTTTTTTAGTTGAGGCAACAAAGACCCAGAGAACATAAGCTACACATAGCTAATCAGTGACAGCTCAGTTCAGTGCTGGCCAAGAGGCCTCCTACCCGTTCCTGTTGCTTCCAATTCATGTATAAAAGGGCTCATAAAATCTCAAGATACAGCTGGAGCATTGTTTCTAGAACCTTCTATCCAGGACTCCAGGGTGAGGCAGACTATGAACCCCCTGCTCTGAACCCACAATTCCAGCACAGTCCCCTCAGTCTGAGAGCTGGACAGATGGCTGCTTCAGGGAGCAAGTGCCAGTACCAACCCTAAGTACAGGAAACGCCTCTTGGCTCCTTAGGGATATAAAATCACTTTGCGGAAAGTCAAGAAAAATAGAAGCAGAATACCATGTAATGCTTTATTCGGAGGCCAAAATCACCTATTAGGGCTTGTGTTTTGTACTTGATTCTGTCAAGAGAACTTAAAGGGTGGAGACAATGGAGTTTATAGGAAGAGAAATTCTGGATGGTGCCAGCCTGGTTTACAACCATCACATTGTCTCACGGAAAAGACGCCTTGATGTCCTCCTCAGAGTTGAAATCGAACATGAGAAGACACAGAGCCTTCCAGAAAACACCTGGAGAAGAATGAGAAAGTGGGCCCAGGGAAGGTTGGTCTCCTTGTCAGGTTCTGAAAGTTGTCTGGAGAGCAGTGCTTCACTCGTGGAAAGAACGCCCGTGTGGAAATCTGGGTAAACCTTGGCCACACCTCTGACCATCTGCATGTCTATGGAACACTCAGTTAGTTATATAACTGTTTTTTAAAATTCTGACCTTACCTTCACACAGGTTCTATATCTGGATTTTTTTGCCTGTATTTTAACATTCTCATCTGGAGATCTGACATTGAGTATTTAAAGGCTGCTCATTAGTTCTCTTAGTTTCTCTGAGAATCTTAGTCAAACTATTTAACATTCTGAGGTCTCCCCTCCACCACCATAACAGCAAGGGAGGGAAAAGAAATAAAAATAATAGCTGCCCCTTGGCTGGAAATTATGGTGCTGATTTACTCTAAACATTATCACATAAAATCAAGTAACAATAATAATAGGAATTAGATTTATGGCAGTGCCAACTATATTATTTATTTAGCCAAAATACAATCACATTTCCAGGTTTACAGATCAGATACTAAAAATAGTACAAAATTTAATTACATGTGCCTTTATTTTATAATCTTTCTACCTCTTTCTCTACTTTCTTTTCTTTTCTTTTTTTTGGGCTGCATTGGGTCTCCTTTGCCGCGCACGGGCTTTCTCTAGTTGTGGCGAGCGGGGGCTACTCTCTCCGTTGCAGTGCGCAGGCTTCTCATTGCGGTGGCTTCTCTTGCTGCGGAGCATGGCCTCTAGGCATGTGGGCTTCGATAGTTGCAGCACACGGGCTCAGTAGTTGTGGCACACGGGGTTAGTTTCTCTGCAGCATGTGGGATGTTCCCGGACCAGGGCTCGAACCCATGTCCCCTGCATTGGGAGGCAGATTCTTAACCACTGAGCCATCAGGGAAGTCCCTCATTCTCTATTTTCCATGCTCACTGCTCCCCTTCTTTAAAAAAAAATTATTCTTGTGAGTTGGGGAAATATCATGGCCATCTTATTAAGACAGTGAGGGGATTCGGTTTGTTGGCAAAGCTTGAACTCAAATCAGTGGTCAGTATGCGGAGCAGGAAAGGTGGAGGCAGGCTAGTTAGGTGTCTTTAAGGAACTTGGAAATAAGGTCGCTTTCAGAGTGAAACTAGTAAAATGAACGGATAAAATGCATACAAACTGGCAAAAACAGGAAGGATATAATTAGCCAGCTGTGGAAGTAAAGCCAAGAAACTATCCAACTGTATATAAAATAGAAGTGTATGAGAGCATCTCAAACTTCAGCCCCACAGATCCTGGGGTACAGTAATGAGGAGGATGTACACGTGATTTTAAGTTAGTGAGTAGAAAACTAATTGGCTGCATCTTGCCTGTTTGGATGAAGGCTATGTAAACAGGAGTTGGTTAGCCAAGGAAGCAGTAAAAAGAATCAGAGTGTCACAGAAGCCCTCTGGATGGCAGAGCCCATCAACGTGAAGCATCTAGGGAAGACACGGTCTTGGCGGTGTTGACCAAAGCATTATGGTTCTCTTGATGAAACCATCCCTATTGGGGGCAAAAGTGCCTCAAACCATTGACGGTAACATCCTAAGACCAATTAAGAGCCTTTTTTTTATGATTCTGTGGACACCAAGCAACCTCGTCATAATTTGGCCCCTCATGTAGTGAGTCTACTGACAGAGCTGCCTCAAAACTTTCTGGTCTACTTGCCAGTTTTATTTATTATTTTAAATTACTCTAACTATATCTGATGCTGTGAGCCAGTTCCACCTTGAGCATGCCAACAAAATCAGTTTTATGAACCTAACTGACCTTAGGCCATGGTATATACGTCAAGGTAAACATCGCCTTATGGGGTGCACCTGGGCAGGCAGTAATGTTACCCAGCAACAGCTCAGGCTCACAATACACTCTTCTGGAACTGCAGCTGAACCAGCCTCGTGCAGTTTTGACTGAAACATAGATAAAGTCAAGATCAAGATGTTCTAATAATATGACTGTCTTTAGTGATCTGACAAAACAATTGCCATATTGTAAGCCAGAAACAGTCCACAGAATGAAGGGATGGAAAGAACCTAAACCATTTTAACAGGGTACATGCTGATTTTCAATTACATCTGGGACCCCACCATAGACAGCTTCGTTGAAGATACTAAGGTCATTGACAGGTAATGTTTTCCAGGTTTTTTCACACCTTATCCAATTGCAGTAATTGTTAGGTGATAAATACGGTGACAGCTCATTACAAAGTTCAGCTTCCAGAAGCTGAAAGGTTAAGTGGCACCTCTCACCTGCTGGGTGGTGGGTTAGCGTCTAACCCCTGTCCCTTCTCCCTACTGCTATACAGTAGGTCCTTCTCCATTCTCCACCCCACAACTCTGTCTGGAATCTTGTGCACTCAAGGCTTTAGACTTTACACAAACCTGTTGAAGTGAAAATAAAGTCAAAAGGTTCTACTACTGAACCTCAGGGATATATAGGACAGTATATAAAGTGCAGAGATGCAGGGGATAAAGAATATGGCCTGAAAACTCGAGAGCATTATCCCTAGTCTCTACAGGTGTTTTATTAGTGTGTGTACGTGTTTCTGTCTGTCTGCCTGTCTGTCTTCCTGTGTGTCTAGGGAGAAGGGTTTGTATACTCTGTGACCTCATGCCAGCTTGTCACACACGTATAAACCTATCTCCACAGATGTTAACTACTTGGTTTAGTGTGTGTGTGTGTGTGGTACGCGGGCCTCTCACTGCTGTGGCCTCTCCCGTTGCGGAGCACAGGCTCCGGACGCGCAGGCTCAGCGGCCATGGCTCACGGGCCCGGCCGCTCCGCGGCACGTGGGATCCTCCCAGACCGGGGCACGAACCCGCGTCCCCTGCATCGGCAGGCGGACGCGCAACCACTGCGCCACCAGGGAAGCCCAACTACTTGGTTTTTTTAAACAGCTTTATTGAAGTATAATTGGCATACAATAAACTGCACATAGTTAAACTGTAAGTTTTGATAATGTTGACATACACGTACAGCTGTAAAACCGTCACTACAGCCAAGATAATGAACATACCCATCACCCCTCCCCCAATTTCCTCATGCTTCTTTATAATCCCACCTCTGCGCCTTCCTACTCCCGTCCCAGAAAACCATTGATCTCCTCTCTGCCATTGCACATTAGTTTGCAATTCCTAGAAATTTATATAAATGAAGCACACAGTACATACCCTTTTCTCTGGCTCCCTTTACTCAGCAAAATTAAAATCTTTGCATAGATATGTGTTTTCTTCTCTTTTGGTTAAATAAATACCTAGGAAGGAAGGAATAGGTCATATGGTAAGTCTATGCCTAACTGTCTAAGAAACTGACAAACTGGGTTCCAAAGTGGTTGTACCATTTTACAGTCCTGTCAGCAGTATATGAGAGTTCCAGTTCCTACAACACTTGCCAACATTTGGTATGGTCATATTTTTCTTTTAATTTTAGCCGTTCAAGTAGACGTATAGTGGTATTTTACCATGGTTTTACTTAGCATTTCCCTAATGCCTAATGATGTTGAACATCTTTTCATGTGCTTCTTTGTCATCTATATGTCTTCTTTGATAAAATGTCTGTTCATATATTTTGTCAATTTTTAACAGGTTGTTTTCTTATTATTGAGTTTTTAGGGTTTCTTATCAATTCTAGATGTAATTATTTTGTCAGATATCTGTATTGTGAACATTTTCTTCCAGGCTTTGGCTTGTCTTTCCATTCTGTTAACATTGTCTTTGGAAGAGCAGACATTTTTAATTTTGATGAAGTCTTATTTATTAATTTGTTATTTTATGGATTGTGCTTTTGGTGTGGTGTCTAAGAAATCTCTACCTAACCCAAGGTCACAAACATTTTCTCCTACATTTTCTTCCAGAAGTTTTATAGTTTTTGGCTTTACATGTCTCTCTGATCCATTTTGAGTTAATATTTATATGATGAAAGGTATAGATTGAAGTTCATTTTTTTATGTGGATATCTAATTGTACCAACACCATTTGTTGGAAAGACCACGTTTCCCCACTAAAGTTTCTTTGCACCTTTATCAAAAATCAGTTGCCTAGGGCTTCCCTGGTGGCGCGGTGGTTGAGAGTCCGCCTGCCGATGCAGGGGACACGGGTTCGCGCCCCGGTCCGGGAAGATCCCACATGCCGCGGAGCCGCTGGGCCCGTGAGCCATGGCCGCTGGGCCTGCGCGTCCGGAGCCTGTGCTCCGCAACGGGAGAGGCCACAGCAGTGAGAGGCCCGCGTACCGCCAAAAAAAAAAAAAAACAGTTGCCTATATATGTATTTGTTCCATTGGTCTATCTTGAAGCTTGAATAGTGTACTTTATAAGCCTTGAGGTCAAGTAGCATTAGTCCTCCAAGTTTGTTCCTCTTTTATCTTTTTGTTTGTTTGTTTTTTAAATTTTGTTTGTTTTATTTCGTTTTTGCTATTCTGGGTCCTTTGTATTTCCATATGAGATTTAGAATCAGTTTGTCAATTTCTACAAAAAAAAAAAACCCACTGAGCTTTGGATTGAGATGGTGCTGAGTCTATAAATCAGTTTAGGGAGAGTTCACATCTTGCCAATAATGAATGTTTTGGTCCATGAAGACCTCATATCTCTCCACTTCTTTAGGTCTTCCTTAATTTTCTCAGCAATGTTTTGTAGTTTTCAGTGTACAGAGAACTGTGAACATTTCTCAGTCACAAACCATAAGGAAGGATGACCAGTTTCTTCAAGACTAACAACTTAAAAGCACCAGAGGCTTAAGCCCCTGTATCGGTTTATGGCAATTCAATGCAGGGACTATAAAGAGAGGATGATAGTACCTATTTCCGAGAATTGTGATCATTAAATGAGAGGGCACAAGTATGCAGTTTAATATAGCACGGGCTATGGGTCAAACTGCCTGGGTTCAAATCCCTCACAGCTGAACAAACTTAGGAAATTCACGATCCATCTAGAATTCAGTTTTCTGATCGGCAAAATGCAGAAAATACTAGCACTTTCCTTATAAGTGTTCTCATGAGGGTCAAATGAGCTTGTTAAACACTTAAAATTATGTATTCTTGTCATGTAGTGAGCCACAAATAAATGTTAGCAATGGGTGTTGATTTTATCACTAATAGCACTTAAACAGCATCTGAAACATAGTAAACACCCAATAAAGGGTAGATTTTATTATTAGCTTATACAGCTAAACGAGGCCACTTGGTTAACACCTTCAGGTATGCCTCCCTTCTGATTTGAATATCGCAGACTGAACTGAATTTTCTGGAAGGAGGTTTGTTCTTAAAAGACCTGACCCTGATACTGAACACAGACTCCCCATTCTACAATCTGGATGTTGCATTTCTTTTTCTCTCATTGCTTTTAAAATCCTCAGAAAGCTAACTCCTTCATGAAGACTCATCTACTTGCTATAGGGTAAAGAAGGGTCCAGGTTACATACCAGACTGGTTTTGTGGTGTGATATGATATCCAAGTCCAGGAAGACTCTTTGCACCTCTTGTCACCCAGCACTCCTACCTTCCACCACTGCACGCTCACACACGTGCGCGTACACGCACACATAATCTCCCTCCTGGCTTGCTGACACAAACTGCCCAGTTGGAAACCCATTTCTGTGCTTGATGACTTTGTTCCCTATAAAATCACAAGTTACCTTTGAAGGAAAAATAATCATTAACTTATTCAGGTATGTGACAGTATAAAGTAATAGAAAGAGCCCTGGACCAGAAGAGTAAAGGTTTGGGTCCTCATCCTAGCTGCCTTTTTCCCTCTCTCTGTAACCTAAGATTCCACTTAAGCTCTCTCTGCTGTACAGTAAAGGGATAATGGATTCGAGCCATTCGTTCATTCAGCAAATCTTACACAGCCAGGTGTTGTTTAAAGTGGAGATGTAGCAGTGAACAAAACAAAATTCCTGCTCCCACAGAGCTTATATTCAAGTCAGAGAGACAGATAATAAGCGAACACATATGTAATTGACTGTCAAGGAGTGGGACATTATAAGAACAAAAATAAAGCAGGGTAAAGAGATGGAGAATGAAAAGAAATGCTAGTTTGGCAGAGTGTTAAAGTTAAAGAGTGTTAAAGTTCTGGCAGAGTGTTAAAGTTAAGTTCTAAAGTTTTAAAGTGTTAAGTTTTGGTAGAGTGTTAAAGTTCTTTCTGAGGTGGTGGCAGTTCAGTGAAGACCTGAAGAAAGTGAGTGGTATCAGTTATAGAGAAAAAACTAGTGGTTACAAATGGGAAGAGGAAAGGGGGGAGGGGCAAGATAGGAGCAGGGGATTCAGAGGCACAAGTTACTATGTATAAAATAAATAAGCTACAAGGATATCTTGTACAGCATGGGGAACAGAGCCAATATTTCGTAATAACTTTAAATGAGTATAATCTATAAAAATTTTGAATCACTATGTTGTACACCTGAAACTAATATAATATTGTAAATCAACTATACTTTAATAAAAAAATTAGTGAGTTATGTGACATGAGGCTAGCTGGTAGAAGAACAACCCAGACGTGGGGAGTGGTCAACGCAAAGGTCATAAGGTAGACATGGGCTCGAGGAAAAGAAAACATGTTCAAGGAAAATAAAAGAGGCCCATATGGTTGCAGTAAAGAGATAGTTGAAGGGGGGGGGTCTAGGGGCCAAATCATACGGGGCATCGTAGGCCAGCATAGTGACTTTTGAGTGTATTCAGAGTGAGATGGGAAACCACGGGGGCTTTAAGCAGGGGAATAACAAGATCTGACTTATTCTAGAAAAATCACTGGGGCTGATGTGCCGGGTGCAGACTGTAGGGTGGCCAGAGAAGCAGGAGGGGCCCGAAGGAGCTGTTGCTATGGTGCAGGACAGGGAGCTCTGTGGCTTAGACTAGCAGTGGCGAAAAGAGGTAAGAAATGAATGTTTGGAACATTTGTTAAACAGTTAGCTGTAGAGTGTGGGTTGCATGTTGTGGAATAAGAAAGTAGTAAAGTATGATTTTGATACTTTGGCCTCTGCAAAAAGAGGATGCCATTTACTGAGATATAGAAGCCTGGAGAAGAAGAAGTTTTGAGGGGGCACCCCAAGACTTTGTTTCGGACGCGTGAAGTTGTGGTTGCCCATCAGATGGCTAAGGGGCCGGTCAAGTAGGCGGCTGGATATACAAGGCTGGGCAGCAGGGGAGCAATGAGGGCTAGGGATTTACTTGTGGGGCCGTCAGCACCTGCCTGGTAATGAAATTTATGGCACCGGGTGAGGGCACCCACGTGGGGACTATTGCTGGAAAAGAGAAGGGTCCCAACAAGAAGAGGAGAATCTAAGAAAAGAGTGAAATGGGATAGCCAATGGGGCAGAGGAAAAAGCTGGAGAGCACAGTAACACGGAAGCCCGATTTTAAAAGATTTTCAAGGAGGGAGTGAGCAAAAGCTGCTGAGAGGCGTAAGATGACATTTGTAATCTCTACGGTTCATTACTGGATTAAATGAGATGAACAGCTGGAACAGTGTATTAGGGTACTTTGGGCTGCTGGCTGAGTACCAGAAATCTCACGTAAAAGTAGCTTAAACAATCAGAACATGTATTATGTCACATGATATAACTCTGGAAGGAGAGTAGTTCTAAGTTTGGTCAATTCATTGCCTCAAAGACGGCATCAAGGCCCAAGATCCCTTCATCTTTGGGCTCCACTTTCCTCGTGGTAGCAAGAGGGTTGCTGCAGCTCTGGATGTCACAGCCCTCACAGTGTCCAGAGGTGGGGTAAAGGGAAGAGCCTTTTATTGTGTCTCTTTTTTTATGAGTGAGGAAATTTTACTAGCAGCCCCTCTGAGGAACTCCCTTTCCAGCTAATGCAGAACGCGTCACACACTCATGCCTAAGCTCATCTTAGCAGGAAGAATGAAATAAATCAATATTCACATCTTGGGGCTGAGGGACAGCCCAGAGTCTCTTGAAGGACATGGCTACTCTGAGGGTGAAAACAGTCAGAATTCTGTGAGAAAGAAGGGCTTGTAAGAGGGGTTCTTCGTCCGATGACTGATAACCGTCTGCAACGCAAGTGCTTGGCATTCCCAACATGCCCGTCTCTCCTCCACAGCGATGGCGCAAATATTTATGAAGAAATATGCACTATCTCGCAGCCAAGCTGAAGAGATTTTTCTCCTCGGAGTACTGTTCAAGCAACTATTGAAACACTCACCTTTGCCTACCATAGCATCATAGATCTGGGGATCACAAGAGGCCTTGAAGGTCCGTGTATCCTCAATATAAAGTCGCCACGGCTTTGCGTATTAGACAAGGTCCCAGCTAGAAATATATGATATATCCAAATTATCCTAATTTAACAGGAACTCAGAGGATTTGATGCCGGGACCAGCTACGAGTGAGGGCTGGGCAGAGCAAAACCACAGGGTGGTGTGGCCTCCAGGGCTGGTACCCGAGGCCTCCCTGGCAGGAGGCCAAGCGCGCTGAAGGGCGGCCACCCAACTGGAGCTGAGCCTTTGTCGGGGGCCCAGCCAGCCCATAGCACCCTTGCAGGATGAGGGAACACACGGAATCAGCACCCTGACCTCACCTCCTCCCTCCCTCCAACTAGAAGCCGGAGGGCAAGGAGGCCCATCCACGGAGTCCCTACAGTTGAGAGTCTGGGCCACAGAGAAGGGGAGAGAAGGGTGGAGACGGTTCTGGAAGGGCGAATAGAGGATATCCGGCCTGCCCTGTAAGGGAAGACCAGCCACTCCGAAGCCACTCATTTCACCTTGGGACAACTCTGACTGCTGGAAAGTTCCCCGTCAACCTGGGGTTCCATACAAAACAGGTCTAACTCCTCGTCTCCATGACGATGCTTTAGCTAGAGGACAGCAGCCCACGCATCTCACAGCCAAGGGCCGGCACGAAAGACACTGAGACTTTAGCTTAGTCCTTGACCCCGGCATCCAGTGGAGGTCGAAAGTCAGGGTCTACGTCTGTGGTTCTCAACCAGGGGTGATATTGCCCCCCAGGCAACGTCCGGAGGCATTTTTCATTGTCACGACCTGGGGGAAGGGATGCTACTGGCACCTAGTGGGTAGAGGCCAGGGATGCTGCGAAACATCCTACAACACACAGGACAGTCCCCCACGAGATGATGCGACCCCGAATGTCACCAGTGCCGAGGATGAGACACTCAGCAGGAACTGTCTGTGCAAGGCTGTCACGTAAGACGGTCCCCCGGAGCCACACCCTGAAGTTCCCCCAGTGTACCTGGGCTGAAGCTTTATTTTCATGGTGAGCTAATAAAAAGAGAGCACTAGGGCCCTGTGAGAGCAGGGAGCGGGGAGAGGCATTCGTGGGAGTGGAGGAGCAGGGGTGAGGCGGGTGAAAGGAGAAGAGGGGCCCCTGCTTGCAGTGGAACGGCCATTGTTGAGTTTCCCCTCGGTCAGCACCCCTGCTTCTGAGCTCCTGGTGGGTGGGGAGGGGGTGCGGTGAGTGGACCAGCGCCAGCGGCTGGGCGGCGTGCAAACCGTCACCACGTCGCACATTAGCTTTGTGCAGGCAAGCACGTAAACAAGAAGACCAGCCACAAGAAACATAAGAAAGGAATAAAAGTTGTTTGGTCTGCCGTCAGGAACAGATTGTTGGAATATTTCAACCCCAGTCCAAAAGGAACAAGCAACAATAACAACTAGGAGACCGCATCCGACATTCAGATCCACGAAGCCTGCGTTTTCCTGTGCCGACCGTTTCCAAGAGGACCAGCCGCTGGCAGCACCCTCTGTTTTTACGAAGGCCTAGCACCCATGTTAGGACTGAAAAATATAAAAATGTCCACTGTGGCCAAGAATCAAGAGCAGGTGAGCTTAGCTTCTGCTAAAGGTCAGCAAATGCATTTTGATAAACATTTGCTGTCAAACAGCAATTCCTCCTTTATCTGGAATCTATAGATCAATCAGAAATATTGTATTGTAACTATATCTTCCAGGTACCTGACTCTACCTTATTTAAGAATAACCTTACTGATGTAATCTTTGGGGGTAAAAAGTTTTCTAAAAGGTATACATGTCCTTTGCTCCAAGAAACAAAGTATATTGACAATAATTCTACCTTTTAAAGTGACTCGGGGGCTCCCCTGGTGGCGCAGTGGTTGAGAGTCCGCCTGCCGATGCAGGGGACACGGGTTCGTGCCCCGGTGCGGGAAG
>NC_041231.1:100425639-100448037 GCF_002837175.3 Physeter macrocephalus
GAGGCCACAGCAGTGAGAGGCCCGCGTACCGCAAAAAAAAAAAAAAAAAAAAAAAAAAAAGTGACTGAGGACAACTACTATAATGTAGTGCTAAGAAAAAAATAAAATGTCTTCAGACTTAGGAGCAGTTTTCCCAGGCACTAAATGAACCCAGATCGTGCTTTATTTTTTATTTATTTTTTTGGTTCTTGGGCAAACTCTCCATGGCTCCTCTGCATCCTCCATTTGGATAGCTGCCAGCTGTTACCCTTTACTTATATCACCAGGCCTGTCTACTCATCATCCCTGCCTTCCAGTAATTGCTGCTGTGGGTTAGGACAGTTCTCAGATGCTCAGATTTGGGCAGCATTCTGAAATCTCCTGGGAGCTTAAGAAATTATCCAGCCTGGGTTCCATCTCCAGAGCTGTGAAAGCATTAGTCTAGGGCATGGCCTGGGCATAGGGATAGATGAAAACTCCCCAGATGATTCTGTTGTACAACCAAGGCTAAGAACCACTGCGATGGGAAATTTGATAGCCTATCCTGTCATAATTAGGCATAAAACGAGAGTGAATTGTGATCTGAGACATTTGCCTATGAATAAGCTTTAGTAAATGAACTTTTAGGGCATGTATTTTAGAGGTCTTTGGGTCTCACTTTCTCACTTTTAGCTGTGCTCCAGGGAAGTGACTCAAGCTAGAGACAGGTAGGATGAATCAGTGGTTAAGTACTCAGAGTCTAGAGTTCAAATACCTGGGTTCAAAGTTGACTCTGCCACTTACTGTGTGACCTTGGGCAAATGTCTTAACCTTTCTGTGCCTCGGCCTCATCAATAAAGTTTGGAAGGATTAAGTGGGTGAGTGCACACAGAGGACTGAGGATAGAGCCTGGCACATAATAACACTCAACAAAGTTAGTGTTATCAGTTCAGGGTTTGGCAAGAGACAAATCTTAAACACTTCAGATGGTCAAGGTGTTGAGATGGAGTTGTGGGCAGGGTTAAGGGAGCAAACCAGGGGTGTCGTGGCATCCAGAGACGGGCTGCGGTGGGAAATTGTAACTAGCCTGGTCTGGAAGGGGAAGGGCAGCAGTAGCGTTGCCAGAATCCAGCGGAAGCTGCAAAGAGGAGACACAGAAGCAGGGACGGAGCAGGGAAGAAATGCCACGACCTCTCTCTCCTTCCAACCTCTAAATCCAGGGAGAAGCCAGCGGGCAGAGGGGAAGCAGCCCTCAGGGGTCAGCCTCCCAGGGCACAGAGCTGAGCAGAAAAGCGGGGAGAATGAATCTGAGTGGGTAGGGAGGCAAACGGAGAAAAACCAGCACACGTATCTGTTATTAATTATTATCTGAGCTGCGAAGTCAGCAGATAAAGTCCCTGTTGCCCTACCTGGAGGAACTTGACATGGCATCAGCTGTAGAATCAGAAAGAGAATTGCCCCTCAAACCACACTCATTCTGGGAGAAAGGTGCCATCACCACAGACCTTTCGTGCCAAACTGAGATGGCTACACATGGCTGTGGGCAAAAGTCCAATTTCTAAAAAGTATCCTAAGCTCTTTGGGTGTTTCAGGGCTCAGAGCAAAGCCCCTCCTCCCTATGGACTAGTTCCTGCTCCTGTCTGAGTCCTTTTCTCACTTGCTCACCCTGGTCTGTTTCCCATCCCCTGCACCTGTGCTTCAGAAAACAGAGCTCCTGGCTCTCTCCCTTTGCTAATTGAAACACATTCCTGAGCCTGACTGGCAGCATACTTTGGAATGTCTTCATCTTTTCCCCAGCCCCAAGCACCACCTCTTCCTTCTCACTCATGAATGTTGACATTTTGTCCAATAAAGACTCCAGTCTTCCAACCGCCCACTTTCTACTTAAGTAGCCATTCTCCGGTGTGTTTACATTTGACCTACAAAACAGCCCCACAGTCTCACTACCTATGAGTACTGAGCTGCTTAAATAGAAGCAGAAGCCCCTATCCGCCCCCCATAGACATCTACGCAGTGTGACAGATTCCTCTCTATGTTTTGCCACTGCCCCATATTGCAAATGAAAATGATTAACTTGTAGATTCACGCCTGGGTGCATCTGGAACATTCTGATTCTGTGCTGATACACAGGCTCGGTTGCACTGGAGACCCTGCCACGACCCTGTCCTCATTTCCATCATCATGTTTTCTCCAGATCCTGTAACTAGATATTCCTTGACCAGATTTAATTGAACTCTTCATCCTCATTACTCCATTACGTTCATTCCAAATTCCTTTGGATTCATGCTTTCCATCACATACACACTGTGCTATCATCATAGCCACTGTTTGGTTCTGTTCCCCCTCGGGAGCCTGGCAAATGTTACTATTGGGCTCTTCTGAATAAAGAGAGAAGATGAAACTCCTCCTGTTCCTCTTCCAGGACATAGGTGCCCGTAAGCAAAAGCATCACAGGGGTGGTGCCGGTGCCCCAAGAAAGAGCTGGATTGAAGTTAAGAGAGGCCTGGCGAGATTTGAGTTGGCAGGATTTTGACCGCTGATTCGGGGCCAGAAACATTAACAGCAGAAATAGCAGCACTCGTAGACACATAGGCCCTAGGGATTCACTAGATCCTGACCCTTAAGGAGCTTACATTTTAGATAAGGAGGGAGGACACAGCACGCACACACACACACACACACACACACACACACACACACACTCACACACACATACTACTAATAATGCAGGCTAGCATAGGATGAATGCCAATTAAATAGTATATAAATAATAATGATTGAATTGCATTTAAAAAATCTGTAATGTAAGCATTTCCCTTAATCAGGGTTGGTTTTCTACCCAGGTAATTACCATTTCAAATGGTATAAGTGGGATTTTTACTATACTTCTTAATCCATCTCTGTCTTTACATGCATAATTTCAGTGGCTGAAAGATGTCTCCCATTTCCAAATCTAGTTTATTGATTGAAATTCTGAATTCATGTCACATCCACAAATTTACTCAAGATCAGTATCCATCAGCATCTGAAGACTTGTCTTAAGATGATGTCAAGACAAGAACACTTTAAAGTAGAAATTATCCAAAGATAACTCCCTGTTTAAGTTGAAGTATGCATTTTATAGCTTCAGTTCTCATTTTTTTTCAAGGTGGGCTCTATTTTAGCGAAGCCAATATCTCCAAGAGCACTACCCCTCATTTGTCCACCTGTGTCACTAGAAAAGACAAGTCCAATACTGAGCAATATGAGTGATTTTGAAGAATGTCTCAGCTTTCGGGTCATAGTGATGAACGTTATTACAAGTAAATGATGAACTTGGCATGGTGATATCTGCTCCGTTTGTTTTGATGCTCTGTCTGCATTCTTATCGCAGCACTTCTCACAAGATGCTGTGCTTGCTTGCCGTGCACGTGGTGGCCTTCTCCCTGGACCGTGAGCTCTTGGGGAACATGCAGTGGGTCTTATTCAGCTTGGCCTTCCCAACATGGAATACTTCGTGTGCTTTGTGTCCAGCAGGCCAGGGAGGGGTGGATGAATGAATTGATCAAATAACTGACTAATGAAAAATGGGAAAACATAGGCATTCAAGCTCCTGGAGAGCAGGAATAGGTTTAAGAGTAATTGTGGGAAAGGGAGGAGGTGTCCATAAACTCCCCTGGCAAAGAGGCCCAGAGTGTGGCACCAGCCGGAGCCCCATTTGCACCGAGGGGTTAACTGAGCCAGTGACTGGGGACTGGGGAATCTCTTCCTGGGCTGGGAAAAGATCTTAGGGGCAAGGCCTTCATCCCCCTTCAGACACATGGCAAAGACGCTCCATGATGATTGGGCAGCCTAGACAAGGACCAGATTACTTAGTCCCTGATACCACGACTATCATGATTATCATTCTATCATTATTCCCATAAAACTTGAAGACCAGATTATGTGTAAAACCAAGGTACATTCGAAAGGCTCCTAACAAGTAATAATTCAAATTCTAACCTAGTTCTCAGGTTTGACATAGAAAGAGTTGAAGAATGTGGTCTCAAAAGGACATTTAGATTTGGTTTGAAAACATTTCAAGAAAATTATTAAGGCCCATAAGCCCCGTAGCGTTCTGTGATTTAACTGGAGCTCGTGGCTGAATGCCATTATTACTCAGGGAGGAAGTGTCATTAACCACTAATGCAGTCAGCCTCTTCTCTTGGCTCAAGTTGGGGAAATGCTAATGAGGAAGGAACAGACCCAGCACAAGTGGTCAGAGCCCTTGAGTGCAGGAATCACATCCATGGAGGTCAGCTGATCCAGACGGACAGTCATTTTCCAGGGAACAACCATACATTGAACGTGCTGAGAACTGCCAACAGGTGCTCTACAGGTTACGGGGTGTCAATCCTGCCTCCAGCTGTGGGATCAATTCCTTGATAACAATGACGTCATACTGAGTCACTGGCAGAATGGAATTTGCCAGCAGGAAAGGAGCAGCGAGTTGATGGCTGACGGGGACCACGTCAAAAGCAGTCCACGTGAGCAGACAGAGATGAGTCTGCATGCCTCAGCCTCGGTGGCTGTGTGTGACACGTGGCACGATGGCGCTTGCCTTCGCTTTAAGCAAATTCAACCTTTGGTGTACTCTTTTTTATGGAAACTAAATTAGAGAAGGATTATTCATTTATTAAGTACTTTTTCATTTCACCAGAGTCCTCAATAATGCCTCTGCACTAGTAGTTATAATAATTTTTTAAAATTTCAACATCCATACCCATTTTCAAGAACATAGCTATTGGGACTTCCCTGGTGGTGCAGTGGTTAAGAATCCGCCGACCAGTGCAGGGGACACGGGTTCGATCCCTGGTCCGGGAAGATCCCACATGCCGTGGAGCAGATAGGCCCGTGCGCCACAACTACTGAGCCTGTGCTCTAGAGCCCGCGAGCCACAACTACTGACCCCGCATACCACAACTACTGAGCCCGCGCGCCTAGAGCCCGTGCTCCGCAACAAAGAGAAGCCACCGCAATGAGAAGCCCGCGCACCGCAACGAAGAGTAGCCCCCGCTCGCCGCAACTAAAGAAAGCCTGCGTGCAGCAACAAAGACCCAACGCAGCCAAAAATAAATAAATAATTTATAATTTTAAAAAAACGAACATAGCTATTATAAAATATACACTCCTGTAAGGAAAGGTAACTAGGTAACCATATGGCTGTTTAATTCACAACACCATAATCTCAGACACCCCTTTCAACAAGCCTTCACCATGCCTGCCCTGAAGAAACCACTTCCTTGACTGAGTTAAATTAGGCAACAGTTAAGCAACAGGGATATAATTTCACACACCAGCACAAAGCTGCGTGGCTGATCCATTCACTTTGGACAGACCAAAGGTTTCAGGGTCAAGAGAGAAGTGATTAATCAAACCGGGAGGGAAGAGAAATGAAAATCGAGCAGACAGTTATGAAGACCAGAAAAGAAGCACAACAATTCCATATCTGTGTGGATCAGCAGTGGTCTCCCCTGCACAGAGCAGAGTGTGCGATGAAGCAGGAAGAGGGTAAGGCCAGAAAGAAAGAAAGACATGGTGCTTTCAACCGCAGTTCCCAAGCATGGCTTTTCTTTCCTTAACTTGGAGAGCCCCCCGAGGCCTCATCCCTAGAGCTCTACACCTAGATCACATACCTCCAGGGTCTGTGGAAGCCAAGGCCTGTGCAAGGGGGAGGCAAGGATCCAGCCTGAGGTTAGGGAAAGAGGAAGGAAACATACCTTCTGCCGTTGGTGAAAAATGGAATCTTCCCAGTTCATGATCTCGAAGAAAATTCATCAGACAGTGGTATTCTCCATTTTTTCACCTGGTGCTCACACATCCTACCTTAATTTAACACATTGCAAGCCAAGAAGACACATCTAGGTCAACCTGCTGTCAATTGTACTTGTAGCAAGAAACCTGAAAAGTAGGAGGTGATCGCTTTGTTTCCTTTTATTGAAAAAACAATCATAGCTTTTGGGAAGTGCTGAATGTTAAAAGGACATCTCGCATCAGTCCCTCCTTCCTTCCTCGGGGCTCGGGCAGGTGGGAGGAGCCACAGATTGTGACCAGTGAAGAAAGATGTAAGAGTGGAAGGAGTGACTAGATTTCTTATCTTCACGTAAGGAGCGATCGGTGAGACATGGGGATGCCATGTCTTCAGCTTCGGGAGAGGAGGGTAAACCGAGCCCCCAGGCTCAGGGCCATTGGAGGAAACAGAGGGGGAGCGTGTCCTGCTCTGGTTTGCCAGGTCTTCACTGCGCTGTCCTTTGATACGACAGCTCTCTTCAGCTGTGGGACCACCTAAGATGAGCTTGGGGAAATGTCTCAATACAAGAACCAGACAGAAATATGCTTTAAGGGAAGGGATGCGTCTTGTTGCTCATTGTGGTTTTACGATACACGAGCCTGGTTTACCCAGCAGCGGTACAGATGCAGCTCTGTATAGTATTGTCATGCTTAAACTATGTGCATATTTACTATTTCCTTACCAACGACAGCTGGAGAAAACGGCTCAGTGAGGTTGGGGAGGAGGGAAGGAAGACGGAGGGAGAATTAAAACATCGGGACAGATGACCTACAACTTCCCTGATGAATGAAGCTCCAGATTCAGTTGTAATGTAATTGGTGTCAAAGCGTCATGACTCTGCGTTTTTCCTTCCAAACACAGAAGGAGTAAGGGTGGACATAAAACAGGACTAAAAATAAAGCAGATGATGTTCTACCTTTACTTCTTACAATTCCAGGGTGTATTTACCCCCTCTCTACACTGGGCCCCTTTTTTTGCAGGTGCAATATTTTAACTGCTTGGAATGCACCTATCGGCCCTTCTCTTGGGGCGCTGGTGTCTCCCAAGAGCTCAGATTGCACCTGCTAACTGTTAAGATCCAGATCCAGCTATGCAACCAAATAACGCTGCAACCCGGGACAAGCCCACACTGCCCGAGCAGGGCTTTCTGCCCTGCCGAAGACTCAAAAGCAGGGAAAACACATCAGCAAAGGGTTCTAAAGTCTTAGGAACATGTCAGCCGCGAGCACTAATCAATTGCTGTTTCTCAACAGCTTCTCTTGGCTTCTACCATCGCCTCGGCTTGGAACTCTCTCCCACACTCCACCCACCTCCAATCCCCTTCTGTCAGCTAATTCCTCTTTTTTCCCCAATACTCAGCTAAGGTGTTACCTCCTCCTAGAAGCCTTCCCTGAAATCCTCAAGCGATTCTCTTTCATTGATTCCCCCCTTTGGATTCCTAACTATCTCTTTGGGTTTGTCTGTCCAGATAGACTGAAAACCCTTCGGAGGCAGGAGCAATGTTCTTTTCATCTCTGTGTTCCTAAAACCAATCACCATGGTAGGCACTCAGCTAGTGAATAAATGAGTAACACGAATATATATCTGTAGCCACTTAACCTCGCGGAGTTTCGGCTCGATGCAGACGTGACATTGCTAGGGATGCTGCTGTTCAGGGTAAAGTTAAGTGCTCAAGACTTTCTCGGCTTTGCAGCTGCGCCACTGGAGGCTGATAAGCTGTGGCCGAGACCGTTCAAGGTCTCCGGCTGTCCTGAAAGTGTCTGCTTGTTTATTTTAGGTAGATAAGTGTTGCTATTATTCCTGGGAGGGTAGGAAATGCCGGGGGCTGGAGATCACTGGAGACTTTTTAAATTCGAACAGTGTGAAGATATGTTGGCATCCCTGGCACATTAAAAGTTGGGGTGGGGGGGAGACAGCACATAGCCTGCATTTGATGATGCTGTGATTATAGCTTCCCTCAAGAGCAGCTAATAACTACCTACTATGTTGTAACCTCAGGGTAATGAACACTGTAGCTTTGCTTGTTAATTGAAGTTGACAGAAGGCTAGAAGGAGCCTTATGGCACACCTCTTATATCAGGGGAGTATTTTCTCTTTGTTTATCAATAGGGAGTGATTGTTTACTTTTTACAGCTTACTCTAGGCTTGCACCAGAGGAAGTAAAGAGATTCTTCTCAGGAAGATCCTTGAAGGAACAGTCCGGTTACTTGTCGTGAGCCCCACCTCGGTATTTAGCCCAGCACAAACCAATAATAAGTGATCCATTCTGTCATCATAATATATGTATCCCTGGGAATAAAAACAAACGAAAACAAGTGGGACAGCTACGATTCTCTCAATCTTCTTCCCAAAGTTCTCACCAGCTTACTAAATAGCCTAAGACATGAGAGAAGGTCAGAAACTAATTGTTCAAGTGTTCCCAGCAGCGAGAATGCCCCATGACCTAATCAAACAGAGAGCAGGGCAGAACCATGGGGGCAGAGGTTCCAGAGGCCTATCCTGCTATCGCCAACCCTCCCCCAGCCCAAAACCTTCACCAGATACCCAGTTTGTAGTGAACAGGTCACTGACTACAGTTAAATTCAGACCCTTGGGCTTGCATCAGATAATGTAAAACTAGAAGAGAACAGCACTTTTGCATGATAAGGAATCTCGGGAATTTGGGCCTTTTCTTTAAGTTCACAAATTCTAATTTCAACTTCGCTGAACTTTCTTATAAAGAAGTAAAATTTCTCTTCCTAATTTCAAGCAGATTTAAATACCTCTGAAACTAGGTTAAGGAACTAAGATGAAATGAAAATAAAAATAAATTTAGTCCCTTTTCTCCAAACACTGGAAACTTCTTTATTATCATTAAAAGCCAACAACTTTAACGTAGTCTTATTTTATTTCCTATATCTGCTCTTTTATTCCTCTTGTGTTAGAAAGTGAATGCCTTTTACAAGTATAGTGGTTTTATTGTTTACCTTGATTGATAGACGTCCAATATTAAAATCGCTACCTTATAGTTTATAAATCAGATATGTAAATTAATTGAAGAGATGTTAATTAATTAATTTACAGAGATGTAAATTTTAATTAATTAAAATAAAGTTGAATTAAAATGAATTAATTTACAGAGATGTAAATTAATTAATACTCGATGTAAATTAATTGAAGATCTATTTTCATTTTCTACCATGTTACAGCAAACAAAATAGCAACACTTCTATTGCTATGAATTTCCCGGAAAATACGTCCTTTTGTTTTTTCCATTTGCTGCGTTTCAGTTAGAGGTCGAGGAAGTAGAGCTGCTAAAAAGGAGAGAACAGCCAGGCAACTAAGCCACTTGCCTCCTGTTCCCAGATAACGCCACATTCCAGGATTTGCTCCTAGAAGCCAAAATAAATAAATAAGTAAATAAACACACAAACAAATAAATAAATATTCTCTTTGTCCCAGAACTAATCAGACTCTTGGGAACTTACAGATTAGTCAAATGGGTAAGAAATTGATGTATAACCTATAGAAATCAGATGAGAAAGAATAGGTGGGAAAGTCAGGTGGAGCCCAGGCTAGGCAGCACCCCACACGTTGGTACTTCTAGAAGGTATTGGGTCGGCCAAAAAGTTCGTTTGGGTTTTCCCATGAGATGGTACAGAAAACCCCGAGCCAACTTTTTGGCCAACCCAAATAGTTATATTCTAGAAGCTTCGCGCTCTGCTTTGGAATCCCAGAAACTTGCTCTTATTTGTGTCCAGGGGTGACATCAACCAAAATGCAGATGTGCTTAGGGAATCCTCTAGAATGCCTAATCTATTCAAAATACCATGGACCAGACCAAGCAATCGTGTGGGCGTGATTCCTTCCCAGTTCTCAGGTTGTACGGGAAGCTCTGTCCTAACCTGGAGCCACTCGGTTGGTTCACTTTTTGAAATTATTCTCATAAGAAACAGAATGCTGGCATTTCGTGTGATCCCTACCTGAAAACTTACAGAGAAAGCCAAGTAATAACCAGAAGGGGACGTTGGATGTGGATATATTGTCAGCTCGGCAGTTTTTCATCAAATTTTTCAAAGGTCTAGGCCAAGTATCTCTCCAAACCTCAATTAATTTTCCCTAATTCTGTACATATTCCTGATACCTGATTCTGCCCCCCACATGCCCTGCTCTATAAAGGGGGTGTCCCAAACAGTAGACAAGTCACTGAGAAGGACATTGTACATTAGTAAATTGACATATTGGCTCATGTCTTCAGTATGTGGGAGCTCCTGAAAGGTGCCCTAGAATAACAGGAAAATTGAAAAAATAAGATTTCCACTTGAGAGTTAAACTGTAAGCTCAATGTATAGAATACTTCAAAGTATGCTTATTTCTGTGCTCTCCCGAAACCCACAAGAATTGTTCAAAGATGCCATGTCAGATTGCCTTTCTCCCCAGCTGCCAGGGAAAGGAGCTAGAATGCGGGTGAGGGTGCTAATGGCTGATCCCAGGGCAGGTGCGTTTGCCTGGTACACACACCAGGGCTGATGGAGGGAATCACAGGATTGTTCTCCCTCCTCCCCTGATTTCCTTGTACCTGTTACAAAATCAGATAACAAAATGGCCTGCCTGTGGAAATGATTCATAAACAACACAGTGCTATTTAAATGTAATATGTCAATGGTAACAGAAGTGTTTATTGTTGCTAATACAAAATACCTAAGGTTCCAAATATTACAAATGCTTTATACCTTTAATGTTAAACTAACATTTCTTTGAGAGCTAGTCAAGGCCATAGAGGACGACAATAAATGAATCCAAATCAAGGATAAAATCAGGAACGTTGATCCCTTAGAAAATCTAGTGAAAATCAATATACAAAATGCCCAGATTTATCCATGACCAGGAATAGTCATCTTTGAGGTGCTTTGTAAATGTGTGCTAAGGGAGATTTAGGAAATACATAAGTCCCTGTCAAGGAAGTATCATTTTGCAATAATTTTCAATTACATTGCAAAGTGCGTGGGGAAAGGCTTGTTTGCAAAAAGGCTGGTAGACAACACGGGGTCTAGAGAAAGGGAGCCGAAGAATGTGTCCAGGAACTTCCCTGGTGGTCCAGTGCTTAAGACTCTGTACTTCCACTGCAGGGGGCGTGGGGTTCCATCCCTGGTTGGGAAACTAAGCTCCCGCAAGACAAAAAAAAAAAAAAAAAAAAAGAATCTGTCCAAGCCCACGTATGGGCAAGGGGCATACACTGAGCCCTAAGGATTTGTCTTAAGCTTCTTCTCTGAAATATGACTAGAGAACACTATCCTCGTGGTTTTAAAACTTTCCAAGTAAGGGGGAAACTTGCAAGGAGATGGGGCTTTATTTTAGATCCGAGAAAGCTCTAAGATTCTCCCACATGTAATATAATTTGTTCCTAAAAATTGTATGCAAAATTCCCAACCTTGGACTTGCTAAGGCCCGACTGCTGTGGACAAAGGCACGGTCGGGAGAGGCCCCTGAGGTCCGTTGCTTCCCTTTTTACGTTTCTCTACTTAAATTCAATCTATTTTTATGGAATATGCTTAGAAATGAACCTTATTATAAGCCTTAGATATAATATTCAAATATAATGAGTTTATGGAAAATTGAAGAAAGTCGACTCTTCTCCCCCAGGTAAGATCCTTATCTCAATAGACATGATAATAGCTTTGTTTTTTCTTTTCATACTAGCTCATTAGTGCTACATCTACACACCCCCCCTTCCCCCTAGGATCTCTGTTATAAATTAATAATATATGCAGCAATCAGCATATTTCGCTGAAAACCAAAGCCTCTAACAGCCCGGGATGCCTAGCTTGCTCTCCAGTACCAAAAGATTCTCTACTACCATAAAGCCAATTCTACATCTCTTAAGATATATACATTAGAGCCAAGTCAAAGTACAAGTCTTAAGGCATTATAAAAAGATATTTGGAAACTACACCCCTGCAACCAAGGAAGTGGTAGCTCTTTATTCTGCAGACACGTCTGACCTCATCAAAACTTCAGACCAAGAATTCAGCTCATCAGTTCATCTGGCATCTAATAAGCCCAAGAGTCATTTGTTCTTGGCATGATAAAGTCAGATGGCATGTCACAAGCCATTTCCAGGTTGAGGTTTCTTGAAAAGACACATTTGCAGGAAGTGCTGCCAGAGAAATGACTGTGCCTGAAATAAAATAATTGACATCAAGGAATACTGACTTCAGAAAAGAGCTGCTGAAAGCAGCAGCCAGAGACGCTGACATTTTCGTATGAGGGCCGTTTATAATCATAAGCCAGACAGGTAATTCCAGCACGTGCAGATTCTCTTTGGCATATGCGTGCTGTAAAAGCTGTTGGGCTGACAGCAAAATCTCTACTCCGCTGAAGCCATCTCCGCTCCCATCTGTTGATGCTTTGCTCCTGATTCACAGTGATGGATGGTCCTTATGGTGAGTGAGGGGAGCGTAGTTTGTTCCCTACATGCTTATACACCAAGACGGGTCCAGTCTTCCTGCTTTAACTTCCTGCTTAATGCGGCTGATCCGGACCATCACCCGGTTTCACAGAGACTTCAGGTAGCCTGGCTGGGCTTGAAGCACTGAGACCAGAGACCAGCTCAGTCAAAGCACTACTGGAAACTACATCTGCCCTCCGTTAGACTTAGACCACTGATTCCAATGGCAATTTTTCATCTGTCAGTGACAAACGAATCAATACTGTAGTCGAAGACAGAGACGAACACAAAACCGAAAACTTGTTTTTAATAAACGTATTTGGCTAAAAACCCTCGTGTCCAGAAAGAATAAGCTCAGCTTCTTAGGGAGCTTTCATCTCCAAAATAGGCGCCTCTGCCTCCGGTGAGTGAATTAATTGTCTCTACAATGGTTTCTTTTCCAAGACTTTAGGGCAGGGTTTCTCAACACTGACACTGTTAACATTTCAGGCCAGGTAGTTCTTTGGCGTGGGTGCTGTCCTATGCATTTCATATGTTTAGCAGCATCCTTAGACCCTACCCACTAGACGCCAGTAGCACTTCCCCACCCCAGCTGTGAAAATCAAAAATGTCCCCAGACATGGCCAAATGTCCCCTGGGGGGGGAGGGGGCAGGGGGGCAGGGGTTGCAAAATCACCCCCAGTTGAGAACCACTGGTTTAGGCCATTATTTAATAAGCACATTCCCTCTGTACCCATGACAGCTCTCCCCCAGCTCCTCACTCCCAAGCCCTATAAAAGAATTGCCTCTTGTTCTGTAGAAAGATGACCAGCTTTAGTTTATACAACTTCCCTACCAATATTTCTGGGTCACAAGGACACTACATGAATCGATTCAATTGTTTTCCCAGGATGGGGCTCTTAGAGAAATGTGTTTCCATCCACACATCCTGGAGAACTAAAATTGAAAACTCTAAGTGCAGATTTGTTGAACGAACAAAATAAGTTAGACCCTAGCAAATACGCTCGAAAAATTCAAGTGATAGAGAAAATTTTGAAAAACAACATTTAAAAATCACCTAAAATCTCACCATGCAGAAATAACCGTTACTGATATTTTGTGAATGTTCTTCCAGAATACTCTCCATGAACACAGACAGGTATAAAGGCTGATTCTGTACAGAAGTTCTTCTACAAAATAGTCCAGGGTTAATTATCCCACGATTCCATATTGAAATTTACAAAAATGAGTTTATACTCGTGCGGTTTTAAATTAAAAGAATTATATTTAATTTTCAGATGAGAAAGAAACTGAAAACTGAAGAAACTGACGATTTTCAAATAAATGTTTCTTCAACTGCTAGAGAGACGGGTTCTTAAAAGGTCTCCCTAAATTAAGAAAATGTTTATGCAAAATTTTAAGAGCTGAAGTTATTGTTATTTTTAAACTTCTCTTTCAACATTAAATGGTACGTACTGACTCTCTAACGGGAAAGATGAGGAAGTTAGCTAACTTATGTTTTTCTCCTACCCCTGTTCCTCCCATCCCCAATTTGATTTGTTATATTTACATGTGACCTTTAAGTTCTCTTCCTCAGCCATACTTCCTACAGTTGTTTGGTCTCAGTTCCATTTTAAATGAATCCACAGCCTCTCAGTTCCTGAATTCTTTATTTTGACTAATTTTTTTTAATTGGCTGGATTGTTTTCTTTATTGAAGTATAGTTGCTTTATAATGTGTTAATTTCTGCTGTACAGCAAAATGATTCCGTTATTCATATATATATTATTTTTCATATTCTTTTCCATTACAGTTTATCACAGGATTTTGAACATAGTTCCCTGTGCTCTACAGTAGGACCTGTTGTTTATCCATCCTATATGCATAATAGTTTGCATCTGCTTGTCCCAAACTCCCAATCCTCCCTTCCTCCACACCCCCTCCTCCTTGGCAACCATAAGTCTGTTCTCTACAACTGTGATCATCTCTAGGTCCATCCATATTGCTGAAAACGGCATTGTTTCATTCTTTTTTATGGCTGAGTAATATTCCATTGTGTGTGTGTGTGTGTGTGTGTGTGTGTGTGTGTGTGTGTATATATATATATATATATATATATATATCACATCTTCTTTATGGCTGGATTGGTTTTCAAGACAGTTCTTATTTGCAAAAAGGACCCATCGAGGCTGTATTTCTTGAGCTTTTGAATCCTTCATGACAGCTGTCTGCCACTTTCATACTCCAAAGACAACTTGGCTGGAGATTCAATTCTTGAGTGACCGTTGCTTGCCTTCAAGCCTCACAGATGCCACTCCAGGATCATTGCTGGAGTCGACGGCCAGTTCCCACTGCGGTGACCTCTGAGCCCACTGGATACTGGACGCTGTGGCTCCACAGGGCTCCCTGGTTCCTCCTCTCCAGGACATCACTTACTGAGGCCACACCTTGGCCTGCTCCAATCACCTGAAGGCCATTGCTGCCCTTCAGAAAGTAGAGGTGGTGGACTACTAGCTCTGGGCAAGTCTCCTCTGGCCTCCCTACCCTGTGCTGTGCTCAGAGCCACCGCTTCCTCCTTCACCAGGACAGGAGCAGACCCTCCTTCCTCTCCCATTTGCCCGCCTTCCACACGAAGGGAACTCTGGTGGCTCCTCTTTCCCTTCTTCCCTCTCTCTTCCCATTGAATCTAGAATGCACGGAGCCTTCGCTCCCTCCCCTTGCCCTGAATAAGCCACCGTTTCTCTCTCCTCCAGTCTTCTTTCTGCTTAATTTTCCCACTTAAGATCTGCAGTTGAGTTCTGCCCTTTGGGCAGACCTTGTTATTTTAGTTCTTCTAGTACCCTAGTGGGTACCAAAGAGGTCTTCTTATATACTCTTAATATTCCCATTCATTCCAAAATGGTACATATGAAATAACCAAAGACTAATCATCCCATGATTCCATGGCGACATTCTGGTATTAAGTACTTATCTATCTTTCAAGGCAGGTAAATCTCCAGCTTCTTCAAGTGTCACTCAGTTCACTATCACCTACTCTCTCCCTGCTGCATTTGGACTGCATTTTTAATCTTAGTACATGGAAAGTCCAGACTGTATGAATAGTTATCTTTTTAGATTGTGTCCAAAAGCCTCTTAAAACAGAACACCCTACCCACAGAGGTATTCAGTAAACATTTGCTGATAAAGGGGATGTCTTAAGAATTCTATTAACATGCTCCAGGGCTCAGGAAGAAAGCATGCATTGGGGGATAGCAAAATAAGTGAAACATCAGGATATAGAATTTAACCATAATAATAGTTAACAGAGTGCTTCCCATGTACACGGCGCTGCTTTAAGTTGTTTACAGAAGTGATCTTGTTCCATCTTTACAACGACCCTAGGAGAAAGGTACTATTAGTGTCCCTGTTTTAAAAACAAGGAAACTGAGACATAGAGGAGGTAAGGAATTTGCACACATCATACAACTAGTAAGTGGGGAAGTTTGAACCTGAACCCAGGAGGACTAGGAGATGCTCTACAAGGATTATTGTGAGGGAAATAGACTGTCCTCCATCTTCACTTTGGTTTGCAAAGATATAGGCTTATCGAACCATGAATTAAAATTTTGGTTAGGACTAATGAACTTCCTTTCTGTGAAAACAACGGGGCTCCATCCCCAAGAGGTTACAAGCTCCCTGTGTAAGTGTCCCAGACAAAAATGACACCTTTCCACGTGTGACCTTAACACACTCTCTTCCATTCCAACCAAACGATGACCTCATGCTGTCGAAGGCCAGGAATGTGAGTTGAGGAGAAAATAACAGCTTGCTTTCACTTTCCAAGCGCAAGCACTGCCAGTCCAAGACGGCTCTCCCTGCCGTGCACTCTCTACAGCTCAAGAGGGCCATGCGTGTGCCAGACAGATTAAACACGTGGGGAATTTGATACAATTGCTCCTGGGAGGGGTTTTTTCCACTGCTCTCTAATCCAATGAAGCCTGGGCTGGCAAAGGCAGATGAATTGAGAGAGTGACTAAATAAGCAGAGTCCTTGGAGGTTAGAATACAGTCTGTCTACAAGGGGAAGGCATTTTGCCTTTAGTCTGTCTGGATTTCTAATATCTACTGCAGACTATTAATCATGCCGACCAGACTCTTGAACTTCTTTGAACTGTTTTACATTTAATCAGAATCGCACCCCACCCCCTCCCCGACCCCTGCTCCCCGCAAAAAAAGCTACAAAATCCTGCCTGGTTATTTGATTTAAATGATTTAAACATTTAAACATTGGTTTACCTGGACTACATATGCTTAATAGCTTTGAATGGACTCGAACAAAACCAAAAATGCGATTGCCATGCATATCATGAACTCATGAGAATTAAAAATTAGCCACAGACTTATTGTTCATTTCCTTTAGATTTTCTGTTGAAACTTTGGCTATCCTAGATTTCATAGAAATGCTATGGAGAAAAACGGAATAACTTATTCCGGTCTCATTTTCTTAGGTGAGGATGTGGCCCAGAGTTTACACTTTAATGTAGGAGTCTGTATGTTGCAATGTCACCTGATTTTATTTGTGACCTTTACATAAAGCAGGTGCCATGATTTACAAAACCACACCTATCTGAAATCCAGGAACATCCCTCCTCCCTGTGCCTCCACAAACATATTTTCCATGTATTTGCTGGGCTTTCACTTCTTTTAGTCTTTTAGCAAATCTATATTATGTTTAACTCAGAGTTTTCTATTTCAGTTTTCTGGGCTCTGTGGATGGAAATGCTTTTCTCTAAGAACCTTATCCTGGGGTAACAATTGAAGCCAAATTGGAAATGTGGAGTGGTATGCAGGTTCCAGAATCATCAAATCACCATTCCAACCACACATAAATTCCTAAACTTGCTTCAGGCAGTGAATCCGGGAAGTGAACAAAGTCTATGTGTTCCTTCTTCTACACTCAGAAGGTCAGGTGGCGTGTTTCCACCTTAGGGCAGGGAGGGGCTCAAGACCCATATGCTCTTGATTGCACAGTCTGGGAGGGAAAAAAAAAGAGCAAACATTTGCCTGGGCCAGAAGAATGTTGCCACAAACCTGTCACCAAGATAGCCGCCAGAATTTTTCAAAGTGCAGAAAAAAGTAAATCTTTAAAGCAAAGCTTCTTTGGTGCTTTCTTTTTGAAACTTACTTGCTAATTTCCTTTTCTGGCCATCTGAAAGCCGGAGCTTCTGCACTAGCAACTCACAGCAAATAGAACCTGGTCCAGGGGGCTGCAAGACAAAAGCCTTCAGTAAAACCACAGCCCTTTGCAAATCTAGTCTGGACACGTGTTCAGTACCAAACTTCCACATTAGGGAATATTCCAGAACACTTGAGGCTTTTGATTTGGCTATTTCTTTAAAAAGATAATGCTTCAAAGTCAGATGAAGTTGAGGAATTTGGGAGGTGGTTAAGATGAAGGTTTCTTCCAAGAAGATCAGTTCCAAAGTTGACATCTTCAGGGTAAGACAAGAATCTAACAGATCCCAACAGTGACTCTGTGGTGGTCTGCAAGCCTCGCCACTGGGCCAGTGTGATATTTCACCTCCCAGATTTCACCCATTTGGGGTTTTGGCGGAGCAAGGCTAAGGGGAAGCAGAGAAAATGAGGTAAAAACATGGCAGAAGTTCTCACCAACCGCCATATATCCTGGATTTTCCATCACCTGTGTTCATATCATCTCTCTGGTTGTTCCCATAAAAGTAGTCATACTTGCCAGGTAGTATGTCTCCGTTTCTAATTAGGAAAATTAAAATTATAAACCAGGTACAGTTTGTAAACGACAGGATACAGTTCAACAGCTCCCCAAGGGCGATGACTCTGACATATTTATCTCTAGATTCCTAATGCCGTATATGACACGTGGCAAATAAAAAGGGCTCTGTATATGTTGAATGAATGAATTGAAAAACAACTAAGCTGATGAAAATCAAGATAAATATGATTTGTGTGCGTGTGTTTGCTTTAAAAGGCAATCACTGGGCTTCCCTGGTGGCGCAGTGGTTGAGAGTCCGCCTGCCGATGCAGGGGACACGGGTTCGTGCCCCGGTCCGGGAAGATCCCACATGCCGCGGAGCGGCTGGGCCCGTGAGCCATGGCCGCTGGGCCTGCGCGTCCGGAGCCTGTGCTCCGCAACGGGAGAGGCCACAACAGTGAGAGGCCCGCGTACCGCAAAAAAAAAAAAAAAAAAAAAGGCAACCACTGAACTCCTGTCACCGTACCATTCAGTCAGCCATCTGATCTGATCTCTCATAGCTCTGATCTTATTGGTGTGGCTCTAAATGTCTTTATCCTGGATGTAAAAGTGGCTATTACTGACATTACTATTTGGTCAGTCTATCTTAAAACAATATCCTAAAGATCTGACTTGTTTTTCTAACTCCAGGGATGGAGAGGGAGTACGTTTCAGACCACTCATGTCTGTGTATTATTTTTTCAGGGTGTCACTTTTTGGCTTAGAATAAGAGCATACAAACAGAATTCCATTGTATAAGCAGTCAATTTTGCTAATAATAACACATGCCGAGAGCTCTAAGATTGGATGTTTATACATACTCATAAAATTGTTCGTGGAGGCACCCCTTTTTGAGGCTGGTTTTGGGGGAGAGGACTAATACTCATCTTGAAAATCTGCCTTTTACATCACATTTTCTTAGGGCCCCGCTCTTTCCAAGGATATGATCACATGCTTAATTTATAGATATCTAAACAATGATTTGCCTCTTAAAAAACTTGGAGTTCACCATTTCTGCCCCTCCTTCAAGTTGGCCTTTGGAGGTGGAAGGTCTTTAAGCTTAGGTTAACTGGAAAATGCTCTGAATAACCAGGTTCCAGGTGGGGAGTGCTTTCCAGGAATACCTTCATTTGGCAGAAGCAGCCCTCCCTGCAAGCCCATCAGAGTAAAGGCAGTGGGAGGAGTCCTCATCCCGCCAGGGGGTCTTATTTCATAAGGCTTCTCAGCTGGCCTGGGGTCACCGGGTGAGGAGAGGCAGGGACACCCACTTCGTGTAGCACAAAGGCCAAGCGGGTTTCCCTCCGGACCTGGAAGCCACGTCCGGGTCCATCACGTGAACTGCCCAGAGCTGGCTCATGTTTCCAAGTCCCCCGCAATCCTGCACGAAGAGACTGCCTGGACCCCCAAGAAAAACAGCAGCACCAAGCGCCAACAGAGAGACATGATGTGTGTGTTTTCTGGTTTCACACTGCAGCTTACCACAGAATAACATCTGCAATGCCAGAGACCTATGAAGTAATAAATAACCTTTCCCCCAGACGCTTACCAGCTTTACTTTGCTTAGAGACACAATCAGCCCTGAACAGTTTATGATTTTGTGCCCTTCCACCTGGAGCGACATCACCCCTTCGGAGGGTGTAATGACCTCACTCGGCTTCACGCTCACTCTCGGAGGGAAGTGTGGGCACGGTCACCCATGGGCTGTCTCCACTTGCATGGCTTCAGATGGTTCAGAACCTGCAACCTCCAGGCCAGATTCCAGGCAAAGGGCACAGATGGCAAACTGGCTTTCAAAGCAGGTCATATAGCAAAAAAGCGGCTTCAGACCAATAAGTGAGTGACCCAAAAGTTAAATGTAAAAAATGCATTAAAACCCACAAAACCACTTCCCTTCAAAGTCTTGATAGCAAACATGTTAGATCATTAAGTAAGCAAAGTTCAGAGAAGAGCTTTCACACCTTTTACTACAGAACGCATCTGGGTGCTGGAGCCCAGCTCTCACGCTATTCTCCCGCGAGGAAAATGCTGATATGCAAGCAGTGGAGGCCGGGCTAAGCCCCTGAGCCTCCCTGGTGGGCACATACAAGCCTCAGAGCCTTCCATAGCTGAAAGGTCCAAGTCTTGTAAACATGTACTTATGCCAGGAAATTGTTGTGTATGCTACAAGGTGCTGGGATGAAATCTGAGTTCATCTGCACTCACTTTGGACTTTGGTTTTAGATGATTCATTTAGAAAGAGGTCCATACTTGGGTGCTACAGAAGTGCCACCAGTTACATAGTTGCAACAGAGCCCCTTGCGTCTGCACTTTGCCTCTTTCAGGTTACGCCACTCTGCAGAAACTTATCATTTGTGGTTATTATCAGTTATTCATATCTTGGTGTGAATGAAGGCTGTAAGATTCCGTTTTTAAAGTAGCAGATGGACATAGGACACTTGTCTATGAGCAAGAGACTAATCACTGGAACAGGAGACAGGAATAAAAAAGATAACCTTCATGCTCCTCAATTAAAACACGCGCGCACACACACACACACACACACACACGGAGCATCTATGTTGTGCCTGGAGCCCTGCAGGCTGGGGGAAGGCAGAAATGAAAAGCCTCAGTTCTCATCCTGTTTAGAGTTTTGCCTGAGACCAGCTCGTCTGTTGGCTTGGAATTTGACTTTGCAAAACTAGTGCTTCTAGGCGGACCTCAGGAGCAAGAAGACCCCCAAAAGGAGAAATTAGAACAGAAGAGAAGGGGAAGGAGCAGTGTCTAGAGTGGGGACAGTGACAGAAAAAAAGCAAAGTTCAGGAAGATGGTGTTTGGGAGATAGACCCAGACTAGGAGTCCAGAGACCCAAGGGCTAGTTCCACGTTGTCCCTGTGGAATCGTGGGCCCTCAGGAGGCATCCTTCCCTCTCCGGGTCCTAGTTTTCCCATTAGATAAATGAGGAGGGTAGACTCCACCAGGGGTTCTCAACTAAGGGCCATTCTGCCCCCTTGGGGGTATTTGTCAATGTCTAGAGACATTTTTGGTTGTCAAAACTGGAGAGAGAGGGCCTCTGCTTAGGACCAGCATGCGGAAGGGGAGAGGCAGCACGTCCAAAGGAGGGCCTCCGGAGTGTGGAGTTCCAGAGTTTGGAGTATATATAAATCAAAATTGGGACTGACAGCAAGATAAACTGGACATATGAGGAATTCAGGCTCCCAACTTGGTTGTCATTGAACAGTATAATAAATCTGAAAAACAGAGCCCTTCAAGATGGCGGAGGAGTAAGACGTGGAGATCACCTTCCTCCCCACAGATACATGAGAAATACAACTACATGTGGAACAACTCCTACAGAACACCTACTGAACGCTGGAAGAAGACCTCAGACTTCCCAAAAGATGATTATCTACTGGGAAAGTTAAAGACAATGAAAAATCATTAGGCTAAGAAAAAGAGCTCTTCGGGATAGCCAGTTATAAAATAAATGTTCTACGGTGGTAATAAGAGACTTAATTTTCTTCTTCCCTGAAAATTACCTCCAGACAACAAAGAGAATAAGAATGTAAATATCATCTATAATCCTAAATTATAAGTATTCTCCAATGCAATTTACATCATCTCGATGTGGGAAGAACAAACACTGGATCCCTGAATTCAGAGAGCACTGGCAAATCACTTTTCCAAAAGAGGTGATGCAGACGACTGAGAGGTCAATCCAACGATTTCTTGTTGGTATAATAGGGACAGCAGTTCCAGTTGGTAATGAGACTTTCCTGAACCTCACTGGGCATCATGGAAGAGTATACTAAAGGAGCGAAGGTGAAAGGATCAGGAAAAAATAAGTCAGATGAAGAATGCTCAACCCCTGCTGCCCCAAAAAAGTTGCAACTGAGCTAAGCAAATAAAAAGTGTAACTACACTTATCACTCTGCATTAAGCAACTCGGTAAAGGAACAGGTATTTCAGTACTGAGGAAAAGAGCACAAGGCAACATAAAAAGGTGAGACAAGAGACGGCAGCGTTTGGGAAAAGAAATTAGAGAGAAAGGTAAATTATCACAGAAGTGTTCTGTACCGGAAGCAGCTTAACGAGAATAAGAAATGCTAAAAACAATGAGAAAGGTGGAAAAGTGGATTTTATAAAATGGGCAAAATGCTTTGGGAAGGACTGTACTGTTAAAAAGGCTTATAGAGAAAATAATCGCTGTTAAATGTGATGTTCGAGCATCAATATTTCTTAATTATAAGTGTTTCCAATGAAGAGAATGAGAAAATGGAAAAAGAAAACTAAACAAACATATAATTTTTTAAAACCTTCCAGAAAATGGGCTTCCCTGGTGGCGCAGTGGTTGAGAGTCCGCCTGCCGATGCAGGGGACGCGGGTTCGTGCCCCGGTCCGGGAAGATCCCACGTGCCGCGGAGCGGCTGGGCCCGTGAGCCATGGCCGCTGGGCCTGCGCGTCCAGAGCCTGTGCTCCGCAATGGGAGAGGACACAACAG
>NC_041231.1:100448511-100454179 GCF_002837175.3 Physeter macrocephalus
ACGTGCCGCGGAGCGGCTGGGCCCGTGAGCCATGGCCGCTGAGCCTGCGCGTCCGGAGCCTGCGCTCCGCAACGGGAGAGGCCGCAACAGTGAGAGGCCCGCGTACGGAATAAAAAAAAAAAAAAAAAAAAACCTTCCAGAAAAAAAAGTGCTTCAAAATACTGAAAAGTTGTACGATGTCTATGGATAAGTTGACAGAATTATTATCAACAGCAAGCTCTATCCTAATTAAAATCCTGGAGGACAAAGGAAAAGAAATAATCCTTTGTCATCTAAACAATCAGGCTGACCATAGGCTTCTGCACAACATAGCCTTCTCTAAGTGACATTAAAATCATGCCTGTAATGTCTCCAGGGGAAGAAAAGTATGATCCAGGAAATAATTCAACTGCAAATATGACACTCGAATGTAAAGACAATATTTTCAAATTAACAAACATTCTTCTAAAAATGGTTTCCAGACAAGGAAGAAATGAATAAGAAAGATAAAATAATAATATATAAAAATAAAAAGGAAAAATAAGCAAGAGTATGTCTGGTGACCAACAAAGCTATTTAATAAATAAGAGAGTCCGTGTTAAGCTTTTGTAAAACTTTAAAACAAAAAGTAAATTTTATACACCATGGCAAATAAAAATTCTATAACCAAAGAAGATGGAAGGAAAAGAATAAAAGCGTTCAGGGTAAAAAAAAAAAAAAAAAAAAAACTGGAGCGAGAGGGTGCTTCTGGCATTCAGTGTATAGAGGCCACGGACGCTGCTCAACATTCTGCGGTACACAGAACAGCCTCGCAGCAGAGGGCTGTCCCGCCCAGAATGTCGGCTGTGGCGATGGGGAAACACTCTGGGCTGCCTCATTTGAAGGGTCTGTTAAGATGCATGTGGCTTATGGCCCCTCAGGAGAGGATTGGTCTAGAGCCAGGAGTCCAGTGGCCATCCTTTGCACTTTCCCAGGGCCTTAGAACCAACGTGACCCATCAAACTTAGAAATTTTGCCTTGTGTCCTGGCATTCATGAGCATGTGTCCAACGTACTCAGAGGTTGACAACTGCTACTCAAAGGGAGGCTCGGCCTGCAGAAAATTCGGAAGGTGCGCGAACGTGGACCAGTCGGCAAATGTGCCATCCACGTGGAGGCTGCTCTGAGTGTGCAAAACATACAGCTTTACCTAAATCAGTTCACACTTGCTGACCCTAAAAGCTCCTGCAAAGGTCCTTCTGAATCCACAGAGTTTGTAACAAGTATATATATAATATAGAAATTAAATATAAGAGAATACTATGAAAGGGATGACACCAACCCTTCTTGGCAACTGTTTGGTGAGTACAGCCAACTCTTAAGAGCAGAGGTGCCCCTGTGGTTTTAGAGTGGGCGGGAGAGGGTCTAGAGTTTGCCAAGAGTTATAGAACCTTTCTGCCCTCCTGCCCCCGGTACACCTGGCAGGAAAGGAACCAATGGAAGAAGAAAAATGTTAGTTCCCTGAAGATGCCACAGGAAGACCCCTGCTCGAGCAGTTGGGGCTCTGCCTTGTCAGGTACTTGGCACAGGAAAGGAGGTTCCAAACTGCCGAGGCCAGTAGGCTTGTCGGTCTGCCTGCATTCCACTACCCATCTGAGGCCTAAAATATCCCCTTAGCACTCTGTTGAACAGGTATGAGACCACACGCCTTACTACACTTTAGCAATAACCACACATAGTGACATGTGAAATTCTTCTCACTTTGCTGGGCCATCAGGACCGAGATGCTCTGTGATATGCTGATTAGAGGCCTAGTGGTGCTCTTCCCAGATCCCTCTGAAAATGTAGCAAAAAAATCATCAGGAAAGATGGAGAATGCATGTGTCCCTCAATTCCTGCCCAAATTATTGAAGTTGCCTCCTAACTGGTCTCCTCACAGCTATCCGGTTCCCCTCCAATCTCTTCTCACCAGTGTAGTCAGAGTGATTCTTTCAAACTCAAAGTGAATTATGTTATACTCCTACTTAAACACATAGAATGGCTCTGTAGTGCTCTGGAGATTAAGATGGAATTCCTTACCAGATCCCAAAAGGCCTGGCATGGATCCAACTGCATCCTGCCTCTCAAACATAATAAATATCCCACCATGTTCTCTGTGCTCCAAACACACTGGCTTTCTTTCAGTTCTTTAAAGGCTTCCTGTTTACTTCTGCCACAGGACCTTTGCACATACTGTTTCATCTGCCTTGTGTCTTCCTCCTCCCAGGCCCTCACCACCCCTTGTTGCCTGGTTAATTCTATTCTCCCTTGAGGGCTTAACTCAATCACTGCCTCCATCACAAAGGCCTTGTCCCACCTCCCTCACTAGGTCATGGCACCGTGTGCCTCATCTTCATAGCTCTTTACACAATTGCCGTTATGCATTGATGTGTGCATAGATGTTCAACAAGCACCTACTGAACAAGCAAGTGAAAGAATCGTTCCCTCCTGGGTAGAATACTCTCTCTGACCACACATTCTTATTTCTGTCTCTTTAGTGTTTCCATCCTCTTAGCATGGGAAGCTGTTGGCTTGACTCTCCCCACTGAGAGTTTTCCTTTCCTGCCAAGCCCAGTTCACCCACGCTTTCCTCTGTGAAATCCTCTCATCTCCCAGTGCTCACAAAATTTATTTGTCCCTCTCTGTGATCCTGTAGCTCTTTATTTGTATCTTTCCATTTAATTCTTATTAAATTAAATATGTAAAATATATATTTAATTATCAAATATACGGTTTAATTAACATCCATTGTAGACATGTTAGTATCCCCCTTGGAATTCTTAACTCCTGGAGAAAAGAGACTCAGCCTACATTACTGTTCTGCAAAGTTGTATGTGCTTAATAAATATTTGTTGAACTGAAATGCCACTCGTTAAAGCTCCAGTGATAGGGATAATCTCAAGTAGCCACTCTCAGATAACACTAATACCAGTGACATTCTACCCACTTGAGCTTCTAAGAGTTGATACAGAATGCAGATGGGAAGAGGTGCTTTCTTGGCAGAGGGTGAGAAACTAGGTATATTGTGAACATCTAATTAACAGTAAGTTACTGTCATCTTTGGGAATTCTCCTCTTGTTCCAGATGGCTGTCAGGGCAGTAACACTATTTCTCTGCATGTAAGGTTATCAGGTTTAGCAAATAAAAATACAGGACTCCCAGCTTAATTTGAATTTCAGAGAGACAAATATTTTCTTGCGGAAATATGTCCCCAATATTTCATGGGATATACTTATGCTAAAAAGTTATTCATTGTTTATCTGAAATTCAAATGGAACTTATCCTGTATTTTCTCTAACAATCTTAACCACATGCTTTTACCATATGGTTGGAGATGCTGTGATATTAACTGGTAGTTCCAAATAACAATATGCGTGTGCGCGCGCACACACACACACACACCACACACACACACAGGAATGCCGATACAAAATGATCACACGAATGTAATTCCTTCTCAGTGTTTACTGGTTTGTCTCTAAGGCTGTCATATCACTGACTGAATCATCACTGTCTTAAAGGGTGGGTGCTGGATCTATTTTATCATTGGGGTACAGTCCTTAGGGTGATATTGCAGTCATACGTGCCCTTAATGCATACTTGTCTTGCTGCCTATCATGTTCAGGAAGAAGGAATGGACTTTGTTGATAGTTTTTATAACATTCTCACAGATTTAGAGTTAAGTTCCAAAATAATACCATAGTTTCCCATACATAAAATTATACGTTAAAAAAATAGAAAAGCAGAAATCAATTTTGAACATTTTAAATAAGTTAACCTGAAAGTTCAGGATTTAACTCACAATCAAATGTGAGTTTGTCCCAGGGCATAGGGTTGTACAGGGAGAAGAAAAAGCGTATATTTCCTGCAATTTTCCTGGAGACATATGACTTTTCAAGGAGGAGGAAATAAAAGTGAAGAATGAGACAGAGCTTCTGATCAAATTTTCCCTTCAGAAATACCGACTGCTACAGTACACTTGCTCCCTGTAACCTCGATGGAGGTGGCCAGATGCCCACAACCGGGGAGGCTTTGTTTGATTTCATTATATCTTTTCCTCCCTTACAATCCTTCAAGGCGAGACTTTTTTATTATTATTAACAAGAATTAGAACTCATTTTGATTTGACAAGTTTTTTTGAGTTAAGGGACCATGTGCACATGTGAACGTTGCAAAACCAACATAGGACTTTGCCTTGAGAACCTATTAGGACTAAAGTCTATGCATTTTCTTTTGACCATAATCTGATCCTTGTCTAGAGGTTTTTGCAAGAATATGTCCTGACCTCCTCGGGACTCAGCTGTTTGCAAGAATCTTAGATTATTAAGACAGTCTTGTGTCCCTACAATTTCCTCAGAAGATAATGTTTTATTCCTAGGCAACCATCAGGAAGCGTCAAAAACATCCAGCTCAAGCCCAGTTTTCCGAAAGAATGATTTCTGTGTTGAAGTGGAGCAGGGGGAATGCATTCCTATCATCTCTCTCTGTTCTAACTTTTATTTCTTTTTTTAAAAAGGATATGTTGACCATAGGATACAAAATCAATTTACACACAAAAACAAACCATGTATTTGAGAGACAGAGCTTTTTCTGGGAAAATAGAACTACACCAGGCTAGGATTGAGTTTCTCTCCAATAGTTACCATTTCTGACTTTGCATATTAAGATAGTGATGCTTTGCCTGTGCAGAAGTCTCTATATAATCAAACAGTGGAAGTGACATGGAACAAAGATGTCGATTTCCTAGCGGCTCCTTTCTGATCTCTGTAGTGTTTCTTTGACCATGGAAGGGGATGCTTTCAGGAAGCCTGGGAAAAGGTCAACCATAACTTCCAGGGTCTTTAACGCCAGTCTCCATGAATCATGTTTTAGTATGTATCTCTGTGTGTGTGTGTGTGTGTGTGTGTGTGTGTGTGTGTGTGTGTGTGTTTATACGGAGGGGTTGGGGAGTGGGGGGTGTCTGTGTGCATGTGTTAATTTGTTTTGCTCTCTTTAAAGGAAAGGAAGGGCCCCCTCGGACCCACAGAGAGTTATATTAGCACAGGTTTGCAGAGGCACCCAAAGCAAGCAGAGATAAATGAGTTAGCACAAGGCAGGGACACGAGAGCTGGTTTGCATATTTCAGCGGGAACCTACTGCTCCTTCACTTGCTTGGCACCTTCTTAGAGCTTCCAAAACCCTTTTTTGATTTTTGCATTCATCTGTCTTTTCAGCTGCCAGTGGGCCCAAAAGTTCATGACACGCTCAGGCTGGTAGAAAATGAGAATTCCAGTTGTTTCTGGAGAGGCTTCCACTGCCACAGCTGAGAGTCCAAGGACAGACTTGAAATGAAGATCTAGCAGGGGTAGAGCGACAACACCCAGGACTGAAGATTAGGCTCTAATTCACATGGTTCACGTGGGGAGAGCAAAATACAGCCTGTGACGGACACGAGTCAAATAACATAGCCTCAAACCGTGGGGCAGGGCAGAGGCACATGAGTTTGTGGGGAGGTATTTATGTGAAGTCAAAGCAGGAGGTAAGGGGAGAATTCTGCCCTTCACCCCCCAACACACACACACAGACTCACACACACACACACACACACACAGACTCACACACAGACTCACACACAGACTCACACACACACACAGACTCACACGCACACACACACACACAGACTCACACACACA
>NC_041231.1:100454970-100463136 GCF_002837175.3 Physeter macrocephalus
CACACACACACAGACTCACACACACACACACAGACTCACACACACACAGACTCACACACACACACACAGACTCACACACACACAGACTCACACACACACACACAGACTCACACACACACAGACTCACACACACACACACAGACTCACACACACACAGACTCACACACACACACACAGACTCACACACAGACTCACACACACACACACAGACTCACACACAGACTCACACACACACACAGACTCACACACAGACTCACACACACACACAGACTCACACACAGACTCACACACACACACAGACTCACACACAGACTCACACACACACACAGACTCACACACAGACTCACACACACACACACACACTCACACACACAGACTCACACACACAAACTCAGCCTGAGGTGTGAAGCAGCAGAGCCCATGGCAAACATACCCTGGAATTGATCCACAGAGAAAAGAACTGTATTCTTCAGTTAAACCCTGCCTCTTCCCAGTTTTGCTTTGTTTTCCCCTTGTAACTGTTCCTAAATACCCAAAGTGGTTGAGTGTCTGTCCCCGAGACTTTCATGGGTCACTGGAAACAAACCTGTCAGTGGGAGGGACCTGGATTCGAACCAGGAAGCCTCGAGTCAGGCTGGACTGGCTCGGCTGCCTGGGCAAATCACTTCCACAGAAAATGAGCAGGCCTCAGCCTTTTCCCTCCAAAACTGGGACCCTAACATGGGTCCTGCCCACCTTAGAGGGGAGACAGAGAACCAGGAGAGCTGATGGTGCTCCTGGACGTAACTTCTCCACAAGGAAGGCTGTCACTCTCCTCTACGGTATGGATTGAGCTCCTTACTTAACTGCCCGAGACTCCAGTATCCCCACCTGGTTAACAGCAAACCCTCTGAGACGTCCCCATTATAGGTGCCCTGTTAATAAAGGACAAGAGACCCGGAAAGGTGACTTAAACAAAACCACAGGCACCACAGCAAAACATCTTTGTTGTTCCCCAAAACCTTTATCTTACCTGAAATGTTAGAATGGGGCTAACTATATTAGTTAAATTTGAATTAATGTTTCCATGTTGAGACACTTAAGATCAAGAGAATGAAATAATAGGCAACCAGTTTTTCTAGGGCTTTATTTTTTTATAGGATTACATGTATTCTTTCCACTGTAGGTTATATTTCTTGAAAACCCAAATTAAAAGGCCACTTATCCCATACTCCATCGTTTCCGTATGTCTCCTCATAGGAGTGAAGTGCTGGAGACATCTCCACAGGTGGAAAATCCAGGCACAGTACCTAGAGAAATTCAAATATGGTACACTGACCCACAGTTAAAGATTACAGTTAAAGGTAGTAAGGAATTTGCAGGTGTGTGGTTTATTCCCACCTGCCCCCCCCACCATCTAGTCAGAAGAACCATTTTAATGGTGTTAACCAGGGGGTTCCGCCTGGGGCCTTGTTAAATTGATTTGCAAATGAGAACTCTGAAACTGGGCAGGAGGGTGAAGTTTAAAGGAACCTCAGTGCTCAGAGGAATGGGACGGGGTTGCTGTGCCCAGTTCTGGAATCTCAGAGCTGAAGTCACAGTACATTCCCCAAATCCTTTATCCCAAGGAAACAATGGTAGTCAAGCTGAAAGACCATCGCTGGACTCAGCTAACAGGTCTCTCTGGGATCTGGGGAGGAAGGACCCCTCTGCTGGGTGAAGCACGTGGGGAGGGTCACAGGACTCGTCAGCTAAAACTTCCTTGGTAGATTCGGAATGTGATTCTGGGCACCAAGCAGCCTCTCTCCTCTACGGTGGTTAAGGACACCAAGGGATGCTTTCCCTTCCCATCTGTGATGCTGAGGAAAAGGAGAGATGTTGGAAGCCACCCTGAGGAGGAAACCCACGGAGGGTGACATGTGGGGATGCCAGCATGGTTAGCGTACAATGGTCTCATTTTCATGGTGTGTCAAATTAAATTTAGGCTTTGGCTACTATGCTTGTCATGGGGCTCTAACTCATCCAGAGCCAGCATTTCACAAATTTTACGACTTTACACCGTCTTTGACCTCTAGGGACAATGGCCAGTTGGGAGAAAAAGCAGCAGAGGCTCTTTCCCCTCCTGGTGCCAGTTTTCCCTCCCTCCTGTTCTCTCTGAAGCACAAGCTGGGCGGATGTCCGGCTCTGCTTCGGCCATACCCATCCATCTGCACGCCTCTTCCCGTGGAGTGTGGGCAAGAGGGAGGGCTCGTGACCCAGACGTCTCTGTGGGTTGGGGAAGGCTGGGAAAGGCCTGGTCCTGGCAGGAGCCTCTCGGAGCCCCTTCACCAGGACCTCTGCACTTACCTCATGGTGTCCCGGGGGGCAGACCAGCGGCAGAGGCTAGGAGGAAGCCCGCGCCAGTAGACAGAGCGTAACCTCTGGGCGGGGGGAGGGAAAGGCAGTGGATAACCTGCTGACCCAGTCTGGGTATCCGCCACGAGCAGAGGCTGTCCTGACAGGCAGACAAAGGCCGAGGCGTGTGCATTCAGCAATTTCGAGCACTTACTATGCACAGTTACACTGTTGACCTAGTAGGTACTCATGGCTGACACTGTCATCCTCTAATGCCCACTCTCCCCTTCCCTAGTCATGGAATGACCACCCAGAATAAAGACTGCGCTTCCCTTGCAGCTAACTGTGGCCATGTGGCCAAGTCTGGCTAACGGAATGTGAGCAGAGTGTCCATGGGCACCTTCCAGGGAAAAGGCACATTCTTTTCACCCCCTCTTCCTGCTGCCTGGAGTGAGCAGCCTTGGACCTTGTGCTGAAGGTAGCAAAGCACAAGACAGGAGAAACTTGAATCTCTGCAGACTTTATGAAGCCCTCAAGTAGCCCTGCAGCCTAACAGAGCAGCCCAGACCCTTTCCTGTCCAGACTGGGAGAGTGTCTGCAATGCCTGTCTCTGTATTCTGGCTGTTTTCCATAGAACAGCAATTTCTTCATCCGGGTACTTTTCTGGCACCAGTTTGAGGATCTATATAAGCACGATGTTGAAAGGGAATAACAAAGTTAGTAAGAGCATGAGGTTTGAAGCCTGCTGAGCCTTGGTTAAACCCTTGCTGTGTGACCCTGGGCAAGGCGTTCACCTCTCTGAGCATCAGGTTCCTCATCTCTGGTATAGGATTCCTAACCCCTACCTGACTGGTTGTTACGGAGACTAGATGACGCGCGTAGCTGTATCTGGCATGTGATAAGACCTCTCTGTGGTAAATTACAAAGGGAATAATCTCCATGTCTCTGGGAGAACTTATTTCTCCTCTCTCTCTAAAGACTTCACTCTCCAACTCTCTCTAACACTCCCTAACTTCTGCTTTTTCTTTCTATATTGAAATACCATTTTTTGGTTGTTACCACTCTACGTTCTCTCACGAGTACTTAAATGTATCCTTGTGTTCATACAACTGACGCCGTCCTTTTAGATGCATACAAAAAACGTCATAGCCAATCTCATATTTGTGTTAGCCTTTGGAATTTCACTAGAAAGACATGCATGAAGTCAGTTATAAATTGTTATTGCTAGACAGAAATGAGAATGGTGGTTATAGTTGCCAGGGATTTGGGGGGAGGGGTGGAGGAGGAGGGTTGGAGAATGACTGCTGATGGGCGTGGGGTTTCTTTTCGGGGTGACAGAAATGTTCTGGAGTGAGCTAGTGACGATGGTGGTACAATTCTGTGACTATACTAAAAACCGCTGAATAGCACACACTAAAATGATGCATTGCATGTATGTGAATTGCATCTCCATAAATTGCCTGAGTCAGGTAGGGGATGCCTACTTCCAAGATCAACTGTTATGCAAACGAGGGGCATTCGCCACCACCCTTAGAGATTCACAAGTCAAACACTAGAGCATGGACTTGAGGACACGGGGAGGGGGAAGGGTAAGCTGTGACAAAGCGACAGAGTGGCATGGACATATATACACTACCAAACGTAAAATAGATAGCTAGTGGGAAGCAACCGCATAGCACAGGGAGATCAGCTCGGTGCTCTGTGACCACCTAGAGGGGTGGGATAGGGAGGGTGGGAGGGAGGGAGACGCAAGAGGGAAGAGATATGGGAACGTATGTATATGTATAACTGATTCACTTTGTTATAAAGCAGAAACTAACACACCATCGTAAAACAGTTATACTCCAATAAAGATGTTAAAAAAAAAAAAAGACCTCACTGAAGAGTACATGTCCTTTATATGCTAATACTATGCCATCAATATTTAGATCTAACTTCCTAATTAAACCATTGGAGTTATGAAATTTTCAGATTTTCCTGCACTATCAAATAGATTTTTAAAAATAATTAAGGTAAAGATTAATACAATTTGAGTAAAACTTTGATTCTAGCGGCTGTTGACTTCATGTAAAGTTATTCTTTGGCTTGAACTATATGTTTCATTGACTCAAATAATATATTTTGCAGAATAAACCTGACCTTGAAATTTAAAAAAAAAAAAAAAAACACAATGGCGCCAGGACGCCAGTGTTAGACGAGGTGGCACAGACAGTGAGCATAGCACGAATTCAGGAAAAGGACTCATCCATAGAGACTGGAGTACGTTTCAAGGAGAAGGTGAGACTTAAGCTGAGGATGAGGGAGGAATGGATGAACTTGAAGAGGTGAAATAAGAGACATTCCAAAGAAGAACCCAGAAGGAGTAAGAGATCATGGTGTTGTCTTGACTTTGCTGTTGTTGTCTTTTTAATTTCATTTCTTATTACGGTATTTTCAAGGGGAGATAGGAAGGCTGGTCTCCAGGGCAGAGGAGTTGGGAGGGCGAATCCTGGCAGGGCAGGGCAGAGTCGACGGGTCTACTCAGATGCTAATTCAGCCTTGTCTTGATGTGGGAGGACCCAGGATGTAGGCATCTGGGGCCCTGGAGCCAGGCAGTCACCTATCACTCTTTCAGATGCCTTTGAACACCTGCATCCGAGGTCCTCTAACCTGACGTGAAGATGCCCTATTGGGATGAAAACATTTTGACTGGGCTGGCCTTTGCGATTGTTCATTGCAAGAGTCGTCTAAAGTCTGAGGGAAATGAGGGTTCTTTGTTTGAAGGAAGCACAGTGCTGCCAGGCACAGGGGGAATTCCTAGACAGCCATCTTATTTTACGTGGGTGTGTAGTGAAAAATCTCTCATGCTTTGTAAGGCGAGAGAAACCGGGGTAAGGCAGGAGCAAAATGAGTGTGCACGGGCTTAAATACCACTTTGAAAATTCAGGGCAGACTTCATTGGCTAAAACACAGCACGTCTGGGAGGTTTCAGTGAAGAGCTTGGTTCGAGACCTTGATTTTCCTGTAAAATGCCATGGGGTAGTCGCCAAACTACCATGCCAGGTAAGCTTGTCGAGCTCAGGGCCTGGAAAGCCATACAGAGGTACAGATGGCCATATTCTTATATTCCATTTCACAGGAATATTTTGCAAGTTCCCTCTTTGGGGTGATGGAAGTCTGCATCTCTGGCATCCTTTTATCCTTTGGTATTAACGTTATTATTATTTTGTTAGCAGTGTAGTATGACTGCTATTTAAATATCTCTTCCCCGTCCCGTCCCCAAGTACTTGTCTGCCATGAAAAGAAGTGGTTTGGCCTAAAGTGAAAGTTTTTAAACATCCATTTTCCAGATGGACCTCTCTGTTAAATTTATATATATATACCAAAAAAGCTAAACCATGTGGAATGCTCCTAAGTGAATATTATTGTTTACTAGATTTCTTATTCCATCTTATGGCATTTTATAATAAAATATTAGCAAGCTCATAAAGAGGGCTTTTTTTAAGGTCCATAATCTTTCTAACCATAACAAAAGAGCAGTAAATATATTGTACAAGAGTGCGATAGAAAATGTGCTAAAGTATTTCCATAAATCAAACGTAGCACTTTGGCATTGACGCTAAAGTATTAAATTTAGTAAATTAGAACCAGATGATTTTAAAATAGAAACTTACGTAACTTTACGGCATGCTTTTTTTTTCCTACACAAGTTTATCTTCATGAAGTCCCTTTGGCTGCTACCGTAATAGGTATTTAAGAAGTAACAGCAGCATCTGGGTGTTATATATCTTTGTAATTCCCATGGTGCCTGGCATTCTGTTGGGCAATTAGTTAAGTACTGGTGGACGGATGAATGAGATCTCAGCGGTGATTAATGAGTACAAGTTAATTGGCAAAGGAAATGTAATATAAATATTTGTACGGATCTCCAGGTAGACAAAACACTGCTACCCTGCACTTAGCAGTAAAACTATGCCTTGCTTTTCCTTTCACTATTAAATCTGTGTATCTAAATCAATGAATTTGAAATAAAAGGGTAGATCTGCTTCTCATCTGGGTCACCAAATTCCCAACTGGAATTTTCCTAATACATAAGTCTCCATTTTATTTCTGCCTTCATAGGAGCCAAAGAATAATGATCCTTCCTGTCATTTCTCTCTCTCCTCTCATTCACACACAATTTCACAAGGTAGCTGGTAGCTTAAGGACAAGCTGGGAATTCAGTGCAAGACATAGACTGAGAAGATCCTAAACGTGGTGCCACAGGGGATAAAAATGAATAAGGTATAGTCCATGCCCTTTAGGAGAGTACTTTTTGGCAGAGGCTTAGTCAGGACACTGTAGTTGCAAGTGAAAGAAGCTCAACCCCAACTAGGTTAAGCAGAAAAGTGTGCTTATTGCTTTAGAAATTGGGTTAAGATCAGAATTCAGGCATGGCTGGATCCAGAGGCACACACAACAGGATCAGAGTTCTCGCCATTCCTCCACTCCAAATATCTTTGCTTCTTTTGTGTGTGGACTCATTCTCTCTTGCTGTGGACACTCTCTACAATGAGGAAGAGATGTTCGCTGTCATGCAGACATTTGCATTTATTACCCAAGGAAAGAAGTGTCCTCTCTTTCCTAAGCGTCATTTCTAAAATCTCAAAGAAGATTCCGCACTAGGAACTCTGGTCGGAAGAGCCGGGTGCGAAGCCTCTGCACATAGTAGCCCCCTGTGAGCAAGTGAAACCCGACTAAGCACAAAGGAGAAAAAGAAGCCATCTCAGAGCTCTGACTATTTTCAAGGCTACTGTTTTTCTCTGTGGAACACTGCCTTTGGGGCAAAACAAGGAAGAAGTAGGTGATTCTAATGTGCAGAGAAGAAGGACAGCCACTGAAGGCCACCTTCTCCAACTCTGAAGGCACTCCAGCTGTGTGGCTGACAGGGCCTTGGTGTTGTGGCAGGGTGTCAGACCTGAGCCTCTGAGGTGGGAGAGCCAAGTTCAGGACATTGGTCCACCAGAGACCTCCCGGCCCTACGTAATATCAATCAGCGAGAGCTCTCCCAGAGATCTAAGTCTCAACGCTAAGACCCAGCCCCACTGAACGACAAACAAGCGCCAGTGCTGGACACCCCATGCCAAACAACTAGCAAGACAGGAACACAACCCCACCCATTAGCAGAGGGGTTGCCTAAAATCATACTAAGTTCACAGACACCCCAAAACACACCACTGGACGTGGTCCTGCCCACCCAAAAGACAAGATCCAGCCTCATCCACAAGAACACAGGCACCAGTCCCCTCCACCAGGAAGCCTACACAGCCACTGAACCAACCTTACCCACTGGGAGCAGACACCAAAAACAATGGGAACTACAAACCTGCAGCCTGCGAAATGGAGACCCCAAACATGCGAAAAGGAGACCCCAAACACAGTAAGTTAAGCAAAATGAGAAGACAGAGAAATATGCAGCAGATGAAGGAGCAAGGTAAAAACCCACCAGACCAAACAAATGAAGAAGAAATAGGCAGTCTACCTGAAAAAGAATTCAGACTAATGATGGTAAAGATGATCCAAAATCTTGGAAATAGAATGGAGAACATACAAGAAAGGTGTAACAAGGACCTAGAAGAACTAAAGAGCAAACAAACAATAATGAACAACACAATAAATGAAATTTAAAATTCTGTAGAAGGAATCAATAGCAGGATAACTGAGGCAGAAGAACGGATAAGTGACCTGGAAGATAAAATACTGTAAATAACTACCACAGAGCAGAATAAAGAAAAAATCAGGAAAAGAATTGAGGACAGTCTCAGAGACCTCTGGGACAACATTAAATGCACCAACATTCAAATTATAGGGGTCCCAGAAGAAGCAGAGAAAAAA
>NC_041231.1:100463146-100463612 GCF_002837175.3 Physeter macrocephalus
AATACAGGGACTTCCCTGGTGGCGCAGTGGCTAAGAATCTGCCTGCCAATGCAGGGAACACAGGTTCGAGCCCTGGTCCAGGAGGATCCCACATGCCGCGGAGCAACTGAGCCCATGCACCACAACTACTGAGCCTGCGCTCTAGAGCTCGTGAGCCACAACTACTGAGCCCACGTGCCACAACTACTGAAGCCCGCATGCCTATAGTTCGTGCTCCACAAGAGAAGCCACCGCAATGAGAAGCCTGCACACCGCAAGGAAGAGTAGCCTCTGCTCACCACAACTAGAGAAAGCCCGTGCAAGGCAACGAAGACCCAACACAGCCAAAAATAAATAAATTTATTTTTTAAAAAAATTAAATACAAAGAAAAAATATTAAAAGCAGCAAGGGAAAAGCAACAAATAACATACAAGGGAATCCCCATAAGGTTAACAGCTGATCTTTCAGCAGAAACTCTGCAAGCCA
>NC_041231.1:100464793-100465053 GCF_002837175.3 Physeter macrocephalus
CCTACCTAGAAACAAATGACAATGAAAACATGACGGCCCAAATCCTATGGGATGCAGCAAAAGCAGTTCTAACAGGGAAGTTTATAACAATACAATACTACCTCAAGAAACAAGAAAAATCTCAAATAAACAACCTGAAGCAATTAGAGAAAGAAGAACAAAATAATCCCAAAGTTAGCAGAAGGAAAGAAATCATAAAGATCAGATCAGAAATAAATGAAAAAGAAATGAAGGAAACGATAGCAAAGATCAATAAAACT
>NC_041231.1:100465630-100466398 GCF_002837175.3 Physeter macrocephalus
CAAACCCACAGCCAACATCGTCCTCAATGGTGAAAAACTAAAACCATTTCCACTAAGATCAGGAATAAGACAAAGTTGTCCACTCTCACCACTATTATTCAACATAGTTTTGGGAGTTTTAGCCACAGCAATCAGAGATGAAAAAGAAATAAAAGTAATCCAAGTCAGAAAAGAAGAAGTAAAACTGTCACTGTTTGCAGATGACATGATACTATACATAGATAATTCTAAAGATGCTACCAGAAAATTACTAGAAATAATCAGTGAATTTGGTAAAGTATCAGGATACAAGATTAATGCAAAGAAATCTGTTGCATTCCTATACACTAAGGATGAAAAATCTGAAAGACAAGTTAAGGAAACACTCCCATTTACCATTGCAACCAAAAGAATAAAATACCTAGGACTGGGCTTCCCTGGTGGTGCAGTGGTTGAGAGTCCGCCTGCCGATGCAGGGGACACGGGTTCGTGCCCCAGTCCGGGAAGATCCCACATGCCGTGGAGTGGCTGGGCCCATGAGCCATGGCTGCTGAGCCTGCGCATCCGGAGCCTGTGCTCCGCAACGGGAGAGGCAACAATGTGAGAGGCCCCAACGTGAGAGGCCCACGTAACGCAAAAAAAAAAAAAAAAAAAAAAAAAAAACCTAGGACTAATCCTACCTAAGGAGACAAAAGACCTGTATGCAGAAAACTATAAGACACTGATGAAAGAAATTAAACATGATACAAACAGATGGAGAGATATACCATGTTCTTGGATTGGAAGAAT
>NC_041231.1:100467444-100467910 GCF_002837175.3 Physeter macrocephalus
CACCTGAAAGGATACTCAACATCACTAATCTTTAGAGAAATGCAATTCAAAACTACAGTGAGGTATCACCTCACACAGGTCAGAATGGCCATCTTCCAAAAATCTACAAACAGTAAATGCTGGAGAGGGTGTGGAGAAAAGGGAACCCTCTTGCACTGTTGGTGGGAATGTAAATTAATACAGCCACTATGGAGAACAGTATGGAGGTTCCTTAAAAAACTACAAATAGAACTACGATACAACCCAGCAATCCCACTACTGGGCATATACCCTGAGAAAACCATAATTCAAAAAGAGTCATGTACCACAATGTTCATTGCAGCACTATTTACAATAGTCAGGATGTGGAAGCAAACTAAGTGTCCACTGACAGATGAATAGATACAGAAGATATGGCACATATATACAATGGAATATTACTCAGCCATAAAAAGAAATGAAATTGAGTTATTTGTAGTGAGGTGGA
>NC_041231.1:100467984-100468389 GCF_002837175.3 Physeter macrocephalus
AAATAGAAAAACAAATACCGTATGCTAACACATGTATACGGAATCTAAAAAAAAAAAAGGTTCTGAAGAACCTAGGGGCAGGACAGGAATAAAGATGCAGATGTAGAGAATGCACTTGAGGACATGGGGAGGGGGAAGGGTAAGCTGAGACAAAGTGAGAGAGTGGCATGGACATATATACACTACCAAATGTAAAATAGATAGCTAGTGGGAAGCATCCACATAGAACAGGGAGATCAGCTCGGTGCTTTGTGACCATCTAGAGGGGTGGTATAGGGAGGGTGGGAGGCAGACGCAAGAGGGAGGGGATATGGGGGTGTATGTATACATATAGCTGATTCACCTTGTTATACAGCAGCAACTAACACAACAATGTAAAGCAATTATACTCCAATAAAGATATAC
>NC_041231.1:100468399-100536246 GCF_002837175.3 Physeter macrocephalus
AATAAAGATGCAGATGTAGAGAATGCACTTGAGGACATGGGGAGGGGGAAGGGTAAGCTGAGACAAAGTGAGAGAGTGGCATGGACATATATACACTACCAAATGTAAAATAGATAGCTAGTGGGAAGCATCCACATAGAACAGGGAGATCAGCTCGGTGCTTTGTGACCATCTAGAGGGGTGGTATAGGGAGGGTGGGAGGCAGACGCAAGAGGGAGGGGATATGGGGGTGTATGTATACATATAGCTGATTCACCTTGTTATACAGCAGCAACTAACACAACAATGTAAAGCAGTTATACTCCAATAAAGATGTTTAAAAAAAATGTCACTTAAAAAAAAAAACCTCAAAGAAGATCTCAGAGTCACTCTCTCTGGGTCACATGCCAATTTCTTGCACCAATCACTGTGGACAATGTGGGGATACATTCTATGACAGACCAGGCCTGTCTGGTGGTTGGGGATCTCCATTCGTGGATGAATGGAAAGTAGGGTATTTATGCCATAAATATTGACGTGGCTGATTGGATGTGGGAAGAGGAGGGAAAAAGAAACAAAAGATCAATTTGAACTTTTGATTCTAGGCACCTGGGACAATGGTGGCATCATAAATAGAAATAGAATAGTTAGAAGTAGCCACAGTTTCAATGGGAAGTTCATATGCCAATTAGCCATGTTTCTCCAAAGAAACAGAACCAACAGGCCAATAGGATGTGTGTGTGAGCGTGTGTGTGTGCGTGTGTGTGTGTGTGAGTGTGTGTGCGTGTGTGTGTGCCCAGAGAGGGACTGATTTAAGGAATTGGCTCACATAATTGTGGAGGCTGGTGAGTCCAAAATCTGCAGGGCAGGCTGGCAGGCTGTAGACCCGGAGAAGAGTTGATGGGGCAGCTCAGTCTAAAGTCCATCTGGAGCCGAATTCCTTCCCCCTAGAGGGGCGTTAGTCTTTTTTCTCTTAAGGCCTCTTCCGCTGATTCGCTAGACCCACCCGCATGATGGAGGCTCATCTGCTTTACTCAGAGTCTACAGATTTAAATGTTATTCTCATCCAAAAAATATCTGCACAGCAAGTCGAGACTAGTATTTGACCAAATAACTGGGTACTGTGGCCTAGCCAGGTTGACACACAAAATGAGCCGTCACAATATGTGAATATGAGGAGGTGAGGAGAAGCCTCTGGAATATTTGTGTGCAAGAGGAAATGAGGGTTTGGAACACAGAACACAGGTCAGGGGATGTGACTGTCATCAACACAGAAACGAGAGTAGAAGTCATGGGAGAGAAAATGCAGAGGAGAAAGGGCTAAGGATGCAACCCTGGGGAAAGCCAGCCTGCAAAGAAGACTAAAGTGCAGCAGTCCCTCGGGATCCTCAGCAGGACCCTCCCACGGATACCCAGATCTGAGGATGCTCCATCCACAGGCTCTGCATCTGTGGATTCAACCAGCACTGGACAGAAAATACTACACCATCTGCGGGTGGTGGAATCGTGGATTTGGAACCCGCGAATACCGAGGGCAGGGGTGCCAACTGCACCTCTCAGTGAGAGAGGCAGGAGTAAGAAGAGCCCACCGCTGTGGAAGCCGAAGGAGGAGGCCGTTTCAGGACAGGTGGTGGGGGAGAATGTCGTGAGCAAGGGACGCAGAGGGCCGAGGAAAGCCCCCAGCTTGGGCACAGGAAGACGAGGGTCTCAAGCCGTGCTCCTCAAAATGCCACCCGCAGACCCGCCCCGGGCTGCCCGCTGCCCAGGCCCACAGAGGGAGTGAAACCGAGAGTGCGCATTTTGCAATCTGACGGCAATTAGGAGTCATTTTACACCAGCTGAATTCAACAATAATAACAACAAACAAGGCTTGTATTTCCTGAGTCTTTTTCATTGCATTTTCCTAGTAATGTATTTTTAAGTGGTGCGTGATGGCTTGGGGATGGAAAACGCTGGTCCTTTACGGTGGAGAGCTTGGGCTGCACTGCCCGGGATGGAGGTGGCTGGAGGGGATGGCAGAGGCAGAGGAGGGGGCGGCCAGGACTGGGCGGCTCGCTGGCAGGTGGTGGCAAGGAAAAGAGAGAGCGCTTGGTGTGGTGCTGGGGGAAGAGAGTTGTCAGAGGGGAGTCCTGAGGAGCTGGAGAGTGTGGTAGTGGTCCAGGCTCGTCCACCCACGATTCCAAAGCATGAAAGTCTAGAGTTCTTTCATGACTCATTTGGCAGCAAAACCTGACTGGACTGGCCCAAGGGGATGCACAGTCTTCGCTTCCCCACCGGGGTATGAATATGCACACATCTGCTGAAATCTGAATGAGTCTGCGTGCGGCATACTGGCCCAGGTCCCAGTGGGAGTTTTGTAGCATGCCCTATAGACACGAAATCTGTTTCTAAAAGCTGAAATAGTCTGAATTCCACAACTCGTCTGGCCTCCAGGTTTTTGAACAAAGAACCGTGGATCTGTGTTTAGGATGAGGAAGGGCGAAACGATCTTTCAGAGAGCAGGATGCAAACGATCAGGGGTGGGAATGGGAGAAAGGAGAGGTGGGGAGCTAAGTCCCGGGGTGGGTTTCAGAGGGGACGATAAGAAGCACAGAGCTGTGGGGTAAGGAGGGAAGGCTTTTTTTTCCTGGTGAGCTGACTGCACAGGGGTTGGCTTTAGAAGATAGAGAGAGTCTGAGATGGGAAAATCTGAAGGTGAGGGGCACGTAGGCTCCACCTTCTAGGGACAGGAGGGCCGTGGCCTTGCTGTTTCTCCCAACCCTCGACCCTTCCTCTGACCAGAAGCTCCACAGGCTGGTTAGAGCATGAGTCATGAGAACCGCAGGCATCAAAGTTGAAGAAAACCCTCGCAAACCTCCCCGCCCTTGTCTACATCCTCTGGTCTAAATCACAGGGTGCCAGGACTTAAGCAAATTAAGGGAACTCATACTTAACATCTGTAAACCTCAGTGCTGTGTGTGAGCGAGCATTTAAGTCCTGTGCTTGCGCGTTAGCTGGGCTCCTCTTCGCCTCTCCTTACAGAGAAGAGAGCTGCTCTTTATTTCCCAGCTTCAGTGGGCGGGAGGAATGCGCCGTCCACACGCGTTCGGCAAGTCAAGGGTGGATGCTGGTGCCTCCACAGCCGCCCAGTCTCCGGCCCACGCTGGAAAGGCATTCCTCCGGCAGACAAAATAAAAGATTGCTGATAGCTGGAGTGCTTTGTTTGCTTTCTAAAATGAATCAAACTCTTCAAAAGCTTGGATTCAGCAGCGCCGGGTGTGCTGCGTTCCCACATCACATTCCTACCGTCTTGCCCACCCCCCCCACTCCGACCCCAGGCCCTGCATTACTCAGATTCCTTCGACTCCCTCATCAGCGCCAGCTGGCGGCCGCCTGGGCTGCTCAGACGGGCCGGATGCCCTGGGACAGGGCCTGCTGGACATTCACTGGCCTCAGCTGATGAGGGCGCTGGGGGACAGAAGGCAGGGGCTCTTGAAGGACTGGGTCAGCGGGCTCTCGCTGGGCCCCAGGCGGGAAAATGCATCTCCAAACCCTAAAGAAATGGTTTACCCTGTGCCTCCAGTTAAGTGACTATTGGGGGTTTGAAACACCGCCCCCCCCTTTTCTTCCACACCCACCTCCACCCTGGAGTCACGCTGGATGCCAGATGGGGAGGGTGACTTTTAGCGGCCCGTGTGTCTGGAGAATGGTGAAGCTCAGGAGCAGATTGGAAACAGAACATCCAGCCCCATCCGGGAATTTAGGGCACGCAGTCCATAAATCTCTCTGCTAGTTCTACCTAGATGGTAGCAAAGAGTGGAGAGTGGGAAGGGGACGGCAAAGCTCTAGCATAAAGCACCGTGATCTCACGTTCTACCATCTAGAGGGTGATGCTACGTATGCGAGGAGGGGTCAGGAAGACTTTTCAAGTGTAAGAGCACACAAAGGAAGAACAAAGGTTACCAAGAAGGAAACCATGGCACCCTTGTCACTGCTTATTTAGTACATATTATGTAGCAATATCACTGTGCTGGACCCTGCCTTCAGAAAAGTAGAGGCCATCTTCCATCCAGTCCCGGCACTCCTGTTTATTTGGTCTTGGCAGATCACCTTGACCTTTGTAAAAACCCACAGTCCAAGTTTCTACCGGCAGAGGAGCTTTCCATGACAGTTTCATATAACAAATTGTTTATTTGGACAAACTAAAGCGTGCAATAATAGAACACCTCAGGGCTGGAGAAAACAGGAGGGAGCGTTTGCCAGCAGCCTGCACAATTTTACTGTTAAAAACTCCTGTTCTACTGAACTTCATTCCTTTGCCCAGCTGGATACATATAAATAGTAGCAATCTAAGCCTTTGCACATTTCTGATGATGAATAAACCTAAATCTTTATTACGTGTTTCTAACTTTTCTTATTATTTCACCCCTAAGTTAACTTCCCCAAATCCTTCATATAAAGAAAACACTAAATGCTAAGATGGCGCCTCACAAAGGCTTGTCATATTTCACTAGAATTGAGTGGATTTACTCGACATATAATTTAATCTGTTACTTTTTTTAAGTCCTTTGTGGGGGGAAAAGGTAGTAATTAAGTATTCTAAAGTTATAATGTCAGTAGTATGTAGGTATATATATGTATCATCAGAAACTTTACAGCTGCACAAGTTTTTCAAAAATCAAGTCAAGGTATTGCCAACAATCGCCCCATTTACAGGAGTCTTTGTAGCATGTTAGTGACACGGTATTACGTGTATTCTTGCAGGGTTTACTAAGGACTCAGAGGGCCCTAAGACACTCAACGTTAGCACTTCACCCTTGATAGAATGAAAAGGCCCCTCCTAGAGTCTGGGACGGATGGCAGGGGGCAGTGGGGCGGGGGAGGAGGGTGGTGGACTTTTAAAAGGATGGTGACACTGACACACTTATAAACTTGACTGAGTGAAAAGGGGCAGTCAGACCTCGTAAAGGCTTCATAGTGTGGGAATCCACATGTCATGCGTGAAGGTGAAGAGAGATCTGGAGGAACCACTGCTAATCTCTTTAGAGCCCCACCTCACCCCAGGTGGCTCGTCATTGAGCGAAAACAAGAAATAAGTCAGGGAGGAACCAAAGCAGAAGTAATTCGAGGATCCTGAGTGAACAGCCTTTTTAGTAACCACCACCCTCCATCTGCAGAGACTTACCTTAAAACAGTGCTTTTAACAACTCTTTCAGAAAACAGATATTCTTCCTAGGACACTGCTGTGAAAAGGGGGGAAGATGGGTGGGCTTTGGGTGCCTTCATGAGGTCTCTTGTGCCAAAATAGGAGTGGAGGGAAGGTGAATGAAAGCTCCACCCCAAACACGTAAAGAAGCCTGGAGACTGTTCTGAGCGTCTCTCTAAAACAGACTCATTCATTCCAAGAGCTTGACCCACTCAACAGATACATGAGGGCGATTGCCTAGAGTGAGAGGTGTTCTTCCCCTGCCTGCTGAAAAGTGGCTTATTTTTTTCCTATTGACATCGATGAAGGCTGGGCGCGTGGACAAGGCATAGGGCTTTGAGAAGACATAGATGCGATGCGGTTACCTACACAGGTGCAGAAGGGGATACGGCAGAAGGAAAGACAGGATCCTCTTCTACAAGTTGCTTAAAATCTCACTCTGGGGGAGGCACCCTCACGGGTGAAACATAAGCACTAAATGATATACCACACACAAAACGCTGTATGCAGAATCCTATGAGGATCTTTTCTCATGTGTAGATTCCAAGGCCTACAGAATCCAACTTAAAGGGGAGAAGCCGAAGCATCCACAACCGGTTTTTCAAGGAGCTCAGATTTGGGAAGCCCTGACCTAGGCCATAGGTGATGAAAGACACAGGGGGTGCGGGGGTGGACAGTGGGGTAATCAACAATGGAGAGATTTTCTGGAAAAGGATCCATGCAGGAGATGGGGTGCAAACTGGGGGGAAAACAGGATTTAGGTAAGCAGATGATGAAAGGAAGGCAGTCTAGGCAAGAGGGACCCCCCCGCCACACACACACAGGCTTGAAAGTATGAGTGAGTAAGATGTGTGTGTGTGTGTGTGTGTGCACACTATTAGCCTTAGTCACGACTCCAGAGCAATACATGTTCCTCAGGTAGGCTTAGTCCCACTAGGGTAGAGATGCTAATTTATCGAACTGACAAATGGGGGCTCAGATAATGAAGGCACCCGGAGGAAGCCTGGCAGCCGTGTAGCACACAGACCCTGGAGCCAGAAAGCCTGGGTTCACATGCCAGACCTGCCACTCCCTGGCCTGGACCTTTGTGCAAGTGGTGGAAACCTCTCCGAGTCTCAGTTTTGTTACGTGTAAAACTAGAACGCAACGACCCACCTCGTTAGGGTTGTTAGATGAATATTAAGAGAAATGATGTTTGTGACGGCCCAGCACAGGGCCTGGTCCCTGAACGAGCCAGTGGACTGGTGGAGAAAACTCTCAATGGCTCATCTTTGTTTGGGGACGTTTCTGGAGACCTGTAGAATTGACAAGTTGCTGCCTCGGATTATTTTTTTGAAATAACTTTGTTATAATGAAGATTTTTTTTGAAATTGGTATCAAACTAAAAATGGTAAAACATGGCTCTAGAGTGGGTATTTCTATGTTGTTCCTCTGTGGCTGTGGCAGAATCTATACTTATCTGAACTCAGGGACGGATACATCTTGCACTCCTCTAGAGCATGAGTCAGCAAACTTGCTCCAGGGAGGGCCAGATAATACATTTTTTCGGCTTTTCAGTTTTTTTTGGTTCTTTTTTTTTGTGGTACGCGGGCCTCTCACTGTTGTGGCCTCTCCCGTTGCGGAGCGCAGGCTCCGGACGCGCAGGCCCAGCGGCCGTGGCTCACGGGCCCAGCCGCTCCGCGGCACGTGGGATCCTCCCGGACCGGGGCGCGAACCCGGTTCCCCTGCATCGGCAGGCGGACGCGCAACCACTGCGCCACCAGGGAAGCCCGGCTTTTCAGTTTTTAACAGCCTCTGTCGCAGCTGCTCAAGTCTGCTGTTGCAGCTCACAGGCAACGTGTAGATGAATGGGTGCGTCTGTTCCAATAAAACTTTATTTAGAGACATCTCATGAAATATTATCCTGCTTTCGATTTTGTTCCAACCACTTAAAAATGTAAAAGCGATTCTTAGCTCGTAGATCATCTAAAAACAGGCGGCCCACAAGCCGTACTTATCTGACTCACCTGTGGCCAAGAGCCAGGACTGGCAGCAGGCCTTGACCTGGTTGTAAAGAGGTGCATCCTAGCTCAGGGCTGATAAACGTAAACGGCATTCCCGCCCTCAACCGCGAGTTTCCCCACTGCCTTCCCAGGCAACAGGCAGAACCTCAAGATTACACAAGTCCTATGAAGATGCGCGGTCTTCTTGCTCATTCATTCAGAAGGCATTTAAGCTTCTCTAAGGTATAAGCCTGCAGGGCACACAGAGTTGAACAAGATACCAGCTCACCTGGAAGCTGGGGAAACAGACATCAACAAATCATCATGATACAATGTGTCAGAGCTTATGCTAGGGCCCTGGTCCAAGTACACAAGGGGCATAGCCCAGGGAGGGAGGGATTCGTTCTGAAAAGGCGAGGTGGGCAGGGTTGGGGGTGTAGACAAGGAAGCACAAAAGACTGAGTGTCGGCACTGGGCTTGATGGCAGAAGAGTGAAGGGAGGACATTCTGGGCAGAAGGTCCCGTCCGTGCAAAGTCAGGAATGTACAAGCGTCTTGGATTCAGTGAGTTCGCCCCTCCACCCTGCCCCAACGTGTGGCTACAGTGTGGGATGTGGGTTGCCAGGGGAGGTGAGATGGGGCCAGAAAGCGAGGGTGGGCTCCGATTATAGTCCAGCCCAAAGCGTGTGGATCCTGTTTTTAAGGCATTGGAGTGTTCTTGGAGGTTTTTAAACATAGTAGGAACGTGATCAGCTCTGTATTCCAGAAGCTAAGCAGGTAGCAATGTGGAACATAGACCACAACAAGGAGCGATTTCAAGCGGGGTGACTAAAAGGAATGGCTGGAATAGATCAGACAGGAGATACAGAGGACTAACCTAAAGCACTGTCTGTGGTTAGGATCCAACCCGGTGGCCCCCGGGCAGGGCACCCCCAGAGCAGCAGCTCCGTCCTCTCTACCAGGGGCTGGGCTGGATGATTCCCAAGGTTGCTTTCTGCCCTCGCAGCCTCTGACTTTCCCCTTCACTCTCAGCGAGCAGCCGCGTGGGCTCCTCCTAAGTTGTGGATGGAAGAATCTCTTCCCTCTAGCATCCTCTCTGATTTTTTGCTGTATCCACACCAGTGCCCAGTGGCAGCTGGAAAATGGTTTGGATGGCATCTGTGCCATTTCCCTTGCTCCGGCCTGCACGGGCGTCTGGGGAGGCCGAGAGAGTGCTGGTGAGCACAGGTTAGTGTCCGAGCCCTGGGGTCCTGACCCATTTTATGAGGCTACCCATGGGAGCATTAGGGTGGCCGCATAAACCAGTCGACGGTGTTTCTATAGCACAGTTTAAACAGTATCTTTTCACCCAGAAGGTCAGGTGATAGATGGAGAGGGGGCTGCTTCTGTATTCATTAAGAGCATTTGTGTTTCCCCAAAGGGTTCTGAAGGAAACATAGCAGATGACGCTAATAAAGTAACAGCTATCAGCATTATGTAAGCTGCATTAAGAAAGAGCTCAATATTTTTTAACTAATAGTCTACTGTCCCTGAGTGTTTAAACAAACCAAGGGTAAAAACAGAGAAATAGATCCTATCATTCCCTGCTCAAAACGTTCCCGTGACTTCCTGTCACACTCAGGAGAAAATCCAAACGGCTGCCACCTCCCTCTCTCCCTCCGTCTCCTGGGTACCCCTCTCTCCCTCCGTCCCCTGGGTACCCCTCTCTCCCTCCATCCCCGGGGTACCCCTCTCTCCCTCCGTCCCCGGGGTACCCCTCTCTGGGCATCCTGGACTGCTCACTGTTCTTAAATACACCAAGCTCACTTGTATCTCGGGCCCTTCCCATGGGTCACTTCCTCTGTCTGGAATATTCCTTCCCCAGATCTTTGAATGGATCCCTCATGTTGTTCAGATTCCTGCTTCAATATTACCTCCTTAGAGGGGCTTCCATGACCACTCGCTCTAAAATAAGACTCTCCTCACCCACCTTGGTCTGTTTTCCTCTAGCAATTTTTCCTGCTTAATTTTTCTTCATGGCATCTACCACGCCAAAACTGTACTATATATTTCTTTAATTATTGTCCTCCACTCCTACTAGACTGTAAGCTTTGTTAGGGTAAGACCTTTAACTGGGCTGTTGTTGTATTCTCCCTACCTAGAACAGCCGTGGCACGTGGTTGGTTCTGAATTGATATTTGTTAAATTAGAAAGTTGCCCGGTGATAGGATGACACAGAGATGGAGGGAGTCCTCCATCTTTTTCTGAATGCCCACCACACTTATAATATCGATAACAGTCTAATAGTGACAATAGTTATAATTAACATGATAATTTAAAATTAATTTATATCATATAACAATAATATTCTAATGACGTTAATGTTATATGATATAGTAATAAAATAATGTATAATAAATTTAATATTAAAATAATAATAATGTAATAATACTAATAAGCCATCATTTAGTAATGTCTTACTATGTGCCAAATACTATTAACTTCTATCCACATTAGCTCATTTAATCCTCATTATAAAGCTAGCAGGTTGATATTATTGTCTATTTTACACTTCAGGACACCAAAATTAGGAAGTTAGAAATTTGTTGAGATTCTAACACACGTTTACCTGACTCCAACACCCTCATGCTTTTCTCTATATAACTAACAATACAACGACCCAAACCACCTTGAAATAAACTTCAGGTAGGTTTTCAGGTATATTCTGTACAGGACAGAAGCAGGAAAGCAGGAGAGCCACTTGGTGTGAATTAAGCTTTTACCTAGAGAAAGAAAAAGCCCTAGCATATGCTTTGGGAAACTCTTTGAAAGCATTAAAAAGGGGTGAGATAGTGTTCACTATTCAGTGGTACTCATCAAACAAAACAGAAGGCGGATTCAGCTTCACTGCTTAGGAAGCCAAAGGAATGTTATCTAGATCTCCTGGAGGCCACAAGACTCATCTTACAGATGAGAAGGCCTTTGACTTATCCAGGCAGATACCAAAAACAATTTCCTGCCAGCTAGACTCTCACATAAGTCTGTGGGACCCTTAGGAAGATCCTTGCAGTGTAATATGTCGCATGCTTAATGTGTATTCAGAAGGACCTTGCAAAATCACTCAGGCTCATTTTCACTCTAAGGCTAAATGAGGGAAAGAGGTCGAGTGGAGGTCCCAAACCTGTGTGTCAACCTCACTATGACCACCTTGGTGGGGGGGGGGTGGTCCTGTCCAGGGAATAGGTGCCACATTAAACTGTGATCTAAACTCTGAGCCCTGTATCCGGAAACCACTTTTGTAGGACAGCTGCTCTCCTGTTCTTTTTGCTTAGATCATAAAAGTAGAATTTTTTAAAATAAATTTACTTATTTTTTGTTTTGTTTTGTTTTGTTTTATTTTTGGCTGCATTGGGTCTTCGTTGCTGTGCGCAGGCTTTTCTCTAGCTGCGGCAAGCGGGGGCTACTCTTCATTGCGGTGCGTGGGCATCTCATTGCGGTGGCTTCTCTTGTTGCGGAGCACGGGCTCTAGAGCGCAGGCTTCAGTAGTTGTGGCGCACGGGCTTAGTTGCTCGGCAGCACGTGGGATCTTCCCGGACCAGGGCTCAAACCCGTGTCCCCTGCATTGGCAGGTGGATTCTTAACCACTGCACCACCAGGGAAACCCCATAAAAGTAGAATTTTAATCCATTGGGAATTGGGAAGGAAAAAAAATCAAACCGATTCTGATCCAACTCAGTCAGGAGAAAAATAAAGGCTGATTTTTCTATCCAAGTCGTGTAGTCTAGTTGGAGTCCTTCCCATTCAGGGACAGCTATTGTCTGCACTCATCGAGTCTCAATCCTGAGGTCCCATGAAAAGGAATTTTCCCCTCACTGCTCCATCCCTCAGAAGAGTTGCTGAAGGTGACCATTTCTGTTTTCTCCTGGGTGATCCTCTCTCTCTATAGAAAGCATGAAGTTGAACCAAATGTTCTGTGCTTCACTAGGAAAAGACTGAGTTTTTTTTAACTAGGCTCGTCAAACAGTGGGCATGTTTTGTTCCCTGGATAATAAGTGTTGGTGGGTTAATGGGTCATCTCCAAGAGAGAGGTCAGAAGGAAAAACTGCAGTGTTCAAAGCTGGAACTAGAAATGCCAGCCATCAAAGAACACAGTACTTGGTGAACAGTGATGATGTATAGGGCGTGCACTGGCCAGCCCCATCTAAGAGGTCACAGCTAACCTTTATCCTCAGCAAAACCAGAGAAGGTCTACTGAATGTGGCTGACACTCAACTCTGTGAGGCCCTCGTGAGAAGCCGGCCAGGGAATCCCTGGTGCCTGAGCTACCAAGTTCCTTTTCACTGAGGGAGAATTGTATTCTGGCTCCTTGCAGACTGACATTGCAAGTACTTTGAACATTGAAAAGAACAAAAAAAGCAAACAGCCGCAAGAAAGGGGAGGGGAGGGAGGAGAGAAAGAGAGGGAGAGATATCAGCAGGGGTAGTTAGTAAAAAGGGGCCCGGAGACAGAAAACCTTTTGTTCCCCGAGTTTGTTTCATGTAGAGATTGTGAGGTGAACGGCTTTGAAATGAAATGGGTTTATGAAGGAGTTGCTAGGTCACAGGAAGCGCGACTGTCAGACTGCTTTCTGAATTCCATTTCTTTAAAATTTGGGTTAAGCCTAAAAAGAATTTATCTTCTTTTCCAGAGGTTTTGGGGGTGGGGGTGGAGCAAGGTTCGGGAAGGTTCCTGACTTTATTTTCCACCCTTTCTGACAATGTAAAAAGAAATGATCACATTACAAGTTCTTTGTCAGTTTTCAGGAGTTAAGGGTGGGCGGAGCGTCCGCATTACCTTGGCCCACTAGCCAATGGCGGAGCGGTATGCAAATGAGCTCCGTGCTCGGCCTGCCTCAGTCAAAACAGTGAGCTCAGAGGCTTGGCGGGCGTAGCGGTGCCGGAGCTCAGCTCTGCGCTGACAACTGGCTGCAGCCGGGCCGTTCTCACTTTCATTTAGCCCAGCGCTCGATGGAGGGGCGGACACGCCAGTGCTTAATGCAGTCTAACTAGTGTAGGAAAACGCCTCAATTCACCGCTGCCGAGATGAAGTATAAGGTAAGAGAGTGCCTTTTACAGAAGGTTTCCGTGTGTGTGTGTGTGTGTGTGTGTGTGTGTGTGTCTGTGTCCTCTGCAAGACAGCTCCTCTGCAGGGACCCCTACTGTGCCCGATTGTGTTCTGTTCTGAGATGGGTCTCAGTCACTGGGGTTGGCATACAAGCAGGCAGGCAGAGATCCAGCCTCTAAGACCCACGCCGGGAGCTCACAGCACACCCGGTCCACCTCCCCTGAAAGCTGCAGTGGCCACTGTAGATCAGAGGGTGTCTAACTCCATGCGGAGCGCGCCTTAGCTCAGCACTCCGCGCCCGGGCCTGGCCGCCACTGTCCCGGGAGACGTAGTAAGAGAGGAATCAGAACTGCTGAGCCTCTCAGCCTGGCTCTTCAAGCAGTTTTCAGCCTTTGCTTTAAAGCGTTTGCTTCGGGAAGCAGTTTGCCATATGTACTTTTAGTGGGAGAAGTTCAAAGCCCCAGCTACCCTTATACAGCTGATGATGGAGAATTTTGACATCCATAAATGACATTGGATTCAGAACCAATGAGTACTTGCCATTTCTTGAAAACACTTTCATTGGCGTTTGAATGGACTGAGGGTCTGAAGGCTCCAGCGAGCTTATTGTCCCTGAAACTCATAGTAGTGTCAGAACCCTCAGCAGCATATTTTCCCATGCATTTCGCACCTCTGTGTGTTTATTCTCGGCAAAAGGATTATAAGTTATTTAGAATGTCCCCTTTTGTCTAAGTTGCCCCCATCTAACCAGGCAAGCAGCTTCCAGAGACCCTACTCAGAGCAGACTGCAAGGGATTGGATATGAATTTTGCTTGGAGGATGAATACGTGTGTTTTAGAATAGCTACAGTCCCAGTGTGTTTAAACAAGCATGCTGTTATTAAAAGGCGTTTAGGCAAGGTGGTTATGCTTTGGGACTGGCAATTTGAATTACCTGTCTGACCTTCAAGATTGTGCTAGCTGAGAGAAACTTTGCTTTCTTTCTGAATTACCTAGGTTCTGGCTCATCCTTTTTTAATGTGAGGTTGTAAATACTCAGTTCTGGCTAATAGCCACTGGCTAACCTCAGTGATAAACCTGTTATTCAAAAGCTATAAATCTTGTTCAGTAGCTCTAAATCTAACTGTTGAAAGTCTCTATTGTGATGCATGAGTTACAGTTCTTCTTGGAAAGGTTAGGACTCTCTGAAGGCAGAGGTATCAGTTATCACTGTACTATCAGCTTTCCATTTTCTACTTCAATAGGAGAGATCAGGGGAATGGATAATCGTGAAGATTCTGAATATTTTTGACTTTAGGATGCAACCAGGAACAAATCCTTCTACCTGGCAGGAAAGCTCTCTTTCTTGAAATGGTTCACCCGTATTTCCACAGTTCCCTTATTTAGAACAGTGATAGGACATCATAATGTCCTATCACCAGGTATTACTTAGCCTTCAGTGAATCTTTGCCCCTCTTCTGCCTATTGTGAATGCCTTTAGTTTCATAAAAACCAGCTTGAAGGGGAAAAAGAGAGAAAATACCTTCCTACATTTATTACTGTAAAGTATAAATGGCTGTTTTTAAGGTTGAGTGCCGCAGTCTGGAAAGTGACAAAGTCTAAAGTCACTTTTATTCAGTGACCTCATCATGTTTAGTTTTACTTTTGTGGAAAGAAAGCATCATGGCAGCTGACGCTGTGAACTGTGGTCGCCCTTCACGGGGAAAACCTGCCTCTCTGCCGGGTCTGACCAGTGTCGAACGCCCTGCCAAGTGCTGTAAATGTATGATTTTTAGTAGCCTGTGCACATCTTCACCAGCAAAACTACTGACTTCCCCAACTAACCAAATGACAGATTGACACCTTGTGGTGACTATAAAAGGAACCAATAGCTCAAGCAATCTACTTTCCCTTTCTTATAAAGCCTATTTTCTCTCAAGTTAATAATGGACTTTATTTCAGGAGAGGATTTTGTAATTTTAAGTAGAGGAGGTGGCACAAAGGTAGACGAGTGCTAAGTAACAGTTCTTAAGACTCACCACGCCAATACAGGATTCCATATTTAAATCTCCAATTAACTCCATGAGGTGGTGTTAATACTTTATACTCATTTTCAAATGTGGAAATTGTGGCAAAGAGAGGCTGAGTAATTTATCCAAAGCCACACAGCTAAAAAGTGTTAGAGCTGGGATTTGAACCAAGGTGATCTGGCTCCAGAACTTGTGACTTTAAACCACTATTAAAGAAAGAACTCTCTGTGACCTCCCTAAAATGTGCTGTGTGACTGGTGTTTTCTTCTCCCAGGAAGTTTAAGACTGTCTGTCATCTAGCGTATTCCTGCACATCAAGGTAACGATTATATAAAAGACCTTTCATGCTTATTGAATAAATCATAAGAACTCAAAAAAAAGTATTCCTGCAGAATAGATTCTTTTGTTTTTCTTTTTTTTTAAGACAGTAACTCTACAAAGCAAAGTGAAATGCATGTTTGGTAGTGTTGCTTAATTCGAGCCACTTAGGTAGTAAAACCAGATGATTATTAGACTGTAAAATCCTGGAGTCAGGAATTACCTTTTAGACACTATATTGCTCTAAACACTATAAATTTAGCACAGACTTAAACATGCCCACTGAGAGATTTATAATCCAGCCACTCTTAAGATTTTTTTTAATATAAATTTATTTACTTATTATTTTTGGCTGTGTGGGGTCTTCGTTGCTGTGCGCGGGCTTCCTCTAGTTGTGGCGAGCGGGGGCTGCTCTTCATTGCGGCGCGCGGGCTTCTCATTGCGGTGGCTTCTCTTGTCGCGGAGCACGGGCTCTAGGCGCACAGGCTTCAGTAGTTGTGGTGCACGGGCTTAGTTGCTCCGCGGCATGTGGGATCTTCCCGGACCAGGGCTCGAACCCGTGTCCCCTGCCTTGGCAGGCAGATTCTTAACCACTGAGCCACCAGGGAAGTCCCTAAGGTTTTTTTTTTTAACCAGATTATCCGGTTTGGCTACTTCAGGGATCATAACTAGAGAACGACCAAGCCTCCACGCATTTTGAACTTACACGCAGCTCCAGCTCAGCCAGCTTATATTTAAGGTAATCTTGAGCACTGTGGAAAGCAAGCTATTACCCTGGTGAATTTTTTTTGGTTAGCCTATATCTAGTCTATTTTGATTGCATTGTATGTATTTTTATTTGTTCACAGGAAGGGTGCAGTCACTCTCATATGCACGTAAAGTTCCATTTCTTTTTAAAGGATTCCGTCTGAGGTTCTCTGACAGTAAATTGTGGGGGACTTCATTTATCAAGAATTTTCCCCAAGCTCCTCGGAACATACACAGCATGTTCTGGATACTGGGGTCGGGGGCTATGCCTCGGTGGCCGTGGCTTGTTCAGGGAAGGCTTCCCTCCTGAGGGTCTGGGGGTGGGTTATCGCTGCTGTCTGCCAGGAGGGTAATTGGAGGTTGGGTGCACAGCTGTGTTTGAGCAGAGGCCCGAGGCCCCACCCACTCTGTGCAGGCCCAGGCCTGGTCAGTGCCCCACGGGCCCGGCCTGTTTGATCTCTAATAGCTGAGCAGCTTCTGTGGCTAGGCCAAATTTCTGTACCCTGTGCGCCTACATTAAAATACTAAATTACTTATCTAGTCTGCCATTCAGCAAACTCATTCATGAACATTCCGACTGAGCGTTAGAACAGGTAGAGCTTAGAACACAAGTAAGAAAACTACATTCTGAAATTCAGATTCCTGCGTCGTGGATGAACATGGTAAAGTAGGTTAGGGAAACCAGACCTATGTGTACTATGAAAAGCTTTCTAGGGGACTTTGAGAATATTTTTGTTTTCTCAAGGTGGCTTGAGAACATGGGATCGAGTGTCTTTGATTTAGTCAGCATGGTCATTTATAATCTATACAATTTCTGATTCTTTCCTGGATTCAACATTTTGGTTTTAAATTTTTTATTCTCTTCTAAATGATGTGTTGCCCACCCTCCAAATGAGGGACTCCTGCCCCCTGCCTCCTTTTTAAATCTTATGTGAGATCTATGCATTTAAAAGCACCAAAGATGCTTTGAAAAAATTATTTGGTTACATATTTATTTCTTAACTGAGCAAACCCATTTTCAGAGCTAAACGATTTACCTATACAGAGATCAGAGTCTTTGTAGAACTGCTCTGAGAACACTGATCTAGCAGGTTGCACAGTAACGAAGATTCCTTCAGCAACCTTTCCTTGCTGGAATATACATCAGTCCTCTTCTGAGAATTCATCAGTGGCTTCCACTCTGCGCCCCCCACTTCTAAAGAAACTTCCTCCCCACTTTTCAAGCCTCTTTGCCAATTCCGTCCCCTTTCCTGCCCTTATGACCCCATCGTCTCTCATTTTTTTTCATTCAAGCTTTCCTGATGCTTCTCTAATACCAACTTCTGTAGGGCTTGCCTCCCCACCTACACAGAGGTGACACACTTAAAACACACTCTGTACCCCCTACCTCCCTCCTCTCTTTGGACTCTGCCATGGGAAGTCTTGGTCCCTTGCTGCTTCCATTCATTTGCCCCTGTCTCTTTGTGCCTACGTGACTTGCGAGTCAAGCCTCCTCATCCATCCAGTCTATAAAAGAATCAGAAGACTAAACCTTTGTCTCCCTGACTGTCCTATAATCCTTACAATAGGCTTTCTGTTTCTCACCTCTGCCCTACTCTGTTAGCACTACCTTACTCATTAACCTCTCTCAATCAAATCACTATCTAAATGATACCTGGAACTCACATAGGTTGCCCACTGGGGCTGTCCAGTTTTAGGTAAGCCCCACTGAATATGAGAGACTCACCCTTTATTTGTATGTAGAGGCAGATTGACAGACGAGTCCCTTGAATAAAAAGTATGATCCAGGATATGTTGTGGCCTTGGGGGTGGTAGGCAGAGGTAGGGACTTGGTCTTCTGTGCTCTTGCAGTAGAGACAAGATAGAGTATGAGGTTTGAGGAAAGGCATTTCTGTTTCCTGTGACGTGATGCTCTGTAACCTTGGGCAAGTTAAGCTCTCTGAGCCTCAGTTTTCTTATCGGTAAAATAGGGATAATAACTGCCTCATAGGATTGTTCTAAAGCCTAAGCAAGACATGGTAAGGTATTTACCATGGCTCCTGCATAATGGAAGCAGACAATGCTAGTCGGCCCCAGCTCTCCTTATATAAGTACGTGCCCAATAGATGTTGAAAGGATAGTGTGGACTCAAGACTTGGTGACAGGATTATGTCAAAACCTCCGTCACTAGCTTAAGATAATCGAGTATTATGAATATGCCATGGGCCTGGAGATGTCTTGCAGAAATGCAGATGCCAGACGTAGGGATTTACCAGTACACCTCTGTCCCCACTTGCTAATACTTTAATGACTTGGTATCTTCATTGTTATTAATAAGATTTGATATTCCTGAAATTGTAGGACCTTGCTCCCAGTAGGTACTCAACAAACATTGAATTGAATGTTGAATTACATATAATACTTACACAAATAGCCGTTAGAAGAGTCTCGCTGTATATGGCATAGTGGATTTTGTTACTTCCTAACAGTATAATCTTAGGCAGGCTACTTCCGGTCTCCATTTCCTCATTTATAAAATGGGAGTAATAGTACCTGTCTCATCAGATAGTTGTAAGGATATAATATATGAAAATCATCTGTTTCTAGTACATAATAGGCATTTTAAAATGGCAGGTATTATATGATGCATTGTAAGATACATATAATATATATACTCAGATATAGAGGTGCAGAAGCATTATATATATATAAATGTAAGAGGAAACCTTTGCTACAGTTGTTTATCCACAACAAAAATAGGACCGAGGGAAAGAGAAAGTCATGACTGTAAAAAAATCAAAGGTGAAGTGCACAGGAGGTGAGTGGGGCTCAGGGAAACCATATCCCTAGCCTACTGCCCTCAGTTAGAGTGATGGAGATGTAAAGTAAGAGGTGCTGGTGATCTATTTTTAGATCATTTTAGGGTTAGAAAGAAACTTAAACAAATTGGTTTGAAATCACAGCCCCTGGGACCATGGAATTACTCTGCAGTAACATATAGACTTAATTACGAAGCCTCCTTGCCAAGATAAACAAAACAGGGCCACTGGGAAGAAATCCTCTATTTCCAACTTAAAATAAAGAGAATAGCTACCAGTTACCTAGGCAATGGATGACTGCAAAGAGTATGGGCACAGAAAAGGCACCAAAAAACCCCCAAAAAACCCTGTTTATACTTTGTCAGCAACACCCCCTCGGTCTTATTTACTTTGAACATTCCAGTCATCCCCCTGCGGGAATTCTTACTAGTTAGTGAGGACTCCGCAGGCCTGGGGAACATTACAGCTTAGCTGCAAAAGACTGTCTTCCTGAGGAATCTTCATTTTAAGATAAATGCCTTATTGGTGACCTTTTCCACCCTCCCCTGGAAAGAGTGATTCAGAAGGTAGACAATGTGATCTAGGTGAATCGAGGCACGTGCTTTGAGGAAGATGCAGCAGGCACTCCAGAAAATACGAGTAGTGATGGTTGTGTGACCGTGATTTTTCACGGTTGAGATGGAGGGTGGGACAGTTGATCATGGAGATAATGAAATTGCCAGTGCAGTGTTTTCAAATACATATGCTTGGGCCTCATCATGGACTACTAAATACAGGTTTATTCTTTAAAAAAAAAAAAAAAAAGAAAAAAGCTAGTCCCTTTCCCTCAACCTCTTCCCCAATTAATTTAGCAATTAATTGTGCTAAATGGTATTTAGGTAGGTGGTTCACGAGCCTTATTCAAAGGCGGGGTTCATTCATATGGAGGCATCTTATTTCTTTGCAGATCTTGGTGTACACGTATGTTGCAAATGAGACTTCCTCCTGATAGTTCTAATATGTCAAGGTAATAGTTATGTTACCAAAAATGTTCCTTATGTGGAATGTTGATGTTTATGATTACCAGAAATAAAGACTGATCAACCATGAATATGTAAAAGTGCAAGCACTGCACAAAACGTTTGATAGCTCATTTTGAATTTAATTCCTTTCTTTACTCTTTGTGTGTGTGGGAGGGTGTTATTGGTGAAACTCAGTAGAAAGTTGCAGCCACCAAAAGGCATAAATGGTTAAGATTTGAACCGGATCTTTCTATTTAATTAAAGCAATATTTGTTTAGACAGTATGATATGTCATTAATATTTTTCCTAATTTATTTTAGTTACGCTGTCTCTTGCATGAATTAGCCTGAATCTCATTGATTTGTGGTGGTCAGTTTATTGCCCTTAATTTGGCACCTCCCACAGAAGGTGGCGCTGACTCAGGACTCAGGCTTCTCTGAGGCTCTGTGCTCTACTGAAAGACGGAGCTGGGATTCCATCCCCCAGCCCCCATAACCATAACAAGCAATGCCAGCCACTGGGAAGTCAGGAAATCAGGAAAGTAGACTTCTGGACACTCCAGCCTTCTAACAGGACATGTCAGTGATCTGTCCATGAGTTTGTTGTTACTGTTTTTTGTTTGTTGTTATTAATCATCCATGGTATGACTTAGAGTTAGCAGGAAATGGCTTGAGTGGACCAGCAGTGCTGCAGAACCATCACAACAGCATTGGTAGAGCAAAATTTTGAAGTCTTTTTTCCCTCGAGTGCTCCTCTGGGTTAGAACTTCCATGTTATTCTCTGATTCTCCAATCTTTTCCACTCAGAGCTAAGTTCGATGAGCGTCCCCTTAAATGGCGGGGAGGGTAAAGGGAGGGGGTGAAAGGAACACAGTTAGCCCAATGGCATTCACCGTGAAGCTGGACTGCTTGACAGTCTCACAGAGGCCAGGATGCCCTTGGAATAGATCTCATTTCCTTATAAAGATCAACTTGTCAATGAGAGAACAGTCCATTGACTGAACCTAAGATTCTTATCAGTACTTATCTCTTTTTCTCCCAAATCCTAAATTCAGCCAAGGCAGATCCATTAGCAAGATATATACTTGGATGCCTATCTTTTATTTTTAGTTTAAAATATCTATCATTTCTGTAGGTATGTATCCATGTGTCACAGACCCAAAAATGGGACAGATGGTCTGACAATGGGAAGGATATTTAAAACGGGGACCGTCTTGGAAAGTTTAGGAACGCATGGTTGTTCTAGACAGTCAACCCGAGCTTCTTCAGAGATCAATCAGCCATAGAAGGCATTATCCCTTTTGCCTTATGCCAGCCTTTTATCTAACTTGTTTTCAGCTTCTTATCAGGAAATTATCTAAGAGGCTTTTTTAAAGTGGATTCCGGCAAATTTTTTATATTTACCTATAAATAATATTTACCACATGCCATTTGCTTGTAAATAATGATGCAGTCCTTTTCTTTCTCCTTGCAGGAGTAGGAATCTTTAGCAATGAAGGAAAGCCCATTTTGAAATATGGACTGTGCAGAGAACACCTGAGAGCGCTAGGCAGCGAGGGGGATTGTGTTTCAATTGCTCTTGTTGAAACCTGGCAGGATAGAGCCGTGCCTCACAGCCTGCAGCGTCTGTATCAAGCCTCCTACCTCCCTTATTAAGATCTTAATTACAGATGCAGCTTACTTCATTGCTGGAGGGAAAGAATTTAGTTTCTCTGAACTGTGTCTGTTTTTTGGTGTGGCAGGTGTAATCATGATGAGATCATTTCTGGTTTGTTTTCTTTCCCCTGAGGAATTTTTTTTTGCGGGGGAGGAGTACAGCTCTTAAGACAGAACTTCATGAGCTCATAATAGTGCAGTAATCATAAGTGTGCTTTGATTTTACAGAGACCCTTTCTTCTGAAGAGATCAGAGTGTTTTGCATGTATAGTTTCATGACTCCTCGTGATATTATTGTAAAGAGCATGTTCATTATCCCCATTTTGCAAATGGGGAAACAGAGGCATAAAAGGCAGTGCTTTCATTGTCATTAGTCTTACAAGATGAGGACCAAGATCAGACTCTATTAAATTAACAGTGTCATGTCCATCCCTCTATCCAGGGTTTCTCCACCCCAGCACTATTGACATTTAGGACTGGATAATTCTTGGTAGTGGGGGCTGTCCCTTGCATTGCAAGATGTTTAGCAGCGTCCCTGGCCTCTACCCACTAGATGCCAGTAACATACACACACACAGTGTGACAACCAAAAATGTCTCTGAACCTTGCCAAATATCAGCTGGGGGGACAAAATCCCCCCTAGTGAAGAATCACTGGCATAATCTCCCCTACTTCCTTCTGCTTAAAAATAATCACCTTACTGGTTTTATGTAATAGAAGCACAAAAATGCAATCATAAAGCTGCTTGCCATAATTTGATCATGACCGAGGTTGGGCTTAATGTTAACAGTTCCTAACCAAAAGGGAGCTTCCTCTTCTATGCTTAGCGCGAATTTGTTCAAGTGAATACCACAGAATACTAAGAAGCATAGGGTCTCACTAGGTCACGTGTAAACCATCAGACCATCGCGAAGGCAACCTGAATTCTCTGAAGTCTTCCTTTGGCTTTATTTTCCTAATAGTCCGCCTATTGTATATAAAATATATAAATATATAAAATAGCTTTCTTCAGGGCCCAGTTCTAAATGCATGTTCCATTAATAATGGGCCTTGAAGAAAACTCTTTTATTCTCATAAACTGCTGTAGCATATGTACATGTAGGAGCTTGTCTATATCCCCAGCCACTAAACAATTTCATCAGTTTCATTTTGAGGTTTTCTTCTCCTCCATTTGCTTCTGCCATCTTTCTTCTCTCTTCTAGCTGAGAAGCTGCAGCTTCTAAAAATTCTTCCTTGGGACTTCCCTGGCGGTGCAGTGGATAGGACTCCACGCTCCCAATGCAGGGGGCCCAGGTTCGATCCCTGGTCAGGAAACTGGATCCCACATGCATGCCACAACTAAAAGTTCGCATGCTGCAACTAAGGAGGCTGCCTGCTGCAACTAAGACCCGGCGCAACCAAAGAAATAAATAAATACTAAAAATTCTTTCTTGAGGCAACTCTGCAACTGCAGTGCTGACAGTATATGATTGTGCACACCTTCTCAGCCAAGTGTGCGAATCCATTTTTTAAAACTCTTTGAGGACCTCACAAGTTAAGTAGGATAATAGCAATCAGGCACCAAACCTAGTTCAGGGGTCATCTAAAAGAGTTCCAGTGAGGGGTGATGTCCAAGTTACATCAGTTGGGTTCTGGCTGGGAGGCATATGAGGGTTGCTAGTATGCGTACATATTGGCATTCGTGGGTTTAGATATAACTTCATACCTTGGGGGTTGCATACCTTGATGTAGGAAGATAAGATATATGGGAATGTAAAAATAGGAAGATCTTTCCCTTCTTTCAGATAATTTATTAGATGTTAGAACTTGTGTGTTTTGACTATTGAGAAATAATACAGTTTTTGGAATATACTGTAATATTTGTGGGCTAGAGTCTCCTACTCCTTTATAACTTAATTCTCATTTCACTTCCCCAAGTACCTGGATGTTAGAGGGATTTGTCTAGACAGGCAAATAGAAGTGATTTGATGCTAATACTGTAATGTTGGCTGAAATCCAGATGGTTGTTTTACCATTAATAAACCTATCTTTTGGGTGAGTGGGTGTCAGGCCTTCATCATTATATGGCGCCTGTCAGACTTATCTAGGGACAGACCCTGAAAAGCGTTTGTGCCTGCCCCGTGTTTTTGATCCTTTGCCAATACACTATGCTTAAATCTATCAAAACCAGGCAACCTGGGACAAATGCTTATAAATTCTGAGGCTTAATAACAGCATTACTAAATTCTAAGATGGAGACGGTTCTCAGGAAGCATACCCTAGTCCAGTGGAAAAAAATCCTAGATTAAGAAGGGAACCAGATGCTAGTTCTGGCTCTGCTGCTGATATAATAAGAGACCCTTTGGGCGGTAGAACGAGAAGACTGGGCGAGAGTGATCTCTGGGATCCCTTTGTAGTCTAATATTCTAGCCTAGTCGGTCTGGTCAAGCCATGGGTGACTTCTGGTTCTAAGTACCCACAGATACCTAGGTGTTCTCCCACCTTCTTTCAGACCCTCAGGAGTTACTCAAGAAAACCCCAAAGACCACAGAAGAGTGGAGAATTGAGTTCTTAAAGACATATGTATTATTTATGATCATCAGAGTTGTGAGGAAAAGCTGATTTATTTTTCTCACATACTGTTTGCAATCAAATCCATCCTCCGCAAACGGCCAAGAAGTAATAGAAGTTGGCTGTGAAGTCACACCTACATGTGTACACGCACATAAAGAGGATGCTATGGCTAACGTTCACCAAGCTGGACCATCTTAGAGGATGTGAGGACTTGGGGCAAAGTAAATGACATGAATATTTAGAGAGAGTCTAAGATACTCATGTAAGCTTTATAACTACCATAAGGGTTTAGAAGCACTTTCCAGAAAATGAAAATCATTGGCTGAAATGTGGTCCAGGTGCTAAAGGGCTCTTTGGTGGCATGTGTTGGACATACCTCCCCAGGGGTCAGGAAGTATGACTAGGAACCTCACAGGATGTCACACTGCCTTTCTGTGGCTAGTTCAGATCACATAATGAAAAGTGTGTCAGATTGCAACGGACAGATATTGCTGAGAAAAAACTTGGATGTGCTCTGCATCATATTTTCTAATTCCTAAACCTAAAAGCCTAGTGTCTACTACTTAACAGTCTCCAGAGGATTCGACTCTTAAAAAAATTCAACATCCCAGATACCCAGTGTAAACCAAGTATTCCAAGAATCAAAATCCAGACACTTGTAGATATCCATGTTTTCTGACTATGGCTGTGTCCTTCTCTGGGGAAATCCCGCATCCCCCTGTATCCTAAAGATGAGGGTAGGAGGCAGCCGAAGGGGTTGGATGGCCCTCAGACTGAAGCTGATTTTTTTTTAATTGAAGTAGAGTTGATTTGCAATATTGTGTTAGTTTCAGATGTACAGCAAAGTGATTCGGTCATACATATATGTATGTATATATCTATATTCTTCTTTTCGATTCTTGTCCGTTATAGTTTATTACAAGACACTATATTCAAAATCTTGTAATAAACTATAATGGAAAAGACCTAAGCTGATTTTTGTCAGCAGACAAACATAAAAACACAGGATCCTTTCTTTCTCTTCTCCAGTGTGTCCTGAGACTGACCTTGTTCACGTTTGTCCCTCAGCCACTTCCTTTGAGACCGATTTTCTTGACAATGGCCATTTCCTTCTTTACTGTGCTTGTGTGCGCGTGTGTGTCCCTGCCAGAGTCCAGGGCTAAAGTTTGGGGGGTTGGGTACAGGAAAGCCACATTGTTGAGAATGTGGCAGCCCTGAGGCTTGGCAGGAGCTCCTGCATGATAAATATAGAATGAAGTAAAATAATCAGAGGAAGCTGGGCCATTGATGATGCTATCAGTCCGGGGGTGGGGGGGGAGGGGAGGGGGGTGACACACCAGGCATTGTGTCTCATTTTTCTTCAAACAGCAGCATGAATGGTCATGGAAATTATGTCACACACCTCTCTGTATTTGGAATAGCAGATAGTTTCCCTGGCAATAGGCGTAATAAGCTTTCTTGACGTATTGATAGTAGTGGGGGAAGAAAAAGGGCAGGGAAGAGCAGGGTGGTGTGGAAATGATCCTGTGACCTGGAGCTCTCTTTACTTGCTGTAATACTGCACAGCATTTTCCTCCCAGTCCTTGGGCATAGCCTGGGAACCAGGAACCGCAGAACCTAAACGTTCTGGCAAAGCATGAATGGCGCTCGGTCATCTACCGCCAGATGTAGGTTGCTACACTAAAGGGAGAAAGGCTCTTACAGAGACCATTGTATTTAATCAGACGGAGATGGCTGGCTCCTCTTGGCCTTCCTGTTTGCTCAGTGGTTGTGGCACTAGATGCAGGCTCCCCATCTACGTCATCATCCTGTTTTAACAGGGAGGGACGGGCCCTTTCCTGCTCGCCGCCTCCCACGTTCTCTGGCCGTGAGGCTTAGGTGACTCGGACATGCCATTTATCTTTCTGGTTCTGTTAGTTCATCTTCCCATGTCCATTTGAAAATGTCAGCCGAATGTCTTGCTGACATCTCTAGGAAACCACTTCACCCTCTCTGTAGAGAACCAGGAAATCAGAGTCCAGAATCCATTTCAATTTAGCAAACACCTAATGAGTGTGTATTTTGTTTCACACACTGGTTCTGAAAATGCCAAAGAAAGAACAGCTTCCCTGAACTTAAGGAGTTCCCAGTCTTGAATGGGACGGTACAAGTCCTACTATAAGAAATACTATCACAGAGAACTAGAAAGGAAAACAGTGAGATAGATTTTGGGCAGAGAACTCTTCTGGTGATGTGGAAGGTGAGTTTGGAGGTGAGAAGAGGTTGAACGCAGGAAAACCAGTTGGGTAGCAATTGTCATACCTCCCCCCCGCCCCCCCCCCCAAAAAAGGTTGCCGAGGACCTGAGCGAGGCGTGGCATTGAGGGAGAAAAGTGAGGTCCCAGATGACCGAGGTTCAGGTTGTGAAGTGACTCAGCAAACCTCTGAGGCTCTGATCTTGGGCGGCCTTATGCGTGCTGTTAACAGAGAGATCAGGAGAAAGGGGTTTTGCCCTTGTTGAGTGAGAGGTGAAGATACTCATCAGACAACTGGAAATATGGGACTGGAAAGCAGAGGAAATATCGAGGCTGGAGCTGTGGATCTGAGTGTTACCTGTGTGTTTAGATGCCATCGGCATGGATGAGATGTCCTGTAGAGAGCAAACTCATAGAGACAAGAGATCCCTTTGGAACATGATCACTAAAGGGACAGGAAAAGAAATTAGTCTGTGAAGGAGGAGGAAGATGAGTGGTCATGAGAACAAGGGAAGATGGAGGACTGGGACGTGGAATCATGGAAGCCAAGGACAGTTTCTTCTCAAAGCTCGGGGTGGGGTCAATGCTAGAGGCTGCTACAATTAGGATCCCTCAAATAGGATTTGTGACTCTAAATGTGGATTTCCCATCCTAATTAGAACCACAGCTTTTGTAGCACATGCCTCTGACTTTAATCAATACCGTCCTAATTCTGGAGCTGGAGACAAGAGGCCCATGTTCTTAGCTCTATGACCTTCTAGCCAGCTGACTTGGCAAATCATTAACTTCTTGGGCCTCATTTTTCTCATTTGTAAAGTGAACGAGTTGAACTGTAATTGTTTGAAGTGCCTCTGGCTTTCAAGTTCTATGACCCAACTGTTTTGGTGCTTTGCCAAGCTCTAGCTGCATTTCTAACTGCCAGCCTCTGGAGGCTAACCATCCAGCTGGATATAGGATTACATAGCTCTCTTATCTTTCCTTGATGTGTTTCTGTGTTGACCTTTCCTGCCCTGGAGATAAATATCCCAGGGAGGGTGGGAGAAGGAGTAGGTCTTGAACAGACAAACTGCCTCTCCTGGGTTTTTGTAAGATATTCAGATAATCACCTTCTGAGTTTGTGGCCTTAAGGAATCACAACTCTGCCCTGAAGGAAAGGGTCCCTCCACCTTGTCCTAGCCAGAGAAATTAACTCTTGATCTGCCTGTGCACTTTTGAATGAGAGGGTTTGCGTTCTGGCTGAAGTTAACTTTGCTGTTATCCCCTTACTAAACTCTTGCCTCAAGGCACCAAGTATTTTCAAAAGCCAAGCTATTCTGTACTTTCTGATGGATTGTACTCTTCTGGAATCTAATGAGATGTATCCATAATTTGTCCAGTAATGATAATAATAATATAATATTAAGAATGTTATAATGATATAATATTAATAATATTGTGATAATATTAATATAATGATATATCATTATATTAATTATATAATAATTCTAATATTATATTAATATAATTGATTATATCAATACAATATATAATGATATTATTGCTTATATTAGTAATATATTATTATTTTGTCTCAGAATGTCTCTTGAATGCAACCAATACTTTCATTATTGTTGTTTATAGGCAAATACTGGACAAGAGGTTGCAGTGACCAGAACTCATTATTAATTCAGAGAAGTACTGCTTCAAGATACAGTTCTCCTGAAGTGTAATTGTGAGCGAGAGAAATATCAGATGTGTATAAAAATATATATAATAACAACATTAGAATAGGACCAACCTTTGATTGAGAACTGTGGAGGTAATCTGCTAGGAAGCTTAAGATCAAAGCGCCATCGGCACATTAAATAAATAGTCATATCTTCCCAAGTCTCCCGCGACGTTAGAGCACTTGACTTGATCTAGCTCACTGAATCCTCACTGCAAACCCATGGCATAGGTATGTCATTCTCATTCTCGTTTTACAGATGAGGAAGTTAAGGTGCCAAGGGGAGAAGTAACCTGCCCAAGTCACACAGCCAGGACCCCAAACCCCAGGAACTGATTTATTCCATAGGCATGACAGAAAGAATTGTCACCTTCAGAGCTTTACTGTAAAATGGAACGGAACCCAGTTAGGAGGATATTGTGTAGTAGAGCTAAGGTGGCTTAGAGTTCTGGAAAGAGAACTGAGCCAAGAGACCACAGTTCTCTTCCCATCTCTGACTCCACCGGTGTGGCCTTGGGCAGATGATAAACCGCCCCCCACCCCAGATCTGTTTCCTCATCTGTACAACAGGGAGGTCAGGTCCAGGTGTTCTCTGAAGGTCTCAGGAGCCGTAACCTCCTGTGTGGGAGAGTGGCTGGCTGTAGACATTGGCTCCCTGTAGCTGGCACAGATATTAAATAACTTATTCCCATTCACCCGAGGCTGAGAATAACTCTCAGCATGTGAGGTGTCAAGCTGGCGCCGGGTGCTTCCACTAGCAGCCATGCCAAGCTCTCTGAATCCCAGTCTCTGGGAGTGGTGGGGAGGACAGCTACTCAGAAATCACCTTGTGATCATCTTGTGCATCCACAAGAGGCTCTCCAGGTTTTCCTGGAGAAGCAGCTCTGGAGGCCTGTCTAGAAATAGTGTGCTGCTTAGCTGGTGGTGGGAAGGTCACTGGGACAGGAGACAAAGAACATCCAGAACAGCCTTTGTACAGGGATTTCTATCTGCCTCGAGTCGGGCATGGTCTGGGGCTCTACTTCAGTGCTTGATGGAGCTCCGTGGACGTGACCCAACTCCGAATGCCTGGAGTTCATGTATGCTAATGAGGTCTGTGGTCCTTCACCTTCTACTGTTTTCTGTTTCTTTTCTTTCCCTTCTTGGTAGCCAACATAATCACACAGCTCTCCACCCTCGGCTCCCATAGGACTGGTCCCACCCCTATCCACTTCTGATTTCACCTCAGGGCCTCCTTGCCAGCCTTTCCCGGTTGTTGAATGGGCCCCAGAGAAAGGGACGGAGACCAGAGCTGTCAGCTCTCCTCCTGCTCTATCATCACAGTACAACTTGGGTGGAGTAATTTCCTTCTGATCATTTAGGTACAAAGGACCAGCATCTTGTCTTCTTCAACTCGATGACTTTTCTTTCAATAACGGGACACCCAAACGATGAAAGAAGAGAAACAAGAGATTTTAGGATTAGGACACATCCTTAAATGGTTCCTCAAACCAGGAGACAGTGCTGTATGGTTTTCTCTTTCAGTATGTGGACTTTTCATTGTTAGAAGGAACACAAAGCTTCCTGGAATATAGATACTAAGTAAAACGTCCACCTGGAACACAAAGCCCTCAGTATCCCTTTAGCTTCCCTTACTGCTCACCCGTCCACATCATAGACTTCCTGCATCAGAAGACTGTCAAGAACAAGGACTTCAACCTTATTCTTAAAGAGCATCACCAGGCTTCCCGGGCACTGAGCTCTAGGGCTTTATCTCCTTTTCTCACTGACTAAGAGGACTGCGGTTAACAGTAAAAGTAGGAGCCCCCCAGCTGCTGACTGGGGGCAGACCCTCCCACGGCACAGCGCCTCCACAGCAGAGAGCCAGCCCATGGTGCGAGACCCGCGGTTGCGGGGCGGAGTACAGGGGGAGAGGATTAACGGATGTCGGTGATAAAGGAATGAAAAGCATGAAGCTGAAAGATCGAATCCACATTTTTAGAGAAGAAAACAGGGGGCAGAAGTCCAAACAACAACAGCCCCAAGTGCCACAAATGTGTAGTCACAACACACTCCGTCCAGTCAGCGGTCTTTTCTCGCACGAGTGATCATCATCCCAGTGACACCTAGTGCGTCCCGACTTTCTAGCGAAGCACTAGAGAGATCACTGTGCGTTTTCTGACGGCTTCCTATGAATTTACAACATCCCCCGGCTCCTCTGTGTGCTGGGAAGGAGCAGGCACGGGGTGATGGCTGCCATCGTGCTGCGAAACGTGACTGATGCCAAGAAATGAAATCTCTGGAGCCTTTGAAAGGCTTCCAAGAATGTCAGCGTGTACTGCCTGCCCGCTCTCTGCTGAATGCCTACTTTGGCTGTCTGCTTAGTACTGAAAGTGCCAGACGGGCCTTCACACAAAGAGAGAAAGTGTTTGGGGCCCATGAAAGGGGAAAGCAGAGCCTTTCCGATGTGAATGGTGAGATTCAAGAAGTAGGAAATAAAGTGGCGGGGTGAGGAGGGGCCCTCAGGAAAGGTAGGAATAAAAGACCAAAGAGGAAGAGACGGTATCTATCTACCTACGCGGGGTAACTTCTTTGTAGCACCCCACGATCAAATCTGGAGATGTAGACTACCATCACACTACACTCCATGCTTGATTATCATGGAAAGATCTCTTGCTTGTAGATTCTCCACGTATCCAAGGACCTCTTGATCAGCTGAGAATAAGAATTTTTAAGCCCTGCCAAGTCAGAGATCAGTGTACCTCTGTTTCCATTTTAACACTGACTATCAATGCCATTTGTGCTCTTCGTTATCGGGGGTTTTCTTTGACTCATTTTACCTCCAGTATATTAACAAAATAAGAGATGTCTGTTGTAGTACATCTGAATATCTTGGAATATTTTATTCCTTCGACTGGGTTTAAGAAAGGAAGAGAAATGTTTTGTAGAATGAACCGTTCTCTAACCCTTAGCCATGCTACTCCTAACTCCTTGGGCACAGCAGGTACTGCTGGAAGAAAGCACTCTGTGGCATTCTGAGCTCTTCCAAAGAGGCGGTCTGATGTCATTGGTGGCAGACACAGTATGTATGGATCTGTCTTCTGTCTGCACCATCTGTTTTTCTCCTTACAGGCTATTGTTCAGATTCTTCTCTTCTCTCCAGGAAGTGTGCCTCTCCATAAGAGCATGGACTTTAGGTTGTTAAAGGGACTGATCTACTATTCTAATGTGGGTTCCCTCTGTTCTCTCCTTCCTAGAATCTTATGGCAAGGGCCTTATACGACAATGTCCCAGAATGTGCTGAGGAGCTGGCCTTTCGCAAGGGAGACATCCTGACTGTCATAGAGCAGAACACAGGAGGACTGGAAGGATGGTGGCTCTGCTCCTTACACGGTCGGCAAGGCATTGTCCCGGGCAACCGGGTGAAGCTTCTGATTGGCCCCGTGCAGGAGACCTCCTCCAGTCAGGACCCGCCTACTTCTGGACTGATGCACCAGCCCTTTGGCCAACAGAAGCTCTATCAAATGCCAAACCCCCAGGGCACCCCTCGAGACACCATCTACCAAGTGCCACCTTCCTACCAAAATCAGGGAATTTACCAAGTACCCACTGGCCATGGTACCCAGGAACAAGATGTGTATCAAGTCCCACCATCAGTGCAGAGAGGCATTGCAGGGGCTAATGGTCCCCACTTAAGTAAAAAGGTGAGTGAACAACAGACTGGATTTTTGTTCTCACTTAATTTTTTCCACTGTACTCAAAGCGTGTGTGTGTGTGTGTGTGTGTGTGTGTGTTCGCGCTCCTAAAATAAGAACTTGAAGCTTCCAAGAAGTACATCAAAGAAGTAAGTATACCTTCCAAGAAGTAAGAATATCTAAATACCCTAGCTCGCGTATTATTTTTCCATTCATTGGTCAGCAAAACCTTCTTGAACGCCCACCCTGTGCCAGGTACTGTTGAGCCATCGCCATTATGAGTTCCCGAGCCATGCCAGGTCATAGTGCATCATCAAGTGTTTCTCTCCAAATTTCTGATAGATCTGCTTCTAGACCTGGACTCTGCACTCAGTTTCCAGTCTTTTCTCTCTCTCCCTTGAGTGGTACAAGGCACCACATTTGGCACAAGCACAAGCACCCCATTTTGCCAACCAACTTGTTCTGGAGAGTTGTCAGCTTCAACGTTGACTCAGTTAAAGCACGTAGACTAGTGAATTTAGAGAAGAGCCATCCTCTCCTCCTTCGACTCATTCCTATAATAATACCTGGGGTGGTGGGTGAATATAGTGGGGCTATAGGGTATTTAGGAAGGCATCATGTTAAAAAAAAAAAAAAAAAGAAAGGAAGGCCCTCTTCAGCACTCTATATAATTCCAGATGCCATAACAATTTGAGATAAGTAGAAAATCGATTTAATTTCAAGCATCTAGTATATTTTCAATGCTTGTGATACAGTGATGAATTCAAGAGTGAATCTAGTAGCCTCCATGATACTTACGCTGTAGAAAGGAGACATAAGCAGACACTGAATGTCCGGTGGGGAATTGTGCTGTGAAGAAAATAATACCAGTGAACTTGTGGAGGGTAATAGCCAACACAAAGGTGATGCTCCTGGGAGCATTGCAGGGGAAGGCTTTTCTCTTCAGTTTGCTGGCAAATTCCGAGGGCCTACAATGGGTCCAGTGAGGTTTGGTATTAAGAAGGGACTAATTTAACAGAATAAAAAAAGATCCCTGAATCACAAGAGGCAAGATGCAGTTGGACGCCAGAAAGAGCTGTTGATGCTTAGAACATGACGTATACATGTGCCCTGCCTTGGGAAAACCTAATACAGGGTTTGAATTTACAGTCCCCAGTAGATTATGGAATATCTGTTTGCATGATAATGGAATCCTCTGTTGGAAAAAATAAAGGAGGGGGTGATTTACTGTTAGATTCCTTAAATAACAAAGCCACGAATGTACTTTCAAATCACCTTTTATACAAAACGTGTGTTTTACAAAACACCGCTCAAGAGCACAGGTGTTACATAAGCTGAGCGTATAAACATTAGGAGGGATTCCTCGAGAAGTTAACAGTTTTCCGACTTGTATTGCCTGGGACGATGATCCCTGTCTGGGGGTCATAGACTGCACCCGTGACCTTTCAAAGTCCTTCTTACCCCAGGGATTTTAGATTCAAAGGGAGAGTCAAACCAGGCCTCTATCTCCAGAGGGAAAAAGAACAGTTGAAAGGTGTGACTATAAATAAATAACTTCTCTCATTCTTAGCCCTGGTTGTGTACATCTTAAAAATAGCCCTCCCTCATCGGAGCTGGTGTGAGGCAGACAGGGGAGGCCAGCACAGGAAATGCTTGGCTGAAAGGTGGTGGGGTCTGAGCTTTCATCACAGTTTATTTTGGCAGGAAGGTGACATGTTTTTCTTTTTAGACTCTACCTTTTTAGTTCCAAGTCTGAAAAGTCTAAAACTTCGGACTTCTTCCCATGTCATTTGCTATAACTGTACTGCAGGTTTGTTCCTGGACCCTTGATCCATTTAGAGGGGAGAGAGTTTGACACACCTTCCCTTGGATGGAGGTTGGAGCGCCGGGGTTACCATCGGGCACTTGAACTCAGTGTTTTTGTTTTTGTTTTTAATTCTAAAATCAGTGGAAGGTTTTATGTTTAGCAAGAGGTAGGTGGCTCCTGTAGAGGGAAGCCAGCTTCCGGAAAGGCTCTCTGCCAGCCCTTCCAGGGGATGCCACAGACCTGGGGGAGGCTTGACCAGAGCTCAGGGGTAGTCAGAGCCCTGAGTGCTGAGCTTCGAGCAGTCGGGGTCTGAGGTGGTAACGTGGTGAGGCAGGAGGGGACGGTCCTGGCTCTTCCCTGCCAAACACCGTGTTCTCTAGGACACCTGACTTCACCCTGAGTCACCCTAGCGCCACCGGTTCTCAGGCTGCCGCCTCCATCCTGTCCACTGGACCACTGGCTCACGCCCCATGGGAGTGGGTGTGCCCTCTTCTTTCCTTTCCTCTCCCTCTCTTCCTTCTTTCCTTCTTTTCTCTCTCTCTCCCACCCCCTTTTTTGCTTTCTTTCTCTCTCCCCCTTTCTTTCTTCCCTCCGTCCTTTGTAATGGAGAGGGCTTGGCTGCTAACAGGTGATTTTAACCTTCTGAGTAAAAACAGCTGCTTTAAAAACTTCCATCAACATCTCCCTGGGTGACGTTTCCGACTCAAGACGTTCTCGATGGGTGAGAATCATACTAATGACTTAAGCCAAGGCTCCAAGAGTTAATCTCGGTGCAGGGGGGGACCCGGCAGGGTTTTTTTTTGAGTTCTCATTGTAGTAGTTTTGCTGACTTACTAAATAGCCTCATACCCGTTTTTCTCTTTTAATTTCCCATCTGTAAAATGATGGTGAACCCAGAACTGGACATTCCTGGTAGCTTACATCATAGTCCTTAAAAGCTATTAAAGGAGAGAAAGAGGAGGCGGTAGAATCTTGTTCTGAATCACTGAAGTGTGGTTCTAAAATTTTAGGGAACATAAGAATCACCCAGAGAGCTAGAGAAGGTGAGTTGAGATGCGGATTCCCAGGCCTCCCCCAGATTCTAGCCCCGGGGCCAGGGAATCTGCATTTTAGTAAAGCTCCTGGGATAGTTCTGGGGGAGGTGGTCCAGGACTGCACTTTGAGAAGCATTGTTACAGGGCCATGAAGGGGGTTGGATATGTTCCAATCTGTGATTCGGGACTTTCCACAGTTAAAGATTCCCTTGATGTTGCTATAGACTGTGGGCTTCAGAAGTTTTATCCACCACAGTTTTTTCTACTAATGAATCACATAGGAAAATAAAAGACAGTGAATTCTGCCTTGTGTCACTCCAACTTTGCTGTCTGGGAAACTCCAGCCCCCACCCACCTCCTTGCATCCCATCCACGTAAAATGAGATTCGAGAGAGAAAGAAAATCATATAATCTCCACCCTTTCCTGAAACAAGAAGACAGCATGAGGATCGTAAAAAGAGCCTGGGCTCTGGGGTGAGGTCGACTCCTGGTCCTGTTTCTCTGGTAGCTGTTAATCCCTTGGCAAGTTACTGAACTTCTTTAGACTTCAGTTTCCTCATCTATCAAATGGGACTAATCATAACTATCTCCTAGGGTTGCTGTGAGAATTCAATGAAACACTGTATAGAAAGGACCTGGCGCAGAGTTTCGCAAAGCAGGGGCTTAAAAAAATCAGTGCCCCTTGCTTTGTTTTTCTTTCCTTTCTCAGAGTTTATTTTGAACTGATCAGCCCTGTTCGTGTTTCATACTCTGCACTGAGTATGCAACTACTTTATTGCTAGCATATATGCTGTTCTCTTTGAGTGTGTGGCTCTCTCTTTGGTTCTCCAGAAATTTTGTACAGGGTGGAAAGAACTCTCAAAGTTATCTGGAAACCATATACACTGACACCTTGACTTAATTTCAGTGGTCTTTTTCACTCCGGGTTTCGTGTGCAGGGCCGTTTTATCCATTAGGCATTGTGGGCAGAAGGCCGTAGGTCTACGAGGACGTTGGAGCACCGAGTAAAAAGTCTTGGCTCCGAAATGTGAAACACAAAAACTGCAAGATAGAAATTAATCAACGTTTAGACAAACGTGCGGGAAACAACACAATGTCAACCTCATTAATTGTTACCTTTAGATGTCATAACTGTTTCATTACATGTGAAAACAATTTGTACGTTAGATTTTTCTCACTTTGCAAAGACTTCTAAATATGCCTGTGATCGCCAAGAACTCACAGGCATTTCTAAATTAAATGAGTTACTCACAGTCCGATAATTTCAAAAGCTGAATTATGTTTTTAAGAAGTGTCCTCGGTTTTTTAAAGGCAAAATTTAGTTAATACGGGACTGTGGTTTGGAGGGGACGATTTCGACCCAAACTTCAAAAGCATAAGGTCTACAAAGGTCTAAAAGAGCTTAATTTCTCTACTTCAAAGATCAAAACCTGCCACCTGACTTCATCCATTTTGTGCCTGATCTTCACAGGGAATTATGTGTGTTTCTCTGATTATTCTTTGGACACGTCACTTTTATTCTAACTGGTAGAATTAGATTTGCTTTGCATCCTTCTGAAGATCAGTTTGGGGCTAAATTATGAATTCCATTAAGGCAGGCAGAGGCCATGGCTGTCTCTTTACTGCTATAGGCCAAGCTCATGGTAGACCATCAGCACACAGATAAGAGCCAACGGGTGAATGCACAGGCGGAAGTGAGAAACGAAGCATTTAATTTGAGTTGACCTTTAAATAAGCTGAAAAGTGGTTCTGATCTTATCACCCCTCCACCGTCACACACGAGTCAAATCCCGTGTCTAGCTTATTAGTCTGTTATGACATCTGTCAGATTTTACATGGTCATTTCCCCCCAGAAGGGTCTGGGAGAGCGTCACCATCTGCTTCTGAAACGTTAACTCTCTGTTCACAGCAAATGAGCATCCAAAGCATGACGTCACGTTCAACTTTTCTGAGGACCTAACTTTTATGCATTTTGCCAAATTTAGACAACAAGATTAGTTAACACGTCTATAGTCATCTAAAAAGGAGAACCACACTTTTCCCACTGAGGAACGGTGCTTCCTTTACCTATGCTATTATGTATCTACTGCCTGTCCTCATCTGTGCTACCTGTGAACTCCTATTCATACTTTAAAATCCATTTCAATGTTCAACTCATCTGTGAAGCTTTCTCTGCACCCCAACAGTTTCTCCTGCCTCTGTGGTCCCAAAATATGTTGTAATTTCACTTAATTTCAAGGGAGCTCACAGGCTCATTAAAACTTTAATGGCCCACATTTATAGTGTGTATGATGGACTGGGCAAGTACTGCTTCAGGGGTGGCACGCAGTAAACTCAAGTCACAGTAAGATTGATCTAAACCCCATGACATCATCTTTAAAGACCATTTCCTACCTTCCAAGGTGAGACATAGCCAAACATTGGCAGGAAATGAGTCAAAGATTTTAACCAGGTCTTCCAGGCCCATTCCTTGAAAGGTAATATAAGAACCATAAATAGTTTATGCTACAATGTTTGTGCCTTCTTAGACACTGAGTCACCGTAAATTACACACACACGCAGGCACACACACACCCAAAGCCATTGGTTAGGGAACTGAGGACTTCCCTTATTGGGATGTGAAGCATTGTGAAATCTGGTTACCCAGAGCAACACTCATATACCAGCAAACCAACTGCTATATATTAGCAGTATGATTTGTCTACCAACAAGTAAAAATAGATTAAGAGGAAATGAAAGCTCCCAGAGAAGATAAACTCTGACTTCACCTCACATTCCTTTGTTCCCTTCACACACACACACACACACACACACACACACACACACACACACACACAGAAAGTCATACACACCCTCAAAAATACTGGGGAGAATCAGAGTTTGACAGGGCAGAGGGTACCTCCAGTTTCTTCACTTATAAACTCAATAAAATATGACCCTGTTCCAGAATTATGCATTCCTATATAAAGTTAATCCTGATTTAAATGAATTTTTTTCCTCAAGACCATGGCTCTTTAGTGTATGCAAAGAAATGATTGTTCACCTAAAATCTCCACCCTCAAGAGTCAAGATAAAATTTAAATCTTACACAAAATTCGAGGTCCTTGAGCATTTCAAGGGCTCTATGACCTCACTTTAAAAAGGAAAAGTATCTCTTCCCAGTTAAGTCCCCCAGGCCAGTGGAATGAGCAAACCGTAACACCTCCTTAGAAATGAACAAAGATCTTTTTTGTTTGGTCAATGCCAAGGCCTTCAAACTTGGTGGCAATTGCTTATAGAGCTCATAGATAATGCATAGTTCTAGCAACGATTTAGTAACTTCTTACAAACTCACGACGAAGCGAACAGAGGTAATCTTCCTTCCTTCCTGAATGATTTCATGCTGAGTGACTGTGCTTATCGGAAAGACTAGCTCAGCATCATACATAGCTTGTTGGCTGGCTCAGTAGATAATGCTCTATTTGTGAGGGAGAGAAAAGAATATGGAATTTTGGTGATTTGACAGTAAAACTGAGACTTGCTATTGGTTGAACGCGTTTCTAAAAGCAGACTTGTCTGGGTCCCGTGTGCAAAATGCAGAGCTGGGCGCCTCCTTAAATAGCTGTGCCGTGAGCTTCGTGGTCCAGGTCCCCGGCCAGAGAGGCACCCTGCTCCTGTCTAAGGGGCGCAGGTGCGACTCACTCGGGACGTGTATGTCTCCCTTCAAAGCTGTGATTCCAGCAACGTGTGAGGAGCACCAAGGAGTCCCATCTTTAAAGGGACCCCCACAGTAGATCAATTTTTGAAGCCAAAACAAATCCCTTAGCAAGGCCATAATCACATCTGATTCATTTGAATAAGTTTTATAATACTTGCTTTTCTTAAAGCATGGTGTGCTTAAGCCAGTTATTTCTCGGAATAGTTATGCGTTTGCACGTTTCAGCATGTTATTAAGCTACTCGCTTCTTTTAAGAATCGTTTTAGACCTAAAGTGGGGTGACTTGCAGGTGCCTTTGAGCTTGGTTGCACGTTAGGGGCGTTACGTGCATAATCTCATCTAATTCTCCCAACAGTCTCCTAAGGTGTTCGTCACAGCCTCCACTTTACAGGGGAGGAATCTGAGGTCTGAGAAGTGAACTTGCTGAGGGACATGCCTCCAGGAAGAGGCAGGCTTGATATTTGAGCCCACGTCTGTCTGACTCTGAAGCTAATGACTTTTACGTCCCAGCTAATGGTTGATGTTGCCAAGCCCTAAAAGAAGAGGGCATATTTAAACACTTCATGAGCAATTCCAGCTCACCAGAACCCTCTGTGCTAAAAAGCATCCTGTTGGTCAGAAAGAATGAAAGGCACGGCCAAAGGCTCCCACCTCAGATCCAGACCTCAGATCCAGAGCGCAGCCTCAATGCTGAGGGGGTCTGAGTTAACAACCAAGGAGATGCACCCCCCGCCCCCCGCAGTCACTTGCTCCAGGGCAGGCTGACCCTCAGAAGGCCTGAGCGGGTCATCGAAGTGCCGTAAAGACCGTGGTACCAACGTACTGCCATGTTGGCTTTCTCTGCCACTGGAAACACCGTCTCTTCAAATGACTTCACATTGCTCCAAGTGAATAACTTCATTTAACCAGATACAGTCAGATCTCCCAGAACTGGCTTGCCAGTGTGAAAGGGACACCCCCAAAACATAAGATACCCAGATTTCAAGTTTTGCTTCTCAAATAAGGAAGTGACTTTCTTTAGGAGTATTTATTTGTGAGGTTAATCTGTCTCACTGTGTAGCCTATAAACACTGTGTAGCCAACATGGCACTGGAAGGAGGGGGCCCTGATGGGCTACTGGACCCCGCTAACCGAGGTGCTCCTTCACACCCCTGTGGTCACTGAGCTGAATAACCTCTGAACTTTAGTCCCCTCAACTGTGAAATGGAGAGTAGGGTTGGATTATCGCTTAATGGTCTTGGCTAAAATTTAATGACCCCAAACATCCTTATCTGATTCTTTCCCAGAGTCACTTGAAAAGTTTAGTAAAACGACTTGGCCTCAAGATTCTTAAGAAAGAAGAAAAGACACTCAGGCGTTGATGTAGATTTCAGTTGACCCCTACGTTTTGGCATATCCTTCTTTTACCTTCCTTTAGGATCCTGTCCACCTTTCTATCTGGAAACCGCAGTCTCCTTTAGAGGATAGAACCATGTCTTAGAAAGCAAGGAGCTGGCAGGAGCACGGGAGAGGGGGGTCGGGGGTGCTGAGCGGGGGCCCGCAGAGTTCGCGGACTTGGTCCCATACATGAGAACCCTTCCGGGGAGCGCGCCCCGTTAAGAACTCTCCTCCCTGCTTTGTTACCAAGAGCTAAGACAGTGTGTCATCCTGGAACTCGTTTTCTGCCCATCTTCCTCTGTTTCACCCTCTCGGCTTGGGTGAGACCCTTGATGGGTCTGATGCCTCTTAAAGCGACAGCCCTGCCGTAGCCTTGGGTCAGCGCCATTCAGAGCTGGCACCAGGTTCTGCCATGTGAGCTGTTTGCTCCATCCTCCATCATGTCGTGCCTCCCAGTTAAGTCACAGCGTCTTTCCTGTCCCTATTTAGGAGGAGACGATACCCATAGGCATCTGGGTGCAGAAATTCTCATCCCTTTACTCTTTCCGTAATCGCATCCCTTTAGGGCTGTCTGTGGGCACCTCTCTAAAATCCAATTCAAAATCTAGATTTAGTGCTTAGTGGTTTGTTGAATTTATTTGGACAAAAAAAGAACCAAAATGCTCGTGCCTTTTATAGTTTTCACTCAAAGAACATTTCGGTCCATGAGATATAAAAAAATGGCTGTGCTGTGCCCATCTCTGTCCCGGGCTGTATTCAGCTTCGTCCAGAGAAACACCTCAAACACTTGCAGAACCCAGAAGTCATTTCCCATCATGTTCTTTCATGTTTAAACGCTTCTAGCTGCTCTTTGGCGCTTGGTCACTCCATAACTAAATATTGCTTTAGCACTTGCTACACAAAGAGCTTCCTGAAAGCAGCAGGGGAGACATGCTGGAGGCCTGACAATCGGGGCACTGTTTGTATGGAGTGGTTTGCCGCCCGAACGCTGTGTCAAAGGAAAATGACCCAAGAGCGCCATTCCACCTCTGAGCTTTCAGTTGTGACTTTTTCCTCCTTTGAAAAAAGAGCCTGGCCGTGATTTTAGACGTGGCTAGCAAAAGGCTACATTCTAGCATAAAATCAGACATCAAGATGTCTTTGAAGGAAAGTAAATCACCTCCCAAAATACAGGGGGAGAAATCTTGATGAGCACGAGAGAAGCAGTAAGAAGGGTTAACGGTGCACGGGGCCCATGAGGGTGTATTTTTAAGGCTGGACTCAGTTTTCATTATATTGTTGCTATAACAAGTAAATAAATGAGCTCACTGCTACACCCAAGTGGGGCAGAAAGAATTTGTAGAGAATTAATAAATCCAGTCAGAGAAAAGCAACAAGTAATCTTGGATTTTAAACAGACAAACCTCGATAACTTTGCAGGTTCTGAAAATGGGATCCAAGTTCTAATGAGCAGCCACTGATAATTCTGATGTTTCTTTTCCTAGGGTTTTCTTTAAAGGGAAAGGGTCACACAGTTCATGGGCTTTAAGACAAAGAAGTTATTATAAGATCAAATAAATACTGTGGTGGCTCTGTTAATGCTTTTTAAGGGCATTTAAGTGTAATAAGTCCTTTCCAACAGGCAGTTTTAGAAATCAAAATACTCTTGTTATTGTACAGGTCCAAGAGATAGTATAAATAAAACTGGGTGTCCAGGAATTAAAGAAAGACAGGAAGCAATGTAATTTTACTTTCCACATATGTCTAGAAAAATGCAAAAGATGGCTGCTAATCAGTGAGGCCTACTTTTGAACTCAGATGATCTTAGGTGCTGTTAATGGCGAGGTTATAAATCTGTACTGTAATCATTCTGGCACAGTGGCACTTTTTAACTTCTCAACAATTACCCATTACATTTCCTGAGCACCACCTGGGTTGCCCAGTTCTTGACTAGGCCTTGGGGCGGAACGCCAGGAGCTGGTTACACACATTCCTGCTCTGCCGGACTCACCGGTAAACTCCACTGGGCCATTGTCGAGGCCCAGTTATGTAGATATCAGAAGCAAAGGATTGTGTAATTCACACCATTCCTAATGTTGCTTTGGATTGTAGAGACTTAGACACAATTAAATCATGGGATACAGAAACTTAAAAGAGTGACAAAAGACTCCTCCCTACCCCTCCAAGTGGGATTTCATATTACTTTTAAAAATTTTGTTAAAATTATAAAAAATTCTGTTTTTACGATTTTGAATGTTTTTTTTTTGATACGTACATACATCCAATGTAGAACTATGAATAATAATAATAATACACTAGAACAGGACCAATGCCGCTCCCCGTCCCATCTTGGTCTCATCCACTCTACCCAATTCTTTCAGTCAAACAGGAGGATTTTTCTGCATCCTTTTTACTGTTTTGTTCTTCTTTCAGGTTGCTGATAGCATGGAAGGAGGGAAAGAGTCAAAACAGGGGCGAGTGTTGGAGGAGAGAAATGAGAATTTGTGATAAGTATGTGAGCAGTAGGGCTGGTGCAAGGGAGCACAGAACATGGCGGCACCTGAGACCCTATTAATGGGCTTTCACAGGGTCGCTGGGTGGGCAAGGAGGATCTGCCTTCATGAATGGTACAGCCTGCACCCTTCCCATTTCCCCCAGCACACCCCTGAATGGGCAGCATCTTGCTGAAGCTCTCCTAACCACGGGGCCTCTGTTTCTGCTATGCCCCATCCCAGGCTCCCACCAGCTCAGCTTTAAGGAGGGAAACTAGATGCCCAAGGGAAGCAGCACCCCCAGGTAGACTTGCTGAGACCTTGGTACAAGTGATACCATGTGAACAGAAGTTGTCTTTATAGAAAGTGTTTTGCTTCTCATGGGTATGCGTCCTACTTCTTGGTGAGATCCTCTTGACAAACCCAGCATGGGCTCTTCCACTGAAAAGAAATGCAGAGGAGAAATTCAATAAAGTCTCTTGGGTTGGGGACTTTGCTGTCTTTCTCTTGGATAAATGTCTATATCTCTCGGATTATAAAGCACGTTTTCTCCTGGGGTTTTCCACTGGTGTGTCTTGTCCTGTTATGGTGATAACTGTGACAATGGCAACACTGATATGACCGGAGTAAAATAGTAACCCAAGTAAATACACTGATGATCACCAAGGGCAAAAGTCTCTTGTCAAGTACCACTTTAATTTGAAATTCCCATTGCCTCGTAGACCTCAGTGGGAACACTGTATACGTTTGTGAAGATTAGTTTCTTTTTCTGTGACTTAAATCTAGGAATGATTAAATTTTGTATTCTCCTATGGTTTAATCATGAAACATTTTGAAAGCAAACAGCCTTGAGATCTGTGATCACCAAGACAGAAACATCCTCATCCTATTTGGAAGGAAGCAGGAATTGGCTGTTTTGTTCTTGTTTCTGTTGCCCTGTCTCCTGAATTCCTAGTTATCTTTGATTGTGTGTTGGACATTTGTGGTTTTAAAAAAATATTTGTAGAAATAATACAAGGCCTATAAAGCTCTTCAGAGAGAGTAAAAATCCAGAGAGGATTTTACTTCCTCTGCCAGCCTCACAGGCACACATAAATCTAATTTCAGGCTCTGAGATGTTCTTGCCAAGCCTGATGACTTAAAACCTAGCTTCAGCCTGTACAAGGGTAGGTTCACTTCCAGCTCCTCCTAACTTTTGCACGCGGCCCTTAGGGTCCCAACCCAAACTGCGGCTTCGTTATCAGGGTCCCTACCTTGGTGAGCCCTAGAGTCCAATGTTTCCCTTCCCCCAGAGAAGCTGAAAAAAACACAATGTAGCCCCTCAGACCTGTTTTAGATCAGCAAATGCCCCCAGAGAAAAAGCAGACTCAAACTTTGGGCTTCCCTCTTTGAATTCCTTCTCCACTTTTCAGTTTTGACCTGGTAATTCTTTACTATCTTTTAACTTTTGATGTTATCAAGAAGATTTTTCATATATTCTCCTCACTTTTTTAAAGCTGTCTTCATTAAGGTGATTGATCTGAATTACCTAGTCCACAGTTTAAGCCCCAAAATAAAATCTGCTTAACCTAGGTAACAATTATGATAAAAATAGCTGAGGCTTACGGGTTTATGCTTTGCCAGGCACTTTATGTACTTGATCTCATTTAATACTCCTAATAGCCTCTAAGTATTATTACTTCTGTTTTACTAATGAGGAAACAGGTCAGGAAATACCTCGGTCATGTCGTCACAGCTACTAAGTGGTAGAGCGAGGATCTAGATCCAGCTCTGCCTGGGTCCAGCTTACGTTCTCAATCACTCCCCTCATCAGACCTAATCCTTTCAATGAGCCAAAGACCCAATGTGGCCTTGGCCTTTGGTAGAAGACTTCATGCAACACGGGCCTGTCACATATTTTCAGAACTAGAGAAAGCATGACTCCTGTTCCTTTCTATTGCATTTTTTTTCTGATGTTAAGGTGAAAAGCAGAGTTAGTTTTCATTTCTTTCTGTAAAACGCCCCCATATGTTTCTGGCTTGTGGCTGAGAAGAACGCAGGTGTTTGGGTCACATGCAAGCTCTAGATTGGGGAAAAGGAAACCATCTAGTGGCCCTTCTTGGCCGCCATCCAACCGTGGTTTGCACCAAATAGTGGTGCAGGTGATAATTCTTCCATGGTGTCTGATTTCTCAACTTTACCTAACATTCACCCTGCTTTCTTGGCCACCCCACTTGCCCAGCACTACCATGCATGGCTGATAAGACATGCCCCTTATCCCATGGGTCCCACTCATCCTAGAGCTGACTTACCTGGAAACCAACCTCATCCTCTATAGGCAGACCTGTTTAGTGTCCTCTCCAGATCCACACCAGTTTGCTTAAGAAAGGCTTTGAGTTTTCCTTTAGTTCATTAATATATTCAGTCAATACGTTTATCCAAGATCTACTATATTCAAGGCACTGTGCTAGGCCCTGCTGTTTATATACAAATGCAGGAGAAATGGTCCCTGTCCCCACAATGCGAAGAGAAGAGAAGAGATGGTCTGAAACAGTGAAAGCTCAAGGGTTAAGCAGTGTTAGAGATGTATATGCACACGCGGAAGGTTCCAAGGACGGAGATATTGTATCTGTCTGAGAAAGGCTTTGTGGGAGAGGCACTCAGGTTGGCCCTGAAAACTGAACGAAGTTTTGCACGTGAGGAAAGAAAGATGAGCACCTTGGACAAAGACACAGGGTGAGTGAAGACACAGGGGTGTGGCACGCAGGGCATCTCTGAAAAGTGGAGTGGCTCAGTCTTGCCAAAGCATAGAACTGGTGAAGAGCTTTCAGGTCCTGCCCTCGGACTGAGGAGGAAGGAAGATATACACAGATGAAAAGAAAGCAAGGACCGGGCACCCTGGGGGCCAGAGACGTGTCATCTGGCCAAGATGCTGTTTGAAATATTTGAGCCAATTTCCAAAATCAGATATCACATAATAAAAATCCAGATTTCTTTTTTTTAATCATTTAAATTTTATTTATTTTTTACACAGCAGGTTCTTATTGGCTATCTATTTTATACACATTAGTGTATACATTTCAATCCCGATCTCCCAATTCATCTCACCACCACCATCCCCCACGCCAGTTTCCCCCCTTGGTGTCCATATGTTTCTTCTCTACATCTGTGTCTCTATTTCTGCCTGCAAACCGGTTCATCTGTACCATTTTTCTAGGTTCCACATATATGCATTAATATACGATATTTGTTTTTCTCTTTCTGACTTACTTCACTCTGTATGACAGTCTCTAACATTGGGGTGCATGTGTCTTTTTGAATTATGGTTTTCTCTGGGTATATGCCCAGTAGTGGGATTGCTGGGTCATATGGTAGTTCTATTTTTAGTTTTTTAAAGGAACCCCCCCCCCCCCGACTTCTCATGAAAATTGGAAAGATCTGGCAACACAGGGAGTATTTTTTCAGGAGGGTGGTTGGCTGGAGCTGAGGACTGGCTGCCACCTTTCAAAAGAGTATGAATTCTGTGCCCCCAGCACAGGATCCCGGCTTATCTCTCCCTTCACCCAGCCTGCTCAGCCCACAGGCGTCTAAGCGTAAGGCCCTGGCTCTGCTACAGGTGCAAACTCAAGCCAACTGAACGTGGAGACACGAATGACAGACCTCCGGGCTCTGTCCCAGCCCACTGACTCTCACACCTGATGGTTTTCAATGTTCCCTAGCCCTCGCTGCTACCCCAGACACAGACTCCCCTTTCAAATTTCAGCATGCACGGCTCTCAAAGTTATGAGACTCAGAAGTCTTAACAGCATCTCTAGAAAGCTTGTGCTGCCCAGAATCTGAGGCTCAAAATGGTGTGAATCAAAGTGTGGGGTGGGGTATGTCATGTTTGTTTGCTTGTTTTTTTCTACAAGCGGAATTGGTAGAGAGCTGACGTGACCCCAGTCTCCAGGCTTTAGACCCTCCCCTGCTGGGGTCCGGCCTCCGAGATTTAGTCCATGGACTAAACATCCCTTTCTAAACATCTACAGTCTGCCCTTCTCTGCTTCAAAGCTCTTCTCAAAGTGTCCACCTTCAGAATCTTCCATTAGTTGACAAGAACAGTATACCAACGTCCAAGGAAGGTTGGATTCCTCATTTGGACAGAAAATCCATATTTGGAAAATGCAAATCCTCTGCAGGGGAACCAGGAAAGTAGTCGGTCATAGAGCCCTGGGGAGCCCACGGTTCAGCCCCCATTTTGGCAACGCTAAAGAACTAAGAGGTCAGTTTGGTAATTCCTAAGGCTAAGCCCTTGTAACTATAAATAAATACGCAGAATGAAAGGAATGCAGGAAAGAAAAACAAATGGAGGAAAAAAGGAAATGAAAAACCTGACTTGATTTCATTGAGAAAATTAGTTTTTAAGATGCCCTTTGTGTAGCAATTATATCAGTGCCTTGCCGTGCAAATGCCCAGGAGATTTCTTCCCAAACGTACATCCCCTTAGCTAGACCTTGGTGTTCCTCATAGGCTGAGGTTCAGTAATCCTGGGAAAGTAGAAAGGTTTTTGCGGACTCTGTCAAGCAGGAAGAAAAGGCCTTCTGAACCACAAAACTGGATACTTTGCAAGGTACAGAACAGTCAGCACTTTCCTCTGAGGAGAGAACACACAATTGGCATGAAAGTGACCCAAGCAATGGGGTGAGGAGGAGAAGGTCCAAAAGTAGAGCACGTCCAGCTCCTTGTCCTCTCAGGCGTCACAGAGGGGCTCACTCTGTGCCCTGCCTGTGTCTGACCAGATGCACAGCCCCGGTCCCATTTCCATGCCATTTGTGGACCGATGCGAATTGGATAGTAACATCAGGATGCTGGCATCGGGGAAGGTTGTATTTTGTTGGCTTTTTCCCCCTGTGGTTTTCACCATCTGTTTCTTTTAATGCATAAACAAGGAAAATGACTGGTTTGGAATGCAAAGTTTTTAAAAAACCAGATGACCACAGGCATCCTCTAAATAAGAAAGAGAGAGCACGCGGGGGGTTCTGTGACATTTGTCAGGAAGTGAGACCTTAAATACTGGGAAGCATTAATGCTCCCTGCCAGGGACGATCTGCAAAGGCAAAGGCAGAGTCTCGCTGGCGACCCGCCTCCCTGAGGTTGTGCCTTATGTTTACATGTCAGCAAGCGCTATTTTCAGATACTAGCACCACCCCATCTATCTCCCAGCCCCGCTCCCTTTTTTAAACTAAAGATGAAACCCGTCTGCTGGCCTTTAGCATAACCAGCCTTGGTTTTCCATTAGCGTTATTACTAACTTGGCAACCTTGGATAGAATCCACTCTTAGAAACTTGTAGACTGAACAAAAGCTGCGCTGTGAGCGGGTTCTATTAAACAGCCAAGACAGAGAGCTATAAATAGAGGAGCTGATGAGATAGAAGAGAGAAGATACTTCATTTCTCTCCTGGACAATAGTGAGTGAAGAAAAAAATTATATAAGGGCATTGAAAACACAGTGTATCTTTCTTGAGCAAAGAGCATCCTGCTTTAAAAAGGAAGATTTGCTCTGCACAGTACAGTAGCCACTTTGTAAAGTGGTTCTGTATGTTGCATGCCAGCAAACCTTAAAGCAAGAGATTCCTTTTTTAAACCCGAGGCAGTGGAGAGATTGGATGGGATGGTGGCTGCATACTAATCTCTTTTACCTTCATTGCAAGACATAATCAGCTACAAGCACCAGGGATTTAAAAGCAAACTGAACCCGGGCATTTAGAGCCCCCAGGGAGAAGGGCATTGGTGCATTTGGCTGAGTTCCACCCATTTCGGGGTAAGATGGATATGAGCATTTTTTGCATAGTTTTGCAGGCAGCCTGACGCCAGAGTTTTCACATTAGAAAAAGGATAAAAGATGATGGTTTCTTAGGGAACAACAAACTCTTCCTAATTTGCAGTGTCTGTTCTCACAAATGTCATGAGCAATACTTAGGCGGGTGCTGTTAGCATTCGGGGCACAGGGGTCAGGCAGAAACAAGACCCTAGTCATTTAGAAGCTTTGGGGGGATTAAATATATTTTCAGAGGAGTTTAAGTTCCAGTCATTTCTCTACCTGTGCTTAGGACACAATGAGGTGTGCAGATATGAAAGTGCGAGCCTGTCGGGTGAGATTTGTTTCATTGACATTGGTTCCAGATGCTCAAGCTGCAATGAGTGTACTTGACTTTTGACATCACTTGGACGTAGGTACCTTCTGGATGTGTGCTTCCCCGGTGGAAATGGGAAAATGATTAGACCTCAACTCTCTTCCTGGTCGGCTCCCAGACTCAGTATTTCATGTGTTTCATTCGTTAAAATGAAAGCTCCTGGAGGCTTCTAAGGGCAGCGCTGTGTGAGCCTTAGCTTCATAAAAGTACTCTAGTGGCCTATGGAATTTTAGTTATAATCATAATAACGTCAGATGAAGAGGCTTCCTGGGGAAGGTATGAGAGGAATTTTAAGTGGCTGAACTCTATTTACAAATAGTTTCAGAGCCTTTTTTTTTTTTTAAATGCTGTGCTTTTGATGCTCCAAAGGGTTGATCTAGGACTTTCATAATTCAAACATGATTCTACTTTCAAGTACCTTTTGGGAATTGAGACTTTATCTGACTAACTTTGAGGTGATTTTGTTACCATGAGGAATGGGGACAGAGATATTTCAGGGAATGGTTCTTCACTGGGATTCAAGAGGGATTTAAAAGTTTACCGGCCTGGTGTCTCCTTCCTTGTCTCCTTCCTTTTGTCTCTTCCCTCTTTCTTTGTGTGTGTGTGTGTGTGTGTGTGTGTGTGTGTGTGTGTGTGTTTTCTTTCTTTCTTTTTAGTCGGGTGAAAGATGAGGGTGGAGTGTCTGATTAGGAGGCTAGGAGATGCCCTCAGGACTCGGCCTGGAGTTTTACCCCTGTGTCTTCCTGTCCACAGGTGATCACGCCGATGAGGACAGGCCATGGCTATGTGTACGAGTACCCATCCAGATACCAAAAGGACGTCTATGACGTCCCTCCTTCCCAGACCGCTCACGGGGTGCGTACCAGAAATGTGCTCACTAGGGGAGAGGGCAGCTCTCCTTCAGGGCTACAGAGGAAAGGGAAGTTCACAAAATATGTACATGTCATGTGACGCTTTATTTAGGTTGTCTATCCAGGGGCCATTTTAGCCAATGTTATTTAAGTTATGTTTTCTGGATTTGCTTTATTAGGGAATCGAGGCTTTGATCTAACAAAGCTTTTATTGCTTATCAATTTATCAGGCAGCGTAAAATTTAAGCTACAATTTAAAATACAGACAGTGTAGACAGTTTACCTAAGATCATTTTTATATTCAATCTAAGTCAAAGAATACAAAATTGAAAAAGAAAAATTCCATCAACCCTTTATTACATAGAATTCAGCTGAAGAGCAAGGGAACACATAACCTGGTGAATAAATCCGTCATTAAAAGCTTAGTACATAAAAAATGACAAGTATAAGACATTTCCGTGCTGGGTAACTCTGGTGGGGTGTTTCTCTTCAGGTGTACGACATCCCACCGTCGTCTGTGAAAGGCCCCGTGTTCTCAGTTCCAGTGGGAGAGATAAAACCTCAAGGGGTCTATGACATCCCTCCTACCAAAGGGGTAAGTGAGCTACTACAGAGCAGCAAAAAACGTGTGTGTGTGTGTGTGTGTGTGTGTGTGTGTGTGCGCGCGCGCGTGTGTGTGTGTGTACTGGGATAAACAAACCAAAGAGGAGAAGCTAGCCTTTGTAAGAGGGCACTGGGAGGGAAGAGAGGGGGGAGAGAGGAAGAAACAGCAATAAAGATAATTCTAGGAATTCCATATTTAGGGGCCCACACTAAAAAAACGGGGAGTCAGTAAGGAGAGCCAATAAGAAGGTAAAGTAATCAATTCCGTTGGCAAGCCGCTCCTGTATCTCATGGAGCTCATGTTTATATAGGGTGTCACGGCTCACTCAGGCCGTGCATGTAATGGGTTAACGCATTGGACTTATTCTGCGCAGGAAGTACAGTTATCCTGACTCTACAGGTGGGGGAACTGTGTCTCAGAACACTGAAGCAGCTTACGGGGCAGCACGCAGCTGACCGGTCCGGGAGAGACCCTAGGCCTCCCGACGCCTGGCCCGGGCTGCTAATGCATCATCTGCCCTCCCAGCCTGCAGCAGCTGAGCAAGGAGACCCAGGAGGTGGTCAGCGACGCAGGCCCAGGAGAGCAGCGCGGGCAGGAGGGGTCCACGCAAGGCAGCGTGGAGGCCAGGGAAGGATGCACTTGTCAAAGGGCGGGGCAGGTGAGGGCAGGGAGACACTTAGGGGTGGAGGGCGAGCTAGAGGGAGGCAGCACCTGGCCCTCATCCTGATGTACCGCTCAGTTTCCGCACCGTCACGTGAGCCAACCGAGCAAATAACAGCTTCGCTCTCCACTTGCTTTTCAGGGATACGCCCTTCCCCCCGCTGCCTGCAGAGATGAGGCCGGCCTTAGGGAGAAAGAGTACGACTTCCCCCCTCCGATGAGACACGCCGGCCGGCCCGACGGCAGACCCGAGGGCGTTTATGACATCCCCCCAGCCGGCACCAAGCCCCTGGGCAAGGACCTTCACACTAAATATAACGGCGACGCTGCAGGAGCAGCGGAGCTGGCGCCACGGAGACACCAAAGCGTTTCCCTGAGCCACCCGGCCCCGCAGGTGCGCCAGCCCGGGGGCTCCCACAGCGACGCCTACGATGTCCCCCGGGGGGTCCAGTTCCTGGCACCGCCCGCAGAAACCAGCGAGAAGGCAAACCTCGAAGAGAGAGACGGGGTTTACGACGTGCCGCTGCCCAGCCCGCCGGACGCCAAAGGCCCCCAGGACGTGGTGGACGGCGTCAACCGGCTGTCCTTCTCCAGCACCGGCAGCAGCCGGAGCACCATGTCCACGTCCTCCACCACCTCGAGGGAGTCCTCGCTGTCCGCCTCCCCGTCCCAGGGCAGAAGGCTCTTCCTGGACCCAGACACGGCCATCGAGAGGCTCCAGCGGCTGCAGCAGGCGCTGGAGGTGGGCGTCTCGGGCCTGATGGCGCTGGTCACCGCCGACTGGCGGGGCTACGGGTACATGGAGCGACACGTCAACGAGGTCCGCGCCGCCGTGGACAGGGTGGAGCTGGCCCTGAGGGACCACCTGCACTTCGCCAAGGGGGCCACGGCCAACGCCGGCTGCCTGCCGGAGCTCCTCCTCCACAGCAAGCTGAAGCGGGAGCTGCAGCGGCTGGAGGACTCCCATCAGATCCTGAGCCAGACCAGCCGGGACTTAAACGAGTGCAGCTGGTCCCTGAACGTTCTGGCCGTCAACAAGCCCCAGAACAAATGGGATGACCTGGACCGGTTCGTGATGGTGGCAAAGACGGTGCCAGACGATGCCAAGCAGCTGACCACGACCATCAACACCAACGCGGAGGCCCTCTTCCAGCCGGGCCCCGGCAGCTCGCACGGGAAGGGCGGGCCTGAGAGCATCACGAGCTCCGCCGCACACGCCGGCTCCCAGGTACAGCCGCTGCATCCCGGGGACCACAGGGCTCCAGCCCTCAACAAGCCACTGCCCCCAAGCCTGGGCAAGGAGCAGCCCCCTGACTGTAGCAGCAGTGATGGCTCTGAACGGAGCTGGATGGATGATTACGACTACGTCCACCTCCAGGTAAAGACCCAGACTCCCAGGGCACCCACACTCCCACGCAGTGGCCTGGGGCTCATGCCTGTAAGGCTGCTAGCTAGGCTGCCAGAGCGGGACCGAGATTAATGTTCAGAAACATGACGACTGGTTCACAAAGTGGAGGCAATGTTGTCCAGTAGGAAGAATACTGGCCTGAGAGTCCTGAGTCCTCTAGACTTTTCCGTGACACCGTGTCACCAACTTATGTAACCTCATCTCATTGCCTCATTTGCAAAATGAATGAAGCACAGGGTTGGATTCGATCTGATGGATATGCCTCAGGCAAGCAGGAGGAGACTCCCCAAGTAGGTTAGGGGGCCCACAAATAAACATACCAGCTCCACTTCTGTTTGCATTTCATGATATGGTTCTGCACGATACTTTATTTGAAAAAAAAAAAAAAGTAGGGTGAGGGGTGTTTCACGGTTAAGGAAAAAGATTTGAAAACCTCTGAATTTCTAAGGTCCCTTCAGCTCTATACTGTGTATGTGTATGTGTATGTGTGTAGAATTACTCACAGAGAAACTTAACCCCGCCATAGGCTTACCTTGAAGAGCACTGGGCGTGGCATTTGCCGATTGACCTAGAACTTAACGGCATATGGAAATCGGGCCTTCACAGTCTGCGTCCTACGAGTGGAAATTCCGCCAGGTTGACTCGGGATCCCGACAGCTTGCCCTTTCCCTTCGGGGCATTAAAACATTCTACAAGATCCATTATTTAGAATTTGCTTTACTATCTTATTCTGCCATTCTTTTCATTTGACTGACAGCTGCGAAGTACCCTGAGGATTATTACCCACAGTTCCTTTGCGTACAGCTGGGGAGGGGAGAGCAGAGCCACACCTTGTGCTGAAGAAAAGTATGGGGAGAGAGTAGACCGAGGCATTAAACATTTCCCCGGCTGCTTGTCCAGCTCTGCCTCTTGGGAAATGCTGATTTGGTGTAGAGCTGTAGATGATTGAAAGAAACTAGAAATACAATGTGGACCACGTTTAGAGCCCCGTTAGGAGGTTGATGGGTTTGCATATAATCTATTAGAAAAGAGTCCTGAGAAAAAGCACCGCTTAAGGAGGTTTGAAGGGGGCCATGGTTAGCCCTCCAAAAGTGGTAAAGTGGAGCGGAGAGCATGGCACCCCACAAGCAAATGGGTTTTAGTTTTCAGTTCTCATCCACACAGTGACTCTGGAAGTCTGGCCGAGAACCCCTGCCTGGGGCTCACAGGGCCTAACTGGGTATGCGGGAAATTGCCAAGGCGGTGGGAAATGGAAGAGTATTTACGTGTTTGTCAATGAAATTGTTGGCATAAGTGAATCATAGTGGTGACGTCATGTTTTCTTTCTGTTGGAACATAATAGGGTAAGGAGGAGTTTGAGAGACAACAGAAGGAGCTCTTGGAAAAAGAAAATATCATCAAACAGAACAAGATGCAGCTGGAACATCATCAGGTGCGTTCAATCAGAACAAAAACTACTTGGTATTGAAAAGATTTCCCACTTAATAAGGAAAGTATAACTTCAGAAGCCCACGGTTTTGATCCTCCCAGGACACTTTGGCATAAACAAGCTCCAAGGCACATAATAGGGTATAAGAACACAGAGAAGGTCTATGGCCTTAGTAATCTAGCTGGGTGTACCTGGACTATGTCCAAATACAGTTTTTCCAGGCTAAGCCTGTACATCTAACATGTTTAAGACTATTGGGTTAAGGCGGTTGGTCTCAAGGAGCAAGACCCCCTCAAGCTGGCCCAAGCAAACGTGTTTTATAGTAAAGCCATAACAGGGGAATTCAAGAACAGAAAATGAAGATATAGCCATGTCTTAAAGAACTAGGCCTGTCAATTTCCTCTCCTTCTTGTACTAACTTTGTGTCTCTCTAAATTGACGTCCTTGGCCTCTAGTTTCTGGCAGTTTCCTCTGATTATCTACTCATTTGGTGCCCCTGTAACTTTACAGAACCCACAGCTGGACACTCAAAGCCTTTCCTATATATAGTTTTTCATCTCAGCTTCCTCGCTAATAGTCAGCCCCTTCTGTGGTTTATCAAATTCCTTAAAAAAGAGTCTGGGCCATTATCTAGCTATCTGTCTCTATCTATCTCCCTCTGTCTCTCTGTCTCTATCATCTCTATCTCTGTCTCTCCCCTACTGCCCAAGCCTATGGCTTGGCTGTTCTTGGTCCAATCTAAGGGGAGGAAGGCAGGATCCAGTGTTTTCAAAATATATCCAAGTCCATTTACTAAGGGCTTTGGGCCAGCCAGTTTCATTCAAAAGTTGGGCATGAATGGGGCAAATAATAATGGGAATTGCTAATACAAGGGCACAAAAATCACGAGAAGTGGATCGAGGATTTATAGGCCTTTTAGGATGAACTGAAATGGCGTGTAGGGACATGAAATGGCGCACTGAACTCAGGAAACCAGAGTTCTAATCTGTGCTTTCTGGCCAACCAATCCTATGACCTCAGGCAAGTCACTTAACCTCCCTGAACTTTGATCATTTCTCTATAAAATGAGAAAGTCCGTCTCCCCTCCGACCTAAGGAGATGATATATTTATGAACATACTTGGAAAAGCATAAGCTGAATATCTTGAAGCATTGCCCTGTATCTGTTTATGTTTGCTTTGGCATTTGGCCAAGTAAGACTGCAGGGCTTTGGGGAACTTGTTGAAATCATAGTAATTCCTAAGAAGAAGAAAACAGAGTCTACAGAAAAGGAAAGCTCGCTGTGCACTTCTCAGGGGAGAAGCTGGGTGAGGTCAACCCTGCTCAGACTCAACCCTATTTCAGGGCAGAAGACTGAGTCCTAAACTCCGGTCACAGATAGCTGTTGCCTGTAAAAGGGAGCCTCTCCTGACACTTGGTGCAATAGCTGGAGATTATTATCATTGCAGTTTAAATAATCCACCAGCTGGGGGCAGTGAGGAGAGAAGGGAGAAAGCTAACACTGAGTCTGACCTTGTGTGAGGCCCCTTCCTCTCGACCGCTCTGGGGGTCTAAGTGTTACGATGCACAGCCTGCGTTCAGATTCCCTTAGAGTTCTCTTCCACAGTGCACGTGTATTTATATGCAGTAGTCTACCCTGTAGTGCTGGATAATAACATTTATAAATCTGGACAGAAAGAATAGGAGAAATAGAAAAGGGGCATGGATTGTCATTTATCTCAGTGCCCGGAAGGGACAAAGTCAAGGCTTTCCCCCAGAAGGAGCAAACTGTCAGTGACTGACTTGAAAAGGAGATCCCTACGTTTGCTTTTCCCTGGCCACCACTCAACATTTAATAAACATTTACCTAGAGTCTCCATTATACCAAACACTATTCTAAGCACTTTGCAAATATTAACTCATTTAACCTTCGTAAAGGTGTAGGTAACAGAACTGGGTTTAAACCCTATGCTGCCTTCCAGCCTGAGGACAGAAGAGACCAATCGTGTCCAATCACAGAAGTCAGAGCTGGAGGATTCCTTAGGGATCCTCTTTGTCAGCCTCTACATTTCACAACTTAGGAAAGCCAGGCAACTGGACAAGTCTTGGCGTCTAATAAGCACCTCACACTGGGATGAAGATCCCTGCGTTTTCACTGCAAGCCCTGGTTAATTTCCATTTCGGCACACCGCCGCATCCGTAACAAACTCGGCTTTTTCCTTCCCTGCAGCTGAGTCAGTTCCAGTTGTTGGAACAAGAAATCACAAAGCCCGTGGAGAACGACATCTCCAAGTGGAAGCCCTCCCAGAGCCTCCCAAGCACCAGCAGCGGCGTGGGCGCTCAGGACAGGCAGCTGCTGTGCTTCTACTACGACCAGTGTGAGACCCATTACATCTCCCTCCTCAACGCCATCGACGCTCTCTTCAGCTGCCTCAGCTCGGCACAGCCCCCGCGGATCTTCGTGGCGCACAGCAAGTTCGTCATCCTCAGCGCCCACAAACTGGTGTTCATCGGAGACACGCTGACAAGGCAGGTGGCCGCCCAGGACGTTCGCAACAAAGTGATGAACTCCAGCAACCAGCTCTGCGAGCAGCTCAAGACCATAGTTTTGGCGACCAAGGCGGCCGCGCTCCATTACCCCAGCACCTCCGCCCTGCAGGAGATGGTCCACCAGGTGACCGACCTGTCCAGGAACGCGCAGCTCTTCAAGCGCTCTTTGCTGGAGATGGCGACATTCTGAGAAGAGCAGCAAAAGATGGACTGACTTGGATTACTGAGGAAAACTGGAAATACTCTCTGGTTTTTGTAAATTTTATCTATTTTTGTAGATATTTTATACGAAAGTGAAATATTTTAACAGTTGATGGGCTAGACGACATTCAGAAATTCAGGGAACTCTAGGGGGAACTTTTCTTTTCCTGCGTGGTTCTTGTGTACACACCTAAGCATCTAAGACGTAAACTGTACAGAATCCTGTCCGTGTGTGTGTATGACTGTGTGTTCATGTTCGTTCGTAGACGTTTGTCTGATACATTCCATTGAAAACCATGAATTAAGAAGCACCTTAGTAAGCACCTCCTAATGCTGCATTTTTTTTTTAGAAAACATACCAGCTGGTTGTAATATTGCTCTACATATACTAGCGATTATTCTGAGCCTGTCACTCCCAAGTCTGGGAAGCATAGTATATTTGCAGGTGTGTACCCTCCAGTAAGGAGGCGTGCTATGCCTTGTTTTTGTTTTTGAAACCCCTTCCAAAACTGGCTGTCTTGGGCACGTTATTGCAAGATGCCTCACTTCTGGTTGAAAAAGCCCTCTTAGAGAGAAAGTTTCAGAAAGTATATGTTAATCCACACTCTGACATGTTAGGTGCTGGAGGAGTGACACATGTACTTAGAGGCCGTGTCCCCATTTAGGGTTGTTTCAGCATGGAGAGGACGTGTTTCTGCCCGGCTTTTTGATCATTGGCATTTATGAGTGACTTGGCCAGGCAATTTTCCAAAGGATGTTTTTAGATTTGCAAAATGTATTATTTGCAGCAGGAATTCATAAAGACACATCAGACTATGAGCATCCACAAAAGGAAGGATGGTCCCATCTGCCAGTTGTAAGTAGGGGCCTTTCTGACTCTCAGCATTCCCTTAGGTGCTACCACCCCATTACCTGAGGGAAACCGGCCAGTTCCTTGATCACCTAAACATTAGAGCCGCCAGGCCACATCCCACTCTAAGAGAATCCGATGCTTGATCCTGTACCCTCCCTAAAACACGCACATGCAGACCCGGCACTCAGAGCAGCTGTATGGAGCCCATCTAGGCGTTACAGCTCTGTCTGGCCAATGACCCTGTGCACACGGCCCACCACCGTCTCCCAGCTCGGCACAGCATCCGTCCATTCCATAGTCTGTCCTCTCGTACCTGCCGGGGTTGGCACAGCACAAACACACCACAAGCCATCAGATTCATCACACTTCTTACCCGGGGGGGGTAAATGTAGTTGTATGTTACCAAGTCAAGAAGCAAATTATGGTTTATCAATCAGTCCAGTTTTTATTTAATGATGCTATTCCAGCCGATCGGAAAACAGTTTGGTTTGCAATACATGCCTTGACTTAATTGAACTTGCTTGTTTCAGACAACCAAATCATTGGAACAGTTGGAACAGGAAAGGATTTAGGAGAGAAGGATGCATGATCTAAGTGGGATACAAAATAATCAGTGAAACTTACCCTAGAAGTGCTTTTCAGAACCACCGCTCTTGTAGTTCTTGACGTTCTGCTCTGCCAGAAGAAGCTGTATTGTTACAAGAAAGAAAGTGTGCGAAGGAAGAAGGAGGTTGCTGAAAATCAACGAAGAAGAGGTTGAAAAGTGTCCTTGTAGATTTCATTGTATAATGTGCATTTCCTAGGAGATGACAGACTTGAGCAAAGTGGTGACATTTCACGTTTTCCAAACCAAAATGTTCAATCTGTATTACTCTCTTTCCCACATTGTATATACAGGCTATTTTTAAATCATTAAAATTTTAGATGTCTGTTTTCATAGGCATTGGGTTTTCTTTTTCACTATTTCTTTTCTTGTCTCAAAATTAAATATTAGCTTATTTTGGCACTCCTAATATAGAAAGTTAAATTATGGTGATTTTATCAATATTATAGATCTGGATTTTTGAGTAAAATTGAGTGTTATTTTTTCATTTTGCGTCATGTCATTTTGCATCATTTAAAGAAAATTCTGGAATTTGTGAACATTACCAAACCTAAATATCTGGAACAAAGCTGCTCTTCACCAGAAAGCCTATATATTTAAATGACGGGTGGAATGATTTCTGCTATCATAATATCGATGTTACTATTCACATGGTTTTAGAATCAAAGGGAATTGCTCGATTCATTCTGGAATGGACATCAAGAAATATTTAAAAGAAAACTATATTTGATGAAAATAAGAGATTCGTAACCACATAAATTATTTTTAATGCTTGGCCCACTCTTTCACTCTGGTATCCTACTGAGAGTTACAGATAAAGTATCTGAATATACCTTGCATTTACCTTTTTCCCACATCTATAAACATTTTCAAAGAAAGTGTCAAGGCACTTCTTGGGAAATGGAAAGTCTTTTGAAAAAATGGCACTAGAACAGCTAGATCTCTCCATGGAAAAAGAATGAATATTTACCTTACATCTTACAGAAAAATTAACTCACATGGATCATAGCCCTAAACGTGAAACTTAAAACTCTCACGCTTCTAGAAGAAAATACAGGGGAAAAATCTTTGTGATCTTAGGAAGACAAGGGTTCCTTAGGTAGAACAAAAAAGCATAAATAATAAAAAAATTGATAAATTGGACTTTATCAAAACTTAAAACTTTTCTAAGAAGACCATTAAGAAAACAAAAAGTTAACCAACAAACCAGGAGAAAATATTTGTACCACATACCTCAGCCAAGGACATGTATCAGAATAAGGAAACAAATAACTAAATTTTTTTAAAATAAATTTATTTACTTTTTTTTCGCTGTGTTGGGTCTTCGTTGCTGCGTGGGCTTCTCATTGCAGCAGCTTCTCTCGTTGCAGAGCACGGGCTCTAGGCGCGCAGGCTCAGTAGTTGTGGCACGTGGGCTCAGCGGTTGTGGTGCACGGGCTCTAGAGCACAGGCTCAGTAGTTGTGGTGCACAGGCTTAGTTGCTCCGCAGCGTGTGGGATCCTTCCAGACCAGGGCTCGAACCCGTGTCCCCTGCATTGGTAGACGGATTCTTAACCACTGCGCCACCAGGGAAGTCCCAATAACTAAATTTTTTAACCAGGCAAAAATTTTGAACAGAAACCTCTCAAAAGAAGACGTGTGAGGGGACTTCCCTGGTGGTGCAGTGGATAAGAGTCCACCTGCTAATGCAGGGATCACAGGTTCAATCCCTGGTCCGGGAAGATCCCACATGCCGTGGAGCAACTAAGCCCGTGCACCACAACTACTGAGCCTGCGCTCTAGAGCCCACGAGACACAACTACTGAGCCTGTGAGCCACAACTACTGAGCCCACGCGCCTAGAGCCAGTGCCCCGCAAGAAGAGAAGCCACCACGATGAGAAGCCCGCGCACCGCAACGAAGAGTAGCCCCCACTCGCCACAACTAGAGAAAGCCCGCGTGCAGCAACGAAGAACCAACGCAGGCAAAAAATACATAAAATTTAAAAAAAATAAAATAAAAAGGAACAGGTAAAATTTTTAAAAAAAAACGTGAATAGACAATAAGTAAATGAAATACAAACCCACCAAATAGAATCATTAAAGTTAAAAAGATAAGCCATACCAACCGTTGATGCGAAAGGGGAGCAAACAGAGCTCTCGTGCACTGCTGGGGAGAATGCAGAACAGTACAAACACTTCGGAAAATAGCTTGGCAGTTTAACAAAAAAATTAAATCTATGCCAACCATAGGACCTAGGAATTCATCTCCTAGGTATTTAACCAAGAAAAATAAAAGCATATGTCCATATAAGACTTGCATAAGAATGTTTATAGCAGGTCTATTTGTAATAGCCAAAAGCTAGAAACAACCCAAACGTCTATGTGAATGCATAACCATTGTAACATATCCACACAATGGAATACTTTACAGAAACAAAAAGGGAAAACAAAAGTGAAACCAAAACCAACATGAATGAACCTCAAAATCATCATGATGTGTACAAGAAGCTAGACGAAAAAGAGGACATATAGTATGTTCCATTTATACCGAATTCTAGAAAATGCAAACCACAGTGACAGAAAGCAGATCAGTGGTTGCCAGGGAAGAGGAGTGGGGGGAGGATTACGTTACCAAGGAGCTCAGGAAAAATTGGGGGAATGATGAAGAGGCCCATTTTCTTGATTGTGGTGATGGCTTCACGGGTGTATGCATGTCAAAACTCATCAAATTGTACACTTGAGATGCATACAGTTTACTCTTTGTCAATTTTTTTTTTTACGTAAATGGTCTAAACAGGACAATTAAAAGTTAGAGATTCTCAGACTGGATTTTGTTTTAAAAGCAAGACTAAATCATATGCTATTTAAAAGATGCCCAATTTAAGTAAAAATAGATAAGTTAAAAGCAAAGAGAGAGAAATATACCACGCACATTCTAATTTTTAAAAAGAAAAGCTGGAGTGACTATATCAGCTGACAAAGTAGAATTCAGAACTTGGACAAAGAGGGGCATGTCATGGTGAAAGGGTCAGTTCATAAAGAAGACAAAACATTCTTAAATTCGAATGTACCTAGTCATGAGGTTCAAAATATTATGAAGCAAAAACTGATAGAACTGAAAGGAGAAATGGAAAATCTGTAATTACAGGTGGAGATTCAGATACTATCTCTCAGCACTTAATAGAACAAGTAAACAAAAAATGGTAATAACTGGAGTTCTCTGGAACTCCCCTACATTGCTGGTAGGAATGTAAAATGGTACAACCATTTTGGTCGACAGTTTGGCAATTTCTTATAAAGTTAAGTATACACTTAGCATATAACCCAGCAATTCCAAAGGCATTTAGGCAAGAGAAATGAAAATGTATGTCCATTAACAACAAGGACCTACAGTATAGCACAGGGAACTATATTCAATATCTTGTAATAACCTGAAAAGAATCTGAAAAAGAATATATATATATAAAACTGAATCGCTTTGCTGTACATCTGAAACTAACACAACATTGTAAGTCAACTGTACTTTAATTAAAAAAAATTTTTTTTAACATCTTTATTGGAGTATAACTGTTTTACAATAGTGTGTTAGTTTCTCCTTTACAACAAAGTGAATCAGTTATACATATACATATGTTCCCATATCTCTTCCTTCTTGCGTCTCCCTCCCTCCCACCCTCCCTTATCCCACCCCTCTCATGGTCACAAAGCACCGAGCTGATCTCCCTGTGCTATGCGGCAGCTTCCCACTAGCTATCTAATTTACATTTGATCTCCCTGTGCTATGCGGCAGGTTCCCACTAGCTATCTAATTTACATTTGGTAGTGCATATATGTCCCTGCCACTCTCTCACTTCGTCACAGCTTAAATAAAATATATGTCTACAAAACTAACTGCTTTATTTAGCATAGTCCCAAATGGCATCAGCAGGTGAGTGGATAAATAAATTGTGGTCTCTTCATACAATGGAATACTGTTTGGCACTAAAAAGGAGGGAACTAGTTACATACGTAGCAGCATGAATGGATCAACCTTACAAACATTATGCTGAGAAAAAGCCAGGTAAATAAAGAGTAGGTATATATGAAGCTCTAGAAACACAAATCTAATGTGTAGTAACAAATCAAATCAGTGATTTCCTGAAATCAGGATTGGGAATTAGGAATTATCTGGAAAAGAACACAAAGGAACTTTTGGGTGTGATGGATATGTTTTATCTCAGTGCTATATGTATGTTTTATATCAGTGCCGTGTGTGTGTGTGTGTGTGTGTGTGTGTGTGTATTTGTAATTTTCACTGTCCGATACAGTAGACAATAATCACATGTGGCTATTAAGCTTATGAAATGTGATGAGTACAACTGAGGAACTGTTTTTAATTTTAATTAATTTTAATTTAAATAGCCACATGTGGTGAGTGGCCACTGTTTTGGAACTATATCTATATCTAGATTCCTAAGGTAATTATGTGAATGCAAATATTTGCATAATATACACATAAAGTGGGCGCATTGTATCGTATGGGAGTCATACCTCAATAAAGTTGATTTTTAAAAGACGTAAAAATATTTCCCAACTAACTCTGATGTTCCATTGTTTTCAAATCAATATTGATATTAATAATATTGACATTTTTTTCAAATCAATTATTATCATCCACCAACTCACAGAAACCCTGGAGGGCCCATAGAAAAAGGTCCAATCAGAAAGCTCAGCTTTCTAAAGAGTCCATCCTGGGCTAGGTCATGAACCACCCGAGAGACAAACACGGTTTTCCCTCCCCTAGTCAGTAAAAGTTGATCTGGGCTTCAGATGTTTCCCCATAAACCACATCTACATTCTTCATAGTGTTTGAGGAATTATGACAAAAGAAATGTTGCTATTCACCAGAGGACATGAAAAACAAGGATTCGTTTATTCATTGAAAGTTTCCTGCTTGGCTGAACGGAGCTGGCAAATCCGCCCTGTCCATCAATAAGCGGCAGCTGTCCCAGCCCGAGGAGCCACCCAGCCTCACAGCCTGCGCCTCTGCTGGGCATTGTGCTGTGCACCAAAGGGCAGGAAGGAAGGAGGAGCCCTGCTCTCTGCTTTTCTTCGTTTGGGACCAAAAGTAAACATGCCTCTTAAACAACTCAAGTCAGGTGATGGACACATGCCCAACCGAAAGCTTCAGGGAAAGACTTCGGAGTACAGCGAGAGAGAAGAATCCAAGTGATCTAGGCTGGGTGGACAGCACACACCAAGGGCAGGGAGTCTGGCTGAGGCTGGCGGTCGGGAAGGAGCAGGAGAGAGTTGGTCAGGGGGCCTGCGGGACAGGCCGGGGCTCCACCGCACGGGGACGGGGGCTTTGCGCGGGGCACCTCCAGAGAACTGCTGAGCTCCGAATAGGCGGATACCACATCCTTTCACGCAAGAGAAAGGCGAAGTAGCAGGAGAAGGGGTCAAGAGGAGACAAAAGAGTTGAGAGATACAATGAAGACTATGGACGGATGGAAGGAGGAGAATGGAGACAGGAGGGGAGACTGGGGGTGGGGAGAGGCGAAGAGTCGAGACAGACTCTACTCAATACTCTGTAGTGACCCATATGGGGAAAGAATCTGAAAGAGTGGCTCTATGTGCATGCATAACTGAATCCCTTTGCTGCACGCCCAAAACGAACATAACATTGTAAATCAACTGTACTCCAATACAAAATAAAAATTCAATAGAAAAAGAAGTGTCAGTGGAACAAATATCAGCTTCAAGAGATGCATATTCTAAAGCAGTACTTTAGGCTCTTTGATATTCCAGGTTCTCAAGATATTTTGAGAAATAGATTGTTGGCGGATCTGCTGTCGTCATTTTGGAAAATACCACAGAGTACGTGGTAATGCACGGGAGCAGAGAAAAGGCTCGATGGAATCTCGCAATAGAGAAACCTGTCTTGTCTACTGTTTCCCAAAACTTTTTTGACCCTAAGATCTGCCTTCTCTCTTAACACTTAGGAAAACCTGCTCGAGGATATTCAGATAGTTCGTCTTTGTTTTCCTCCCCTCTCAAAAGGCCGAGGCCGGCTAACAGGACTGGCAGAGTCAGTGTCCGTCTCTCCCCCACTTGTCCAAGTCAAGACCTCTCCCGACGATAGCGCTTTAGAACCAGCAGGCTAGGAGGCAGCATCTTGACCTCTGCCACCCATACCCCTGAATTTACACAAGGCACCTAGAGAAACACACAAACACACTTCATTGTTTCTTCAATGCGTTTCTCATCATCTGAATGTCCCAGAATAAAAAAGGAGAAAGTAAACCAGTGATTCATTTAGATGGACTCCCCCCAGAAAATCAACTCCTTTGGATGAGTTTTTTTGTTTTTTTGGGTTTTTTGTAGAAATGCTTTGTGAAGGTCAATCTTATATAAGGAGTTTAAATATACTGTAAAAGTACTTTTCAGATGGAAAACAAGAAAGTGAAAGAAAAATAAAATACATACAGATGGGAAGAGAAATCCAGTCAGAGACAGATTAAGAGATGTTTAATACATGGGAAAGCGTCCTGAAAAGTGGCCAATAATGATACAGACAAATACATACTTTGCTCTGAAAGCAGCACTCTGAAGTGCGGAAAGTGAGGAGGAGCCTTGTAGATCCTAACGGCTCAGTCTGGAAACTCTTTGGCCAGTCCTGGGAGAAAGGGCAAAGGTAGCCTGAATTCAAGAGGAGGAGTGGAGGCTGAGTGGATCGATTCCAGGTTCGTAGGAGGGGAGTCAACACGCTCGGTAAACCATTGGACGTGGCGTCTGATGGAGAGGGAGCCAGGCTGAGGGCTCCTGGTGTGGGCATCTCGATGGATGTGGCTCCACGGTGACACCAAGGAAACACCAAGGTCTCGACATCTCCACGGAACCAGCCTGTGTGAACTCCACGCTTACTGCACCATCCCCGCCGGGCACTGGACGCGGGGCTTCGTAAAGAACAAGAGCAAGGGAGCAACGCCAGCCAAGAAACCCCAAAGTGTACCAGGAGGAGGCTATGTTAAGCTCACCTTACTTCTTCCCAGGTCCCGAACAAGTAGGCACAGATTTACTTTGCGGCTGAAAAAAAAAGAAAGAAAAACAACCTTGAAAGTGTTTTAATGAGTAGAGGCCAATGTGCAGGGAAGAAACCTCTAACAAGGGGCAACTGAAAACACGGAGCCCTGACTTTTATCTCAGTGTTGACTATTACCCTGGCCTCTAAAACAAATTCCTCTGCAGCGGGGGCAGGGGGGCGGGGGAGAGCTGCAGAGGAAGAGCCCGTAGCTCTCACAACATGACCTAAGGCATCTCCCAACAACTATAATTAAGAACACTGAGTTAACAGAAAGGGCACCTTATTTTGTCTCCTCACAGACAATTTTCCAGGGAGACAAGAGTCAGCAAGAAATGATGTTAAATGAAAACATACCCATAATTTTCTCTGGCCAGCCCATCGGTCAGAACACCATCAGACGCCAGACACCACCCAGCCCTCCCCAGCATTTCATCCAAAAGCCATTTATGAGTCTCCTTTGTGACCCAGAGAGCATAACGGGGGTTTTTCAGAACTGCCTGGGCCCTTTGTGACCTAAATCCCTATTAAAGAAGTTGAATTCTCTAAGGAGGATGGTTGTGAAGGGGACATTTTAGACATCTGTAGGAGAAGCTGCCTATTCCTGGGTCTTGCCCGAGGTCGAAACATCAAGACAAAGGAGTATGCAGGTGTATTTTTAGGAGGATGTAAAAATGTAAATGGACAACGTAGCTAAGGTTGCCCTTGCCCTTGGGCAGTTATTCCTACCTATCTGTCTAGACATCCAGTCAACACTAGAAAAGGCCTAACATTTGAGGAAAGGTTATCGTTGAATAATGGGTACCCGTCTTGTTTGCAAAAGGAAAATCAATAAACAAGAAAACAAAAGGAGTGCAAGGAACATTAAGAAGAGGGCCTGTTGTGCGGAGGGGGGGGAGGTTTTCTAGAGAAAAGTTGCCCAAAAGGAGTGGACTCGTGAGGGTCCCAGGCCACTGCCCTTGTTGGAAGGGGCCCTCCAAAAGTCCTTTACTCCCCTGCAGGGGCAAATGGCCAGCACCCCGTCACTCCAGGTAACAACGTCTTAATCTGGGCACCACCTAGGATGGTTTTGAAGCCTTTACGCGTCCAGCATTTTGCAGATCTAAAGCAGAGTTCACTTGGGACCCCTCGGATGACCTCACACATCACCCCCTTTTGGGCCAGTGGGGAAACAAAAGCCCTAGGAGGACAATTTGGTTTTTCTGCCAGATTCCGCCACCAACCTGCCTGTGAAATGGGGATACTAAGCCGACGTTGTTCAGTGTTGTGAACGTAAGCGTTTAAAGTCATTCCTAAGCGCTCTACAAACACGCAGCAGTACTATGACTTCTTTGTCTGCACATCTCCCCGTTCTATTGTACGTTTCAGACCTTAGGGCCTCTTGAGTTCATCTTCTCCCTCTAATGGCCTTGTTCACACGAGGAGCTCAATTCATGTTTGTTGACTGTCTAACTGACCAAATGAATGAATCTAACTCCCTAGATAACCCCCACTAATCCCACATTGGAGGAGCCCTTTGAAACAAAAGGACTTCGCAGGATCCTTAAAGATAACAAACACTGAAATCCCTCCAAAGGCCAGGACTGCAAGTGTCCATAAGTTACTGTTGTATTGTTTCACATTATATAAGTACTTTCCCATCACTTACTTTAGTGCCTTTTTTCGTTGCCGTTGGATGTCTGTGATTTCTCTGTTGCAAGTTCCTGAGGTTGGAGACTGTGTTTCACAGCTCCCTGTGGGCCAAGCTCCAGTGCACTCCCTTGCAAAGTTGGTGTCACCAAACCTAACCAAACCCTCAGTCCCTGGATTGCGAACCCATGGTTTTGGATAACTGCGATGTTACCTCACCCCACGTGCTCTCTCAAAATGGCTCAACATTTTTGTTACTTCCCCATCCTGATACTCAGATCTTGAAAACATCCCAGCATTTATGGACCTTTCAACTATGGCACCTACAAGTAAAAACCAATTACAGAGAAAATCGACAAAAGCCTAAATGGGAGAAAAGTTTTATTACCAGTAAGCAAATTACAGGTGGATGTATTCACATTTAAGCATTGGGGAGTGTGTTTTGTTTCTCCTGAGTAACAGACAAGCTTTTTCTCATGGAAAGGAGACTTTTTGTAACTAACTGAGGTTTTCCTTTTTGCCTTTACCACCAAGAAGGTCAAAGACAAACGCAGTAGCCAGTAACCTAAGGCTTGACTATCTGGGTTCTAAATTTCCTCTTCATCTAATCCTTTCTACTTAAATTATTCCCTGTCCTCTCTTTTTAGCCACCGTCTCTAATATTACACGGGCTCATGTGAAATATTTTGAGCATGTAAGAGCTTGGATGCTTATGGGGTGTGCACCAAAGCATAGACTCTGCTTCTCCTTCTGTGAGGTCAAGACCCTCCTCAGTGAGACGGACGGGGCCAGTCCTATTGGGCTTGCAGCCAGTTCTCTCCTATGGAAGCCCGCTGCCGGGGGCCTGGCTGGGCAAGTTCTTCTGTTGGCTATTTCTCACACCCCAAATCTATCTTTCACTGCGACTTCTCCCAGGCTTGGGTATGAACCCCGACTGGATGTCCATTTCCCTACTGTCAGTATCCCCTCAGGGAACGAAAGCCCTTTCCTGAAATCTGGTCTCAGACAGTTATTAATATATTTGACCCTTAAATGTAGCATTAAGGGTTAGAACCCATTCCTGTTTCTTTCAGGAGGCACGCCGGCCACTTTACCATTTCACAGATGCAAGTTGAGTCATCAGTGCCTGGAAACATCCAAGCCCCTGCACTCTACCTGAGAGCCTCAGCCCTAACAGATCACCCTGTGACACCCGCAAGCCTCACAATCAGAGGCGGGCAGAGTTGCCAGTTACAGGTGGACGGCGCGCAAATCCCACGCCCCTCGCGTTCCCATGGGAGGGAAGAACTGCCTTCCGCCTTGTGACTGGGGCTTCCTAGTGGCAGAGGAACATCCTTGAGTCTCCTCACAGGCTGCACATTAGCTGCAAGGGAAAAATAGTAGTTATGCGGTGGAGAAATCAGACAGCCCCTCGATGGAGCGGGGTGATCACAGTTAACCCCCCCAGGGAGGGGCAGACGAATGGGGTACCTTCTCCAGGAGGGCGACCCTGAGCCGGTGTCACATCACAGAGGCAGCACGGAGCTTCCTCACCTGACCACGACGAGATGGCCTCAAGCACAAAATGGAGACAGCCTGTCCTAGGTTTTAAAGGCGGAGGAAACCTATTCTGCAAAACTGTCAGTGTTACACAAGACAGAGGAAGGCTGTGAAAGGTCTTCAGATTAAGGGAGGCAAGAGAGAACCAATAACTGGTGGCCTACGTGGCACTACTGGCCTGGACCCCATCCTGGAGGAGAGAATCGAGGACATTATTGTTGAGTTAATTGTCGACACTGAAACACAGACAGTACCTTAAACAGAGGTACCAAATCCATGCTAAACTGACCAAGGTTGATCGGCACTCTGGTTCTGTAAGAGAATGTTCTCGTTCCTAGCAGAGGGGCACTGATGTATTCTAGGGTAAAGGGCCACAATGTAGGCACTGTGTTTCACAAAAAGATTTTAAACGTCTCAATAGCAAGTGATTCTCAGTAAAATGTGCTATCCTCCTTCTTAGAACTTTTCTGTAAATTTGGAATTATTTTCAAGTAAAAAGTTTTTAAAAACAACAACAATAACACTTCAATCTTACCTATAAAAGCTTGGCCTCAGTTATTATTGAGGTAACGGGTTTAAATCTCATCTCTACCTCTCAGCTGTGTGGTCTTGAGCTATTACTCTCTGCAAGCCTTGATTTCCCCCTCAATAAAATGGGTCTAATGATAGCAGCTGTGTCGTAGGCTCTTCACAAGGCTTAATATCACGAATGAATGTTTGTAAAACACTTAGAACACGTCCTGGCACAAAGTCGGCACCGTACGACTCTTTGGTAAATAAACTGCTACAATTCTCAAATTAAAAACACAACAAACACACAAAACAACTTTCTCCAAGCCTAAAAATTCTCTCTTGGGATCCACAGACTGACTCAATTAATATGTCAATGCGCATAGATTTAGCACGAACTATGTGTTCATTGTTGGGTTACCAACCAGACAAGTATGCTTCATCGAGCAGGGTTAGAAATGTGGGAAGGTGGGCTTCCCTGGTGGCTCAGTGGTTGAGAATCTGCCTGCCAATGAAGGGGACACGGGTTCGAG